>NW_024429271.1:1643570-2203570 GCF_017639785.1 Mesocricetus auratus
ATCCATGTTTATCGCCATGCACAAAACTTAAGTCCAAATGGATCAAAGACCTCAACATAAATCCAGCCACACTGAACCTCTTAGAAGAGAAAATGGGTGGTACCCTTGAAGGAATTGGTACAGGAGACAGCTTCCTGAACATAACATCAGTAGCACAGACAGTGAGATCAACAATTAATAAATGGGAACTACTGAAACTGAGAAGCTTCTGTAAGGCAAAGGACACAGTCAGCAAGACAAAAAGGCAGCCCACAGAATGGGAAAAATATTCACTAACCCACATCTGACAGAGGTTTGATCTCCAAAATTTACAAAGAACTCAAGAAGCAAGTCTCCAAAACACCAAAGGACCCTATTAAAAAGTGGGATGCAGAACTAAATAGAGAGTTTTCAATAGAGGAGTCTGAAATGGCTGAGAGGCACTTGAGAAACTGCTCAACATCCTTAGCCATCCGGGAAATGCAAATCAAATCAACTCTGAGATATCATCTCACTCCTGTCAAAATGGCTAAAATCAAAAACACCAATGACAATTTATGCTGGAGAGGATGTGGTGAAAGGGGGGACACTCCTCCATTGCTGGTGGGAGTGCCAACTTGTTCAGCCACTTTGGAAATCAATGTAGAGATTCCTCAGAAAAATGGGAATAAACCTACCACAAGACCCAGCAACTCCACTCTTAGGCAATTATCCAAAAGATGCCCATTCATACAACAAAGATGTCTGTTCCACTATGTTCATAGCAGCTTTATTTGTAATAGCCAGAAATTGGAAGCAACCTAGATGTGCCTCACCCAAAGTGTGGATAGAGAAAATGTGGTACATCTACACAATGGAGTACTATTCAGCAGAAAAAGATAATGGAATCATGAGATTCGCAGACAAATGCATGACACTAGAATAAACCATCCTGAGTGAGGTAACCCAGTCGCAAAAAGAGAAACATGGCATGTACTCTCTCATATATGGATTTTAGACATAGATCTGGGGAGTGCCAGCTACAATCCTATGGCCAGAGAGTCTGGGAAACAGAAACTTCATTTAGTGGCTGATTGAAGAAGAGGCAGACTCCCTTGGTTAAGTACTGAGCTGAACTCAAGAAAGCCAGTAACAGAGAGGGAGGTCTGATGATCAAAGGGATTAAGACTGGGCTGGTTTAACCCCCAGAAACAGCTGACCAGATAAAGGTTAACTCTTGAATCCCAGGCATCAGCCTGGGAATCCAGCATGGGACTGATCAAGACCCCCTGAATCTGGGTGTCAGTGAGGAGGCCTAGGGAATCTATTGAGCCTTGGGCAGCAGATCAGTACCCATCCCAAGTATACACACGGACTTTGGACTCCCATAGAACAATGTGAGGTGCACTCTCACCCTGAACTCTTGGGGAAGGGTCTAGGCCCTGCCCTATATGAAATGATAGACTATGGACACCCCCATGGAGGGCCTCACCCTGCCTGGGAAATGAGGGAATAACGGGGGGGTTGGGGGAGGGCAAGGGTGGAGTGGAGGTAATGGGAGAGGGACCTGGAACTGACTTGTGAAGCAACCTCATTTCTTATCTAAATTTAAACTGGAAAATAAAATATAAAAAAAAGTAAAATGAGATTGTTTGTGTTCTATATAATTAACCACACATGCATGGAGCATCTAATCTTTAGCCATGTTTCTATCTCTAATTAGGGCCCTAGTACAAAATATAATTTTATCGTATGTAGGTAAGGGTGCTTCCAATGAATCCTTAGTAAAGGCTTGAGTGGTGGCCTGCTGCTTACACTAAAATCCAGAAAAAATTCTCCTGATGGCACAGGTGTCAGTCTGTAGACAAGTAGACCAAAGTGTTTTGTTGTTTAATGTCCTATTCTGTAAGATGATTCCAATGTGACAAATGTCCCACAGTTTCTTTCTTATCATCTCTGTAAGATTGGTTGCACTGTGTGTCACCTTTGAACATTGGGTCAAGATGACACATGATTTTTCTGTACCAATGTCTGAGTCATAATGTTTCATAGAGAGAGTTCTAGGTTATTGATAATGGCTTTGTTTCTGAGACTTCTGTAAACTTGTGAGCTAAGACTCAGATTCTATTTCATTATTAAAACAATGGGTATGGTATCTCTATGTTGGGGCTTTGCTACTTCCTATTGTGAAATGTCTAAGTGTTTTGGAAATGAATATCCTATACAACATGCAAAAACTAATATCAATGCAGTGTTTGAAGCTGGAGAACATATATTTGGCAAGAATTTCCTAAGATGGCATGTGACCACCTGGGGTTACTGTGGTAGGCAACTGCTGGGAGTGCTATGCTCAGCAGAGTTCACACTGATTAGAAATTGATTAAAAGTAACTTGGCATTCTATTCTAGTTGAAATACTACCCTGAACTGTTAAAAACCCTCCTGAATGTGGATGTCAGGTTAATCAAAGGGAACTATAGTAATCAATCAGTATTTATCCCTTGTAGACAAAGGGAATTTGGATACCCACTTTACATAAAAGGATATCACCTCTGCCTAGAAACATGGCGAGGGCCTAGGCCCTGCTCCAAATGATATGAAAAACTTTGCAGATTCCCCTATAGAAAGCCACACCCTCACTGGGGAGCTGAAAGGGGATATTATAGGGGGTGGGGGACAGAGTAGGAGGGGAAGGACAAGGAACTGGTATTAACATATAAAACAAGCTTGTTAAATTGGCAAAGGATGGGCTGGCAAAACCAGCAGAGACAGCTGATCTGAACAAGGGAGTGTTCTTGGACCCCAGACCGACAGCGGTGAGGCCAGCATGGGACTGATCTGGACCCCCCCCAAATGTGAGTGTCAGTGAGAAGGCCTGGTCAACCTATGGGGCCCTGATCAGTGGATCAGTGTCTATCCATGAATACAAAAAGTCATCGTGTGCCCATAGCACAAAGAGCTCTCTCAGCCTGGACTGTTAGGGGAGTGCCTGGACCATACCCTGAGTGAAATGACAGACTCTAGATGTCCCCTGTGTGGAAAGAATAGGCAATAGGTTGTGAGGCTGGGGGGAAGGGGAGTGCAGGAGGAGGGGAGGGAGAGGGAACTGGGATTGACATGTAAAACAAGCTATTTAAAATAAAAAAAATTAAGAAGGCAAGAAAATCCAACTACTTGGTTAATAAAGTCCAGAAATTAATCTAGATAGACAGTTTGTGATACTAAACACAAAATTAAAAATTTGGTCATTAATTGTAGGGAATACTTAAATCACAAAGATTTTACGATCAAGATTTCAGAGAAAATCATTGAAACTTGCAAAGGCTTGCTTAACTGAGTACTCAACAATCATAAATAAATCCACTGTCATTGCACTTTCACTAAAACAATTGACAAATAGTTCTAAGTAAGGACTCTGTGAACCAACATTTGTCAAACAGCAAAACAAATCATTACACAGAAAAGCTAAGTATGTAACAAAAAGCAACTGAGATTTAGCTACTCAAAGCTGTTGGCTTTTATCATTCCTTGGAGAGACAGCATAGTCCTGGATACTACCATTGGAAAAAAATCTTAAATTACATAACACAGATATATTAAACTCATAAATTAGCACAAATACCTTGTTATTGTTTTAGCTAATTACAAGTAATTGCTTCTATATCAAATTGATCCCAAAGGATATTATTAACTCTATCTTATAGTTCCATCATCTCTTGAAGTTTCCAAAGCACTTTTATAGGCATTATCTGACTTGAACTTTACAATAAATCTATGGAACATAAAATACTACCTCTAGCACACAGTTAAGAAAACTGAGGCAACTGTAATTCAGTTTTGTGTCAAGTAATCAACACTCATCAGGGCTAAGAAAATTCTTAGCATATAACACGGTATTGCCAACATTCTTGCATTTTGATTGTGAGGGAGAAGACTCAAGGAACTAAGTAAATTAATGTCCCATATTATAATTGTAAAGGAGCTTAGATAAGAGATTCTATCTATTACAACTAAAATGTATATATTGGAAACCTGTGATTTCAAAGATGACTATGAAAATATTATATTTTACTGTTTTTTATGTCAACTACTTCACACGTTATTTGCAAATCTTCAAAAATATAATGGAAGTGATTTATAGGTATAATTTTCCATAGTGGCAGAAAGCTAGTCAATAAGGAAAAAGTATAACATGGCATTGATATCTAAAATTGTCTTATGTGACACAGGGTACTGAACTCAAATAACTATGCCAAATGTATAAGCCAGGGTTTGGCTTAACATCAAATTCAGTTTTATTTTGGGAAAGTTTTGTGCATGCACACTGACATGCTTAAGTATAACCCAATGCTTATTGAGGGGAAATTCTAGGCAATATTTGTAGCAGCACACATTTATATGAGTTTACCAGCTCTCCATTGGCTTAATTGTAGGACCCTAAAACAAAAAGAACAGTAAAAGTCATTCGGCATCGCTCATGCTATTGCTCTATTTTGCTTTATAGGACCTATTAACCTGTTTCTCTGGTGGTTCCTTCCATAGATGAATATAAAAAAAAATTAAAAAATAAAACAAGCTTGTTTCTAATTTAAATTTTTAAAAGGAAAAAAGAAATAGTCTCCTGAGAAAGAATTGTCTTAATGCTTAATTGGCTTTCTTGTCATGACTTGTAATGAAGGGCATCTGCTTCTTCCAGTACAGAGTTGTGTTCCCATTAATGTTGAAGTCTGAGTGGATTCACAGTCTAGTATTGAGAGTGTGGTCTACTGAAATATGCAGTGATCTAGAATTATAGAACTAGAAGGGAAGAAAACACACACTCATGTTTCATTTGTCGCAATGTTAAACAGTAGTAGCTCAGTAGTCTACATTTGTCTTGATCAACTCCAAATTTGCTTGAGCTCCATTCCTGTGTTGTTAGAAGAAATCAGAGAACCCAATTTCACAAGTCACATTTGTCATTTATAGCTGATATTACTGTTCTTTAAAACCACTCATAGCACATTCCCTGAACATATGAAAACTGCTAGCTTTTCTAGTATATCCTATGTAGTTCACAGCATGCAGCCCTTATTTAAATACATTCTTTTTCTTTTATTAAGCTTGTTTTATTCTCATTTTGTTTATGTCACAACACCCTAAATCACTCTGCTTGTTCTGTTCATTCTGTTAAAGATTTTCCACTGTGATCGCCTAAATCTTAAATAGAGAAAATAATAATAGGCATGCAAAAGATGAATGGTGAAACCACAGCAAACCTAACCACACACTGAGAGCTAAAGGAGATTAAGGAATATTTTGAGTTGCAGAAATGGTCTTCCTCTGGGAAGAAATATTTGGTTATAAAAAATTTTATTTGTTGAGAAAATATCCTTCCTTTTTCACTACAGAACAATTTGCTTTCCATTCTTTGCAAATTCTTGGACTTTATTCTGATATGTACTTAATTATGTACAAAAGAAAACAAATCCCTAACTACACAAATTCCTGTTCATCTGTAACTTTTTCATGTCTTTCTCTATTTCCCTTTTTCATTATTTTCTCCATGCCTTCCTACCCACTTCTGATCATTTACATTTTCATTAATCCATTTTAATACTCTTCTTTCCTACCATTTTGGCCTTATTATCATTTTCTTCCTTTGTTCTGATTTCCTTTTTCCATTTTAAATGTTCTTTCTTTCAAATTTGGTTTCCATTTTTCAATTATGTCATTTATTGGAGCTGCAGATTAAAGTCATGGACCAAAAAGAACTCAGATAATATTTGTGTAAAGTAATCAGACATCTATTAATAATGCAAGGAGTTGGGGCACTGCATGTTAGTATACAGTGAGACATATTGGTTATATAGTAGATGAGCAGATGTCCATGCATGGACTGGATCCTACTTCAAACCAATGAAATAGGAAAAGCTTCTTGTGTCCATGTACCATTTGTGACTTACCTAGAAAATACTCATTCACCTATAGCTGACTCACAGTTAAACTCGTGGTACTTTTCTCAAACTTGGTCATTGTGCAGAGGAGAATCGCCAAGATTAACTTTGATAAAGCCTTATGGACATCCATTTTAAGACAAGTTATCTCTCCTTGGTAAAGTGCTCCTTGATCAGTAGTTGAAGAATTGGTAATATAGGAGATACTTTTAATCCATGATAGGGGTTTGCATTTAGAGAATCCAAAACACAGTGAGGGGAAATGAAATCTGTATTTCTCATCTATGAAGCAAGACAAGCCTCAAAATATTGATAAGACATGGCACAGTATTGCATGTATGTAGTAGATGTGGTACAGCAAGCATACTAATTGTCCCCTCCAAGTTTAAACAAGGGTCATATATTAAACTTTGGTGTATATCCCACACAGATACAGCTACCAACTAGAATACAGTTCACCACAGGATAAAATTCAGAGATCACAGAGGTGATGTTTCTCCTCATAATATAGTGGTCTATAATTTTGACTGACTAGATAAGAATATCTTCATTCACATTTATACTTTGTGAACCATCATCCTGACTATGGCAATTCTTAAAAAGGAAAACATTTAATTGGTGCTGGCTTACAATTTGGAGTTTTAGACATGTCATCACCTATGTTCAGTGGCAGGAAGTATGGCATTTAGTCTTCTTCCAGAAGTATGCATCTTTTATAATACTGTCAACATTGTCAAAGCTCAAACCTCAAAAACCCTTCTCAGACTGATGATAATCCCTTAACTGTAACCAACTATAAAATATAAATCACAAACATAGATTACATTATTCCAACATGAAATGGGACAGAATGTACATTGCAGGTGACAAGGGAGAATAATGAGCCTACACACACTGGAACACTGCAAGACAAAGGGGAAGCCAGAGGACCTCCAAATTCTGCATCATCATACATCATGACAAAGTGCTCACACTGTTCAGTATAGTGTGGTCACACCTTTATCTAATCACTGGCCAGAAGAAGATCGAAAATCTCTGAGTGACTTGTCCTAGGTATTCATTTTTTGGAGAGGCAAGCTTATGAAGTGAAGGACACGAAGCCAGTGAAGATATAATTGAGGGATAGAGACATTTTCCTACAAAATTAAGCAGCAGAATTTACCAGCTTCAGATATGAGGTTCTGGCTTTTTACTTAGAGTTGGGAGAAAATGGCTATAGAATTTGACTCGGTCAAATGATAGCGACTGGGACCAGTCATTTGCCATATGTTTCTATGAATGGAAGCCTGGGGAAAGGCCATTGTACGAAAAATATGAAATTGAGACCTTCGTTGTTATACTGAACAAAAGATGTTAGAGAAGAAGAAGTCTTGAATGGCCTGTCAAAGAGAACTGATAACAGTTAGTGGAATAAGCCCAAGGTGAAAGAATATAGTGCAGTCAACAATTCTGAACATAATTAGACATCTGAAGAATGTTTTGACATCAGACAAGAAGATTTTTTTATTTTATCCAGCTCTTTTTAAACCTTGCTTTGGTCCAGTATTACCTCACTAAGCCCTGTTCCCTATATTCTGAAATGGCCCTGTATATTCTGTGTCCTTATTTGTTGATAGCATGTGATCTGCTTTTTTAATTATTGCAGGTGATTACAGATAGGAGATTGTATGAAACGAAGAAGATATTAGGATTTTGGGTTTTTAAACATGATTGAGTGTGTGAAAAAATATGGGCACTTTTAAAGTTAGGCTAAGTGTATTGTGACTTATGATATTGGTGAAAGGTTGTTGGATACAAGGTGTAGATTGTTGTAGTGTGAATGTTTTTGTTCCCCATAATCGTTTTTGTGAACTGTAATTTTTCCATTTTCTCTATTTTTATTCTATTTTACATTCCAAACTTAGTTCTGCCTCCAACTCCACCTACCAGCCTTATAACTCTTCTTACCCTCCAACTCTCCCATAGTCAACATGCAGTCCATACTCCTCACTGTTGAGGGCTCCCATGAGGAGTCAACATAATCAGGCTCATTAATTTCGGGAAGGGTGTGGTTCCACTCCCATTTGTTAAGAATGATCATGGCAAACCACCATAGAAAATGATTTCCAATAATCTAGTTCTTGTAACAGGGTTATATCTCTCTCCTGTTGCCACTGAGCATGAACATCTCCCACTAAGGACTAGCCTCCAACATGATGGCTAATATATCAGGTATGTATCAGCATCCTGCTGTCAAGGACCCCTCTGATAGTTCAAGCTTCATAATTGTCTCCAACAAATGGAGGGCATTAAAAACATACAGGTGGATCTAGTGAATTGAATCTAAGACCCTGATATCAATTCTCACCACTAGTAACACCAGATTTTGACAAATAAGTAAAAATGTTACAATAGAAAAAGGAAAACTTCTTTAATTGTGCTGCCATAACTGGAGGTTAACATGAAAAACATTGCAAATAGATTCATATCTGTCTCAGCATCCAGTTAATACCATTCTTGGGCATTTACCAAAAGACAGTCAATCATCCTACATGTACATTTGCTTAAATACGTTCATAGTGGCATTATCATAATAGACAGTACACGGTACCAACCTGATTCCTCTCAATCAAAGAATGGAAAAGAAAATTGTGGCACTTTTCCCCAGTGGAGTACTCCTCTCTAGTAACTAAATGGTGTTCTTAGAAAATTTTCATGCAAAGGGATTGAACTAGGAAAAACAGCCTAAGTGAGATAAAACAGACAAAGAAATTACAACATTCTGTTTTGTCACTTTTAAGTTGATATTAGCTGTAGAGCAAAGGACAACCAGACAAGTGTCCATAGATCCTGAGGAGCTATATAACAACTAGGAACCTGAGATGGAAACATTGATCTCCATGGGATGAGAATTTAGTTAACATCTTCATTGCAGTCTTATAGTGTGGTGGATGGTAAGTGTGGGATTGGGAATGAAAAGAGGAGGGAATGAGTTGGACTAGGCAGGGAGGGATGCAGTAGCAGAGTAATGAAAAGGATATCTTTTTTTCTTTGGACACAGGGTTTCTCTTTATTTCTTTGTTGCCTGTTATGGAATTTGTTCTGTAAAACATGCTGGCTTCAATCTCACAGAGATCCACCTGCACCTGCATCCCAAGTGCTGGGATTAAGGATGAGCAACACTAATGCCCTGCAAAAAACGGTATCTTAAAAAAAGCCACTATAGGCTTCTGGAGAAACTGGTGTTTTGAGTATTACATGGTGAGTGTAAATTTTTTGGCACACTGTATTTCGTTCTGTAGGATATTTGTACTTACATAGGCATATCATTATTTAGGTTTGGAAAGGTTTCTTCTATGATTTTAACGTGTTTTCTCTACCATTTTTCTGGGCTTCTTTGCCTTCTTCTCTACCTGTTATTATTGGTCTTGTCCTGGTGTCCCATATTTCATGTATTATTTCATGTATATTTTGTATTAATGATATGTTGGACATAAGATTTTCTTTGGTTAATGAATCTATTTGATCTAGCTTATTTTCAGAACCTGAGGTTCACTCTTCCATCTCTTGTATTCTGTTGGTTACACTTGCATCTGCAGGTCCTGATGATTTACCTACTTGGTTTTGTTTTCATTACATTCTCTATTTAAGTTTTCAGGTTTTGAACTTCTCAAATTATTTCCTTCCTCTCTGTGAATGCTTTTTTCTTGTGTTTTCTCACATTCTATATGAGATTTGTTGATTTCTGGCATTTTTGTTTTGTTTAAATTTCTTTAAGGAATGTTCTCATTTCCTCTTTGAGGGTTTCCATCATTTTCATGATGTTGTATTTAATGTCATTCTCTTCTGCCTCATCTGGGTTGGAATGTTCAGGTCTTGTCTTAGTGTTATATTAGACATTCTGTTGTTGAATTTGTTCTCATTTTTCATATTTCAATCCCTTCTACCAAAGGGTATAGGTGGTGTCTGTCATTCACCCATTGGTTATGGGTTCAAGGGTCTCTCCTCTCCTGCTTCCTGCAGGGTGAAGGTGCAAGATAGGAATGGCTGTCTATGTTGTATGTTTTGTTATCCCGCCATGACCCTCTCAGGTATTCTGTGGCAGGAAATTTCTGGTGCTACAGGTAATGGGATTCGAAGTGTGAATGGTGGGCTTGAGGATGCACAGGAACTCACCTCTGTAATGGAGAGTGGAGGAACATGATAGGAATGGTAGTCTTTGCTTATACCTTGATGTGCCTCCAGGTCCCACTTGGGGATTTTGTGACAGGAATGATCTGGTGCCCCAACACATTGGATCCAAAGAGGGAAAGGTGAATATGGGCAGCCCCCAGCACTAACCTAACTACCAGAAGGAGGAGGGTTGAGAAACTAATGGAAGCCAATGCTGGATGCACTTTTCTGCCTCCAGATTCCTCTGTGGGCATTGCTAGTGGGAAGGGTCTGGCAGCTGCATGTCAACGAGGGAAAGGTGGGTTGGAGGGCCCCAGGGAACTCTTCTTTCTATTGGAAGGTGGAGGCAAAAGACAGGAAACAGACTGAATGAATCTTTATACCAGTTAAATAGGAAGCATTTAACATGTCAAGAATGTACTGCCTTGTGGATTACCAAACAATCTGGTATCCTCTAATGGCTAAAACTTTCTTAATCTGGTGGGACTTCACTGACTGCTCATTTTTACAAGAGAGAGGAGGCTAAACCTACAAATTTCCTTAAGGCATGGTGTAGGGAGAGATCATGTACCAGCTGCATTAGGAAGTGGCCACAGGTACATGGGACCAATCAGAGATAAAAGAGGGACAGGAGTGTGCTCTCCATCTCTCTTTGGTCCTGAATAATTTTCTGAGACCATAGAATGTTTCTCATATATAACTCTGACTTTCTTAGCTGGTGCTGCTGCACCACTCTGCTAGCTCAACCACGAAAACCTGAATCACCCAGTCTCTTAGGCATCCCCAGCACTATGCCTTCCCAGCCTGCCTGGCCAGTCCAGGGCTGCTCTGACTTCACCGACCAGCTGAAGCTGTCCTTAGCAGCAGTAGCTGTGACCACAGCTGACTGAATATTGCAGGAAAATCATGCCATGGAGCCTCTGGGATATTCCCATCTCATTTGCTTCCCCTTGTCATGTCACTGCTGCTGCTGCTGTGTACCCTGCAGTATCCCTCCACCTCCCATTGCTTCCTCTGCCAGTGCAGAATCATACACATCACTGGGAATATGTTCCCTAATTATTTCTGTCCCTAATTATTTGCAGCTGTTTTCTAGCTACAGGTCTCCAGGTTTATCCTACCCCAAACCTGCTTGCTAATTTCTGTACAAGCTACTTAGCATCTTTCATTTACTGTTTGGAAAAATACCGAGGTTTTGTGGCAGAGCTGTGTTTGGCAATACACCTACACCATCTCCAGCCCAAGGATAATAACTGCAGGTTAAAATCCTGCAGAGCTGTGCTTGGCGGTACACCTCTGCCCCCTGCTGTCTAAGGATACTAACTGCAGTTAAATTCTTTGCCTAACCCAAATTAATTGCAAATAAGTTGGCAATCTTAACTTGGTGATGTTATTACCCACTTTAACTCATAGCAGACAATCTAATGATGCAGAACATTAAGGAACTCATTGCCTCTGCCATGGACAACATACTGGGAAAACAACATGACATGCTCCAAATGTATTTTTGTCTGATGCTAATGATTAGCTTCAATATATATATATATATATATATATATACATATATATATATATATATATATATATATATGCATAGAAGAGATGCATTAGTAACAGAGTGAATATTGGGAAATTGTGTAAATGATTGAAAAATTAGAGTCAAATTTCAAAATCTTCAAATCCATGGGGAAATGTCTAACAAAATAGATAACTTGGGATATAAACATAACAACTTACAAGACAAAATTGATTCCATGTCCAATGCCCTTATGGCCAAAATAGAATCGAGTTAGGAGGGAGATTTTAGGCTGGCAGTAATTATTCATTCCATGTCTGTAAATAATTACCAGCTAGCAGGCAACTTACATGCCATTCTGATATCTAAAGATGAGAGTATTAAATGCTTGGAATTGCATATAAATTTTGAATCCAAGTAGCAGACAGACTCTATGAATGCCTTAGAAAACATTTTGACCCAGGAAATTCAATCACTCAGAGAAATGATGTTCACAAGACTGCAAGTTTTAGATGACTTACAATCTGATACATCAGACCTGGTAGCAGGGGATGGCAAAAGTATACCTACACCTATAATACACCTAGGATATGTTCCTAAGTTTTTTATTCAATCTCCTGTTTCTGCCTCAGTATCTAATACTGAAAAACTCCCAATGAAAAGGCATTCTAATGGTTCTGTTGCTTACCAATTGGAACCATTCATATGAAAGATCTCAAGGGAATCAAGAAGGCCATTGTTTCTTATTGAATCCAAACCCCTTACTTCTAGGAACTTCTGAACTCTTGGGAAAGTACCAGTAAAGTGACACGAAAGAACTGGAGTCACTTGATTTTAGTTGGGATAGACAATCCATCTCAAATACAATGAAGGGCATCAATGAAGGGGGAACTCAAAGCCCTTAAGATTCATGGCCTAAAGAAAGGTTATGAAGCTTCCCAAGATAAATTTATGGTAGAAGTTCTTATGCTAACCTACAGGCTGTGGATGAAAATGATGAATAAATCTACTCTTTATGATGTACAGCAGTTATGAATGCTTTGAATAAGGGTCATGAACCAGTAGAGATGATAGAACATTATGCCAAGGGAGAACAGGGTCCAAGAGAAAGTTTCACTGAATTTATTGAAAGACTTTTGACTGCAGTGCAATTTCAGTAACTGACTCAGAATCTAGGATACTTTAGCTTACAAGGATATAAATCCACAATGCAAACAGGTGCTTTTGTCATTAAAAATCATATCAGCACCATTAGAAAAATGGGTCTTGCATACAGCAAATATTTAGTATAAAGTTCAAGGTAAAGAAGGATGGCTAGGACTGGCAAATTTTAAGGGTATAAAGAGGCACCCAGATACCAAATGGATTAATTGTGAGGACATAGAAAATGTCCACAAAGTTTAAACAGATATCAAATGCCAGATGTTTTAACTGTAGTAGAATAGGACATCTGAGAAGAAATTTTAGGCAACACAATCCTAGAGATAATCCTCCTCCTAGGAGTGATTCAAACAGAAGGCCTTACCCTTTTGGATTATGTAGGAGATGTGACAAAGGCCAATACTGGACCAATGAATGTAGATCAACCACAGAAAGCAAGGTAACTCTTTAAAATTGGTATATTACTTAGGAGACCTCTCAAAGTTTCCCATTTCAGAAATGGGATGGCCATTCCAAGTCGCTGTGGAGGACAATCATTCCCAGGACAATTAGAAGATTCACTGTCAATTGTAAAGAGAAGCTTTTTCTTTGAGAGGAGACTTCCCGCCAGCTTGGTTCTAGAGCCACATCAGTCCCAAATAAACACACAAGAGGCTATATTCATTATGAAGCTGTTGGCCTTGCTTGTCTCTTACTGGCTAGCTCTGCTTTAAGTAATTACCCCATAATTGTTAATTGTGTTTCTCCTTCCCAGAATCCTCCTGGACTCCTAGTCCCACCTATCTAGATTCTTATTGGCTCAACAGTGCTTTATTGACAAAAGACTTGCCCAACAGTCAATGGTAAATAAAAATACCACTCAGGATGATAGAATAGCTACTGAGGATGAACCAATCATTACTGGGGTAAATGAAAACAGACTTCTATAAATGATCAAAGAGCAAAATTAAGTGTATGATGAATAACATTATGCTGATGGCATTGGTGGACAAAGGAAAAGATGTTACTATTATAACACAAGAATCTTTCCCTAAAAACAACACTGAGATATCATCTCATTCCTGTCATAACAGCTAAAAATAACAAAGACAGTTTATTATTGAGAGGATGTATCAAAAGGGGAACACTACACCACTGCTGGTGGGAGTGCTAACTTGGACAGCCACTTTGGAAATCGTTATGGAGATTCCTCAGGAAAATGGGAGTCAGTCTACCACACATCCCAGAAATTCCACTCTTAGGCATATAACCAAAATATGCACATTCAAAAAACAAGGACATCTGTACCCTATGTTCATAGCAGCATTAATTCTAATAGCCAGAGCCTGGAAGCAACCCAGATGCTCCTCAACTGAAGAGTGGATAGAGAAAATGTGGTACATTTTCACAGTGGATTACTACTCAGCAGGAAAAAATGGAATCTTAAAATTTGCAGGCAAATGGATGCAAATAGAAGAAATTATCCTGAGTGAGGTAACCCAGGCACAAATAGTGAAACATGGTATGTACTCACTTATATGTGGATTTTCCAGTTTCTTCATGTGGACACTTAGTTCTATGAATTTTCCTCTTTGAACTGCTTTCAAACTATCTCAAAGGTTTAGATATGTTGTACCTTTGATTTCATTGAATTCTAGGAAGACTTCTATTTCTTTCCTTACTACTTCTTTACCCAGGTGGGATGCCATTGAGCATTGTTCAATATCCAAGTGTTTGTGATGTTTCTGCAATTTCTGCTGACAATGAGTGCTAATTTTAAGCAGTGATCGTCCAGAAGTATACAGGGGGTTATTCCAATTTTTTGTATCTGTTGTGGTTTGCTTAATGCCATGTATGTGGGAGATTTTAGAGTAGTATCCGTGTGATGGTGAGAAGGTATATTCTTATTTGTTTGAGTGGAATGTTCTATAGTTGTCTGTTAAACCCAATTGGGTGATAAATTCTATTAGTTCCATTGTTTCTTTGTTAAGATTCTGTCCATTGGTGAGAGTTGTGTGATGAAGTCCCCCACTATAAATGTGTGATTTGAGTTGCAGTATTGTTTCTTTTATGAATGTGAGTGCCTTTATATTTGGGGCATATTTGTTCAGAATTGAGACTTTCTTGCCAATGACGAATATGAAATGACATTCTTCATCTCTTTTGATTAATTTTAGTTTGAAGTCTATTTTGATTGATATTTGGATAATTAAACCCACTTGCTCCTTTTCCCAACCCTTAAACTTGAGGTAGTGTCTGTATTTTAAATTGAGGTGTGTTTCTTGAATGCAGCAGAAGGATTGATTCTGTCATCATATTCACTCTTTTGGCTGTGTCTTTTTTCATATATATTTTATTTTTAAATTAAAATTTAAATTAAAAACAAGATTGCTTCACATGTCATCACCACCTCACACTCCCTTTCACACCCCTCCTCCAGTGCCCTCTCACAACCCCCCATATCCTCTCATTTCCCCAGGGAGGGTGAACCCCTCCATGAGGGTGTCCATATTCTGTCATTTCATCCATGGCAGGGCTTAGGGGTCTTAATCCCTTTGGTCATCAGTCTTCCCTCTCTGTCACAGGATTTCTTGAGTTCATCTCAGTGCTAAGCCGTGGGAGTCTGCCTCTGCTTCCATCAGCCACTGAATGAAGGTTCTGTTTCCCAGACTCTATGACCATGGGATTGTAGGCTGGCACTCCCCAGATCTATGTCTAAAATCCATATATGAGAGAGTACATACCATGTTCCTTTTCTTGTGCCTGGGTTCCCTGGCTCAGGATGGTTTCTTCTAGTGCCAACAATTTGCCTGCAAATTTCAGGATTCCATTGTTTTTCCTGCTGAATAGTACTCCATTGTGTAAATGTACCACATTTTATCTATCCACTCTTCGGTTGAGGGGCATCTAGGTTGCTTCCAAGTTCTGGCTATTACCAATAGTCCTGCTATGAACATAGTGGAAAAGACATCCATGCTGTATGAAGGGCCATCTTTTGGATATATGCCTAAGAGTGGAGTTTCTGGGTCTTGTGATAGGTTAATTCCCATTTTCTGAGGAATCTCCATATTGATTTCCACAGTGACTATACAAGTTGGCACTCTCACCAGGAGTGGAAGAGTGTTCCCCTTTCACGACAACCTCTGAAGCATAAATTGTACTTGGTGTTTTTTATTTTAGCCATTCTGACAGGAGTAAGATGGTATCTCAGAGTTGCTTTGATTTGCATTTCCCGGATGGCTAAGGATATTGAGCACTTTCTCAAGTGCCTCTCAGCCATTTTAGACTCCTCTATTGAGGATTATCTAGTTCTGTAACCCAATTTTAATTGGATCCTTTGATGTTTTGGAGACTTTCTTCTTGTGTTCTTTGTAAATATTGGAGATCAGCCCTCTCTCAGATGTGGGGTTAGTTAATATGTTTTCCCATTCTGTGGGCTGCCTTTTTGTCTTGCTGACTATGTCCTTTGCCTTGCAGAAGCTTCTCAGTTTCGGGAGGTCCCATTTATTAATTGTTGATGTCACTGTCTGTGCTACTGCCGCTATGTTCAGGAAGCTGCCTTCTCCATCAATTCGTTCAAGGGTACCACCGAATTTCTATTTCAAGGGGATCAGTGTTGTTGGATTTATGTAGAGGTCTTTGTTCCATTTGGACTTAAGTTTTGTGCATGGTGATAGAAATGGATTGATCCACATTCTGACTTCAAGCTCTATTAGAGAGCTGTACTCCTGAAAACAGTTTGGTATTGCCAGAAAAATAGACAGGAGACCAATGGAATAAATTTGGAAACACTGATATCAACCCATACAGGTATGAACATCTGATCTTCCACAAAGAAGCTAAAACTATACAATGGAATAGAAGAAAGCATATTTAACAAATGGTTCTGGCATAACTGGAGGCTGGCATGTAGAAGAAGATGACTCCAGGTGTTGCTTTGTTGAGTAAGCTTGTTTTGCCTATCCTGGGTCTTTTGATAATCCATAGAAAATTGATTATTGTTCTTTCAAGTTCTGTGAAGAATTGTGCTGGGATTTTAAAGGGGATTGCATTGAATCTGTAGACTGCTTTTGGCAGCATTGCCATTTTTACTACATTGATCCTACTTATCCAAGAGCATGGGAGATCTTTCCATTTTCTGAGGTCTTCTGTAATTTCTTTCTTTGAAGACTCAAAATTATTGTGATACAGTTCTTTCACTTGGTTGGTTAGCATTACCCCAAGGTATTTTATGTTGTTTGTGGCAATTGTAAAGGGTGATGTTTCTCTCATTTCATTCTCAACCTTTTTGTCATGTGTATATAGAGGGGCTACTGATTTTCTTGAGTTGATATTGTAGCCTGCAACTTTGCTGAAGGTGTAAATTAGCTGTAAGCATTTTTCCACAGAAGATCTCAGAGTGTACTGAGAAATGGTTTCTCCTAAATGACTGCATTTTTCTTGTCAAGTTCTCCAGGAGTAACATCATCCCAAATGTACCATAATACCAAATGTTTGAGAACCAATATCCTACAAGCTCTCGTTGATATGCAAATTCCTATGCTTAAGCTATACCCTCTTGGCATGCCAATTAATACAATAAGTCTGCTTCTCCATACTGTTAAAATTACATCTAATTCTCCAGTGAGATCAAATCCCATGAAGAGATTACAGTAAATACTCAAACGTGGTATGATTGATTGTATTCAGGATAGAAGAGCATCTATGAATTACATGTAAATCTTTACCGTTCTGACACCAATAATTGTCTCCAAAGCTGTGCATTACTAGGTATTATGAGAGGGTTCTGCCTGTTGCAGGAAATCCATGAATGTCTCTTAAACAGATAAGATTTTCAGATCTCCAACTGTCACATCTGGTAGACCAGACATGAGAACATACAGGGCCAAGTCATCCCATATTTCCAAAGATTGCTCTGTCAACCTTCCCACGTCTTTATTATTATTTATAGCATTTTTCAGATAAGGTCTTATGTAGCCGACATGTGACTAAGAATTACAATTATTCTGTCACTAACTCACTGGTACTGGGATCAGAGACCTGTTCTCACACCCCATGTATGGGATCTCATCATTATTTTATGATTCATTTAGTGATGTCCATTTCTTCAAGCTGACACTTTAGGGACATTTTGTAATTATCATCTGTTGGAAAACAGAGCAGAAGAATTGCCTTGGTCCACATTGCAGACTCTGGAGTGTTTTGTCTGAGAAATGTTGATATTCAACTTTTATCACCCTGCATAGATGCAAGGTGAAGAGGTTTGCTAACTACCTATCTAGTAGCATTTATCAAACACCTAGAATGTAAGACATGGCCACCACAAAGCTCATCCCATATAGTGCATAGATGAACTACATGACTCATGACACATGCCAGTGATTGGTAGCAATATATGTATTAATTCTCAGCTAATTTCCACTGTGTTCTATGTCATGACTCACTGTCTCACAAGGAGGTGACCAAGGTCAGAGACTAAAGGAACTTCCCCCTATTCTCATGCTACAGAACTCATAAAAGACATATTTTTACAGCACCAGTCTGGAGAACCAGAGGATTTTTTCTTCAACATAATAATTTTTGATTCATTGTCAGAGTCAGATGTCAGATACATTCCACTTTAGATCCTCAAAAATAAAGCACACATCTGGAAGAATCCTTTTCTCAATACACTGTGACATCTGCTGAGATGAAAGATTATGAAGTATCCCTGTCCATACTAGCCTTGCATAGACATGCTGTCCATAAGTGGCTTTTGCTACAGGATGCAGTCACTCAGTATATTCTGAGGCTTTCTCTTAACATGACTTAGCTGGTGCATGTGCAGGTATTCCTTACACCATCTCTATTTCCAGGAGATGCTTTCAATTCTGCATTTCCTCTTAAGGACCTCATTTGCCCTATCATCCTAGATTAGTGTTGACAAAATAGCTATAATCCTGACAGTAAAATATATTGAGATTTGATGCTGAATCCAACACAGCAATTCTGGGACGCCTGGCAGCCTGAGACAATCAGCATGAAATCCTCATGTCTCCCTCCCTAACATCTAGAGATGCTTCTCTCCTGTGTTGTGGGGTATTAATTCCAGCTAATAGAACACACAAGGCTCAAATGACAGAAGTCAAATGCAGGGGCTGAAGAGATGGCTTATCCTTTAACAGATTTGTTGGTCCTTAAAGGATACAGAGAGCAGATAAAGGATCCTCCACAAAACCAATTTTGTGCAATCCACTGCTGTCTTCTGGCATCTGATAAAACTGCATACATGAGCTCCATAGACAGACAGCATGGAGAATGTCCATGCAAAAATAAAAATAAATGAATAAATTAAATAAAATATTATGAGTGAAATGCAGAGTTGGGTCAAATATCACCTTAAAATGTGTTCCAAAACTTCTTAGAAGTTTGTTATCTACAGAGATACACCTCTGGCAGTTGAACTCTCTGGTTAAAGGAGTACAAATTCAATTCTTAATAAAAATGCTGATTTATTGGTGAATATTTGAAATTCATTTTTATATATGTAAAAAAGTGTCACATGACAAGTACAGAGTGAATTGTCCCTGTAAATTTTGTAACCTATTCCCGACTGGACCCTATTTTGGCCATAAATTCATTGGATATTGCATTAAATGTGTCTTGAATGTTGTTCTGGATTAGTTCCAAATTACCTGCTCTGGGGGGATAAGTGTTCTTGTCTCTGAAGGTCCTGACCCTTAGACTCTAATTTTTGAATCATTTGTACAATTTGTCTATTATCTGTCTGTTTACTCACTCTCTTCCATGTAGATTATGTGTATTGGAATATTAATCACGAGCACTAGAAACAAATTCGTTTGAAATATGTCATTCTTGTCTTCTAATTCATAATCCATGGCATTGGCAATGAGATCCCTAACGTTCTGCAGTGTTAAACAATCTGTAATGGTATAATTTGATATTCTTATAACCAATTACAAAGTACTGAGTTGTAAAAATAACCTTGATTTGATTTGTGTTGATAAGAGGTCTCTTACTTGCATTTACCACACTTGGCCAGCAGATGGCAAAGGAATACTGACAAACACAGCTTCCCCAAGGAAGAAAGATTTCCACCAAAAGGACCCTGAAAAATCTAATAGTAATTTAACGAACAGATCAGGGAGGGAAAGGCCTGGGTATCTTGGGAGACAAGTGGCTATAAGTAGCCATGAAATCCTATGAACAGAAGGGGAGAATTTACACTGCACAGCCCAGATAAGCTGTGCTGGCAGGTCAGTGGAACTCAGGGTGTGCTGGATTGCTCCACGTGGTCTTGCAGGTTCAAGAGTTGTACAGGACACAAAGCCAAAGAAAGTCCGGATAGTGGCAAAGAAGCAGTGGTGGCTGCTAAAGTGCTATTGGTGGACCCCCAGTAGCAGCAGACACACACCCTGCGGCTGGTGGCTGCAGGGAAAGCATGCTGCTTGCTAGGCATGGTTCAGAGCCTAAGGAGACAGCACCAGCATTGGTGATACTAAAACCCTGAGTTTAGCCTGTGGCTGGGCTGCAGCTATGTTAGCAGCAGACTAGCACGTGGATTGGCAGGACCACGGGGCATATGCATTCAGTTGTAGGCTGTGAGAGGTCTCTCAGAACAACTTTCGGGAAGATGCTGATGGCAGGAATAGTGGCACAGTGCAAATAAGACTCAGCTTACCCGTGAATTCCCTGCCGGCCATAGGAGGTGGGGACATACATTGTGCTCCCAGGGCTGACATTCTTTGGCACAGCCTTAGTGCAGCATGGCAGAGAGGCAGTAGCAGGGTCGCCCACGGGCTCACCCCTACAGGTTTTGTGGTGAAATATCTTGTTTTCTTCATATATAGTGATTGAAATTTTTCTGGTTACAGTAGTCAGGGCTGTGGTCTGTGGTCCCTTATTGTTTGAAGAAGGGCTATGAATGTTCTTCTAGGTTTCACATTTGCCATGGAGAATTCAGGTGTGATTCTGATAAGTTTGCATTTGTATGTTACTTAACATTTTTCCTTTGCTGCTCTTAATATTCTTTCTTTCTTTTGTATGTTTGGTGTGATTTAATTATTATGTGTCTATTGGACTTTTTTGTGATGAATTCTATTTGGTGTTCCATAGACTTCTTGTAATTTCATTGGTATGTCTTTCTTTAAGTTTGGAAAGTTTTATTCCATGATTCTGTTGAATATGTTCTCTGCAACTTTGAGGTTGGTTTCTTCACATTCTTTCTTATCTATTATTCTTAGGCTTGGGCATTCCATGGTGCCCAATATTTCCTGGATATTTTGTGGTAGGTATTTGTTACACTTAAGATTTTCTTTTGTAGATTCATCTATTTCTACTAGTGTATCTTCAAAGCCTGAAATTCTTTCTGCTATCTCTTGAATTCTGTTAGTTATGTTTGCATTTACCCAACATTTCTCATTCCAGCATTCCCTCAGACTGTGCTTTGTTACTGTCTCTATTTCTGCTTTCAAACCTTGAACTGTTTGAACAGTATCTTGCAATATTTGGTTTGTCTTTTCTTTCATTTCTTTAGAGGATTTTCCCATTTCTTCTTTTAGGGTCTCTTTCATCTCTATGAGTTTGCTTTTAATGTCATTCTCTTCTTCATTTGTGTAAGGAGGTTCAGGTGTTGCTAGTGAAAATCAAAAGACACTTTTACCATAATATTTGTTTTTCTGTTGTTGAATGTGTTCTTATAGTGTCATCTCCCCATTCCTTCTTCCAGTGGCTGCAGGTGGAGTCTCTTCCTCTTCTGTTGGGTACCAGTCCAGTCTATTTATCAGTTTTTTAAAGCAGGTCCAATACACTGATGGTTCTCATGGTAGGAGTCTAATGGTCTCATGTTAGATGTCTGAGACACTCCCACTTCTGTTTGGTGGGAGCAGGACCAGCACAGCAATGTCAGCTGCCTCAGAGTTTTCTGGTCCACTGTGGTCGAGTAGACCTGCCACCTGCCTTCAGTCCACAGGCCAAGAGATCGAAGAATGTGCAAGGAGAACTGGAGCCAGAGAAAAGGGACCATTCTCACCTCTATGCTGAGTGGGGATGGGGTTGGCCAAGTGATATCAGAAGATTCATGGTTGCCTGTTCCAGGAGGAGATATTTGACCATGGTTTATTGATCTCAATTTGTTCAGTGGTCAGCTCTCTAACTCACAGTTCTGCCAAGTTTTGGGATTAAAGGACTGCAACACCACCCTGAGCATGAATAGTTGTCGGGTTTTATTTTGAAAGAGTATATAAGTGAAAGTGTCTTGACTAAACTGGAACTCACTCTGTAGATCAGGATAGCCACAAACTCACAGATGTCTGCATGCCTCTATCTCCTAAGAGCTGGGATCAAAAGCATGTACCATCACTGCTTGGCAAGAAACAGTCTTAATTGAAATTTGAAAGTAAACCTGGCATTGTGAGAAATGAAAAAGAAATCCAGGAGTTTTGACCAAATAATATTATTCCTGTTAAAAACAATAATGTGGCTCTGGAGAGATTTCTTAGTGGTTTTAAGCACAGACTGGTATTGCTACAGAACCTAAGTTTGGTTGCCAACATCCACCTGGTTAACAATTGTCCATTGCTCCATTTCTAAATTTCTTGGCTCCCAGCAATTCATTGGATACACAGGTGAACATTCTGGCAAAACACAAACACAAAAAATAAATATAGATTATTAATTATAACTCTGTATGTTGGCTCACTTCATAAATCTCACTATTTGGAGGCAGAGACAGGGGGTTTTATGAGATTGTGACCTAGTGTACAAAATGAGTTGTAAGAATTCAAGGGCTACTCAGAAAATCCTGTTTTCAGTATATCAAAGTAGTATTAATAATCATAACAACATAAGAAGAGGAAGAGGGAGAAGAAGAAGAGGAGAAGAGGAAGCAGAAGAAGAAGAAGAAGAAGAAGAAGAAGAAGAAGAAGAAGAAGAAGAAGAAGAAGAAGAAGAAGAAGAAGAAGAAGAAGAAGAAGAAGAAGAAGAAGAAGACAGCAAATATGTCATAGAACTTGTGGAGTACTCTGTAATCAGTGGATTGCAATCCCTCCCCTTTGAAATTGAGAAAGTAAGAGGGACTGAGGAGGAAGATGTTGAGTCCATCCTGGATTATATATGAAATCACACTTCAAAATATAGTAATAAATTATGAGTGAAAACTAAGTTAGCAGCATGAAGCTGTAGGAGTATCAACCAAATATTCTTTGAATATTAACATTTCTCAGATGAAACTGTCCAGAGTCTGAAATCTGGGTGGAGGCCCTTCTTCTCCTTCATATAAAAATTCCTCTTCTTGAAAGCATTTTGTTACCTATTATCAAGGACAAGTCTTATGGTGTCCAAATTGACAGTTCAATGTATTGTTGCCATTGTATCATAGTAGTTGTAAAAAAAGAATGGAATGGAGTTACAGTCTAGTAATGCAACTGAGAGATAGAGAACTTGCCAAGCATGTGCCATATCCTAAGTTCAACCTTAGCATTGGGGAAGAAAAGAATGAAATATGAACAATGTAACATCACTCAGAGGGACACCTAAAATTGGAGTTTTAATAGATGCTATTAAAAGTTTCCAAACCTGAATTCCTGGCCTTACTGGAGTGTGACAGTCAATTTTTGGGGAAATAAGTATCAAATGAAGGGTAGATACACATACAGACACTATATATAAATATATAACCTTTTTTATTCAGTGGTTGTAGTGAAGGACTGGCAAGATGACTCAACAGGATATGACAATGTATACTAGCATATAAACAAGGGGATATTTTTCATTTATTAGCCACCTTATTGAAGAGGATATGGACATTAGTAAATGAAGCCAAAGAGTAATGATGAGATTCCATGCATTGAGTATGGAGACATTTCTCTGATCCCAGCTCCAGGGAACTAGTGACAGAATAATCATGAGGCATAGGCATGTCTTTGCTACAGCAGATCCGATCTGTAAAAAAATAATATAAATAAAAATGAAGAAGTGTGATGGTTGATAGAGCACTCTGGGGAAATACAGCATGACTTGGGCCTATGCGTCCTCATATCTGGTTCTGCAGAGGTGTCAGTTGGAGATCTGAAATTCTCCTTTGCTTGAGAGACAAACTAGGATTTTCTGTGTCAGTCAGAACCCCCTCTTTACCACCTAGTAATTGGAGACAATTATGGGTGTCAGAACACAAAAGATTTAGGTGTATTTTCAGGGATGATCTTCTATCTTTAATTCAATCCGTTAAAAATATTTTGAATTCTTCCTGGAGGGACTTAATGGTGTCTTAGCTCACTGGAGATTTACTGTTCATAATAAAAGTGTGCAGAAGCAGGCTTATTCTATTAGTGGGACTGACAATTGGGTCTAGTCTGAACAGCTATTTGTCTGTCTAAGATAGCTTGAAGGGTATAGTTTCCCATACTTCATGTTATGGCATTTTTGTGATTATGTCACACCAGGAAAACATGACAAGAATATAATCATCTGGAAGAAACCATTTCTGAGTACATTCTGAGAGCTGCTGTGATAAAAGAACAGCATCAACCATTGCTCTCACTTCCTAGCATTGCACAGACATGCTGTCCTTCACAGATAATTGGCTTTTGTCCAGGCTCCTATCAAGCTAGCTAGTCTGAAGCCTCCTTCCAAAACTGCTTAGGTAGAGCTTTAAGAGACACTCCAAAGTACACATGGTATCATTCCATGCAATCCCCAAGGGACTAGTGTAGAGTGCACTTGGACCTGGCTTGTTTTTCCTTATCTTTTAAAATCCAGTAGAATTTGAACTGAGAATTAAACTGCAATGCCAAGATTTCTCCAAATGACTAGACATATTAATTTGGATAAAATGTAACAATGGAGCAAGGCTTGAACTTAAATAAGACATGCATGGCATAGATTAGATACCAAGTGGATGTGAGCAACCTGGCAAACTGAAAGTAGAATCACTAGGGGAGCCTTCATAACATTGTATTTCAGGCTTTAATTATTCCTACAGGACACAAACCTGCCTGGGGTCAACTCCTCAACCCCTTATTACTCTTATAACCAGAAAATTGTTTTCAAAGGAAGCAAATGCACAATGCAGAAAGTCTTTATTATGCAGAGTTAATCCCCCAAGTGGGATATTCTAAAGGATTTACAACATTTAGTTGGAAGAATGAAAAGTTGCAGGTTTTGTTTTGTGACCCAGGAGAGATTCCTGCATAGGGAAACCTGGCTTTTGTTGTTATGAGGAAACCTGGTTAGCAGGGAGGCCATGTTCATTCCACATGACATCAGCAGGCCCTTCCCTGAAATTCCCTTGTGTCCTGGAGACGATGGAATCATGGGAGGTCACCTGTGTTGTAGCAATAGCAACTGAACTTGGAAGGGAGACAGACAAGAGAGAGGCTGAAGAAGGCTGTTATTTAGCCTCAAATAAACTGTCAAAGAATAAAAGGTTCCAACATAAGTACAGCAAGTCCTAGGCTGAAGATGGGGAACTCCTTAGGGAAAGTTCTATTTAGCTTGAATTTTGGGTAATGGAGTACAAGAATTGGGGATTCTGGGAAGAAATTGGACTTTACTGCCTGACAGGTCTTCCAGAAGTTAAGGACTCCAGGCTAGTAATTTGTCTCTCCCAGAAGCCAGGAACTTGCAAGGCAAAGCTGTTCCCTTGGAGCTCTTGGTTTTAAATCTTACAGTAAAGAGTTGGTAGATGTAGGACCAGCATCAAAATGAGACAAACCATAGGGAGAGACTAGAGGAGTATGGCAGCTCTAGGCTGGTCATCACTGTATTTCAACACCAGTCTATAACTTTAAGTACTGAGAATGATCTCTGTGTGCTCTATGTTGTCAGTGGCATGACTTTGTGAGTCTGGTCATTATTTTCTTCACCTGTATGGATTCTCCAACCATCTATAGTCATGTGCTTGGAGTGACATGCCAGGATGTTTGGGATTCTGAAGAAAGATATGCCTGCCTGTGGACTATGGTAATTGCTTCCTAGTTTCTAAGCCCACAGACTTGTGAGTTCTGAGGTAAGTTGAATGGAGAGTCTGCATTCATGAATAAGCCTGAGGAAGTTCTTTCTCTCTTTATGTGAGTTATGTGCTGAGGGGCAAGGGGAAAACAGGTGGCTGAGAAATGCAACTATTTTCAGAGGTGTGAGAGCTGAGATCCCCTGCACAGGCATCTCAAGTCTGGGTCAAAATCCACTTGTGTTTCAATGAATCACAGGCAGGAAGCATTCTGTAATATTTTAAGGTCTCAGAATAATCTGTATATCCTCTATAGTTTGTCACAATGCAAGTTTAGTTGTGTTCATCATCCTACAGTGTCTGCTGGAGAGTTATCACCAAGCCCAATCATTCTCAACACAAAGGAAGTGAAACAGCAGATGGAGAGTCTGAACACCCAGCTAGAGCAAGTGACCAGAGAAACCAAAGAGTTGCGAGATTGACTCATCTCCATCACTAAAAGATCTCCTGAAAATAAGTTTATTTGTTTTCAAAGACATGGTGACTCCATAATTATATCCTTTGTTTATACCATCTAACACCTGGGCTTCTGTGTTTCTAAACATTTTGTGTGTCCATTTGCACTACACAGTATCTGTAAATGCTTCCCAGAAGCAGAATTTTGGTTGGTCCCAGGCCCCATGGGGGCTCTCTGAGTCACTGCTCAGACAACAGGTGCCTTCTGTTTCTGAGTCCTGGCTTACTGGCCTGGCCTTGCCCCACTGACATCAACATCAAGCTCTAAGAGAAACAAGATCTCCTATACCTATGATTTTTCCACTGTGCTGTATGCCTGTATATAAAGCTGCCTCCTCTCTACAATGAAGAAGAGGCCTCTTACCACGAACAGTCAAACGATTTTGCTTTCATTTCAATATCCAGGAATTCCCGTGGTATCTTATACTTGCTCATGTTGTGAAGGTTCCATCAATATTTGGAGAGACTTGGGAGTTTGAGAAAGATTGGGAAAGAAAAGATATTGGAAAGAAAGAAGACTCAAAGAAAGAGACTTTGGAAAGATAGGAATTGCAAACAGGTACCTCAAATTCTAACAGTTAGTAAAATCTCCAGGCTTTCACCCAACAACAAGATCAGGAAAGTGAGAGATTGTCCTTTGAGTTTAGGCGGGTAGATTGGATTAACATTCTGGGATTTTGTCTGAAACCAAGATCAGGGAAGAATGGGAACACTGAGACATCACCCTGAGAGGTAAGGATTTCTGAGGTTGTAATTGGAAAATGGGTACTTCAGCTTCTAAGGCTGTATTGACAGAACAGTTACAAGAATTGTTAAAAAGCAAGGTAACAGCATAAAGCAGAAGACAGATAAGATTCTATTTTAAATTTGGGAAAACAAGTCCATGGTTTTTAAACTCCAGAGGGCTTATTATTCATGACTGGGAACAAGTAAAATATGACCTCCAAAAGGCTATTCATAATGAAGGACTGGAAACTGTTCCTATTGCTGCCTTCCCCCTTTGGAGATCAGTGTAAGATGCCTTTGGAGTGATAGTGCTAAGATGAAGGAACAAAAGTCTGATCTTGAGAATATATTTAACAATGCCCAGGAAGAACAGTAAATAAATTACTACCCATGTTTAAACTTAAACTTAAATACTAGTGATTGTTATCCATTGTGCCATGCCACAATACAAGGATGATGAGAGGCACACAGCATTTTTACCCCTCAACCAGTTATTGTCACTCAAGCAATTCTGTTACCCATAAGTCAAAAGATTGGACAGGACTGTGTCATTTTTAGCTGGGGCTATTCTGACTAATCCTCCACCCATATGACCTAATCCAAATACATGGAAGTCAGATCTACCCATGTGGGTACAACAATGGCCCCTATGTAAAAGAAATTGGAGGCTGCTCATTAGCTGGTGAAAGAGCAATTGGAGGCTGGACATATTGAACTTTCCACTTCCAATTTGAATGTTCCTGTTTTGCTATAAAGAAAGATAAGGAAAATGGTACCTTTTACAGGATTTGAGAGAGTTAAATAAAACTGTGATGGTCATGGGTGCTGCAAAACCAGGATTTACCGCTCCAGTAGGAATCCCTGAAGAATGAAATCTTTGGCAAAGGACCAGATATTATTCGTACCCCTTGCAACTCCTCTCAAATTGCCTAGCTACAACAAAATACTGGTTATTGGAAATAGAAAGATGGAGAAAACCATTATGGTCTTTTTCAACCATTTGTTTTAATTCAAAGATTGGCTGGAGCTGTTCTGTCACAAGAAATTTCAATTAAGGAAGTTCCATTTCCAAAAACAAATCATGACATAGGGAAAAAGGATGACTAAAAGATGTTCTATACGTTCTGTATGTATCTTGTGGCCACACCGGTAATGTGTGAAATGTTATTGTGAATGCATGATTGTGAACTACTTGAATGGATTTGGATATTAATAAGAGGAAATTTTAATTGCTTTGTATAGTTAAGAAGCTACATTAGTTGCTTTGATTATAGCCAAAAAGATCATCCAGACAGTCAGTGTGTTATTAGGAATGGTTGATGATTTAAGTCCTCAGAGTCAGTCAAAGCAAAAGTAACAGAAGACTACAACATGCCCTAAGAACCAAAGTAGTCTGTATGAATGATACTATACATTTTGGCCAAGGAGAGTCTACAGTAATTCTCCTAAATTTTTATGGTTGGAAAAGGATATCTAGAGCAAGAAATGTTTATGGTAAAAACATCAGGGAGCCTACTGCCCTGTTAGATTCCACCTACAAAGAAATCATTGTAGATACAAATTAGTTAATATCAGCAAAGTTACAAGTGAGGCCTTGTCAACTAGTGAGAGCTTTATACAGTGGATTACAGATTGGATTAGAAAAAGATTATTCACAAACTTCAACTAATTTTCAAAAGTTATTTGGCACATAGTATAGTTTGCAATGTTTGAATGATTTTCAGAAGTTGCTGGGAAATAATTACTGGTCACTTATCTCAGGTAGAGAGAGCTCTACAGTCTCATTACTTTCACCATTGAAATGGCAGAAATCTGGGAGGGCAAATTGGTTTAACTAGAGACACTGTTCATTAAAATTTGCAAACAATAAGGCATACCCAAAATATTTATCTATAACTATTTTAAAAATAAACCCTTGAGGCCTATTTCCCCATCATTTTTGGCAAATGGTTGTTATTCATATTACCCAATTTGACAAGTTAAAATTTGTGCACATGACAGCTGATAGGTATTCAGGTTTCATGACGACCACTGGTCAAATGGGCAAAGCCACCATACATGAATCAAAAGATAAAACAAGAGGGGAGTAATGTCCTCAGTCTACAAATGATTCATTAAATCATGCACTTTTCATTTTAATTTTTTAAAATGTGGATGCCAGTAAGCAAACTCCTACAGACTATTTATGGCATAATGGAATTCGAGCGACTTGTGTTAAGGTCAAGTGGTGACATTCATGCACTACTCAGTGGAGAAGACCTGATTCTGCCCTAATTTATGGTCAAGGGAATTTTTGTGTTTTCTTACAGGAAAAGAAATGAGCTCAGTAACTGCCAGAACATTTGTTGAGATGCATGGATCAGAGAAAAAAGGAAATGTGACCATGTGAACATGTACAAGCCAGTTTGAGTAAGAACCCATGAACCAGTGTTCCTGAACTTTGATGTCATCCATTCTACAGTCTGAGAAACAAAGGAAACAGTAGGTGTCAGATTCTCAACAAGTCTGCTGCATCAACTTCCAATTCCCATAAGTGTGAATCGTGGAGCCATCAAAAAACTGAATACATCTTGAAACACAGAATTCAGTTTCCAGCTTTCCCTTTGGAGAAAAATAAGGCAGGTAATACAACTGGACACTCGTATGGACAGTGATGAGTGGCAAAATCCCCTTTTCAGTTTTTGAACAGGACATGGCCGCTTACAAAGTTGTTAGAGAGGTGAAGTATCAGCCCTGGTGGTTCATATTCCTGGAATCACCCCTATTCCAGTGTATTTCTCCTGAGCAAAGGCAATTTGCCCTAATATGACAAAAAAGAGACTTAGGCATCATTGCTTGTGTGATCATAGTTATAGCTGTTGCTGCTACAAGAGTCAATTTATCTGGGTTTGCCATCTCAGAGACTATAACTATAGCCAGCAGAGTGAATAAACCATCAGAGGAAGTAACAGAGGCTGTCAGCACTCAGAGCTCATTAAATAACTAAGTGCCAGAAGGAAACAAAATCTTGATCAAAACCATCCTTAAACCTGTTTGCCTACACTGGTGCACATTTGTGTTAACCCTGCCAAAGTGTATACACATCAGTTGGCCAGTCAAATTATTAGGATAAATGAGACCCAGGATCCTCCATACTCTGGAGATATCATATTTAGGGGATCCCAGATGGCAGGCTGCTTAATGAATGAAAGGTCCGGGTCCCCAAATCTGGACCATGTAGCCATTGGACTTAATATCATATACTTCATTTCACTAAGGCACCTTGGCGCTATGCAAGCCCAAGCTCGATTTCTCATTGTAGGACCACAGAGAATTATTCAGTTTTACTATAGTTGAACCTACAGAAAAATTAGTCAGCCAATGAGAGGTGAGTCTAAGTTGATGCTTGCCAAAATATGACTGGAGTGTCATACAGTCTGGGTGATTTCTCAATTAATGGGTAAGGTTGACACTAATGTCCTAGTTACCCGAAAGAGGCACACACACACACACACACACACACACACACACACACATCATATATATGTATATATATATATATATATATATATATATATATATGTGGGGGAGAAACTGGGTGCCAGCCCCCAAGGGCTGTGATTAGGTGTTCAGCCAAGAGCTGCATCCTCTTTTTCAGTTTCAACTTTATCCTGTTTCCTAGTCTTGGCTCACTGCCCCAGCCTTGCCCCACATAGATCAACATCTCTCACTGAGAGAAACATGATCTCTTTCACCTGGGGCTTTTCCAATGTACTGTAAGCCTGTATATAATGCTCCTCCCTCTCTACAATGAAGAAGAGACCTCTTAGCATGAATGACCAGATGTCTTCTCTTTCATTTTAATCTACAGACATTCGCCTGGTATATTACTGTTGCTCATTTCACGGTGAGTACAACAGAACAGATGAGGAGATACTATTATTCTGTTACTTCCAAATGAAGCCCAAAACCTGTAGCCTGATTCGCACAACTCAGGGATTTGGAAAGAAGTGTTTCTTCACAGGATTCATTTGGAAAAATCCTGTCAAGTGGCAGCTTCTGTGACATGTTAGCTGCTGTGAGTTTGTGGTGATCCTTTATTTGTTTGGCAGGACACTGTACACTGTATACTTCAAGTAGCAATTAGAGAGCCCTGACCACTTATTTCAGTGTACAGATACAATGCCTGGACCTGATTGCTGCACATTTTGGTTCTCTATGAGATGACACACACTGCATGCTTTATTTAACAACCTTGGTATGATCCTCATGTGCTGTCTGTATCTTTCTATCTCTCATAGACACACAAGCACATACACACACATAAACACAAAAACATGCTGAGTGTTTGTCTATGAGTTTGTGCATTTGAGAAAATGATCCCTCCAAGATACTGCAATCAGTAGTATGTGGCTAGGCATGAGCATTTTCCCGTCTCGGTGTTTCTTGTGAGGAGCATTGTGTTACCCACTTTGACCAATACAGTTTTGGTAATGTGCTCTATTTAGTGACATGAAGGAATCCCCTTGTGTACTTTATAAATCTATCATGAGTTTCATTATCAAAAACGAAGAGTGCCATCCACTAAAGGGTAGCTGAAAACACAATATAAATGAAGAAGTGGGATGTTTGATAGAGCAATCAGTTGAAATATGGGATGACTTGACCCTGTACTTTCTTATTTGTATCTCCTAGAAGTTGCAGCTAGAGATCTGTGAATCTTGTCATTTTGAGAGACAAACCTTGATTCCCTGCAATATAGTAATTCAGAGCCTTGGAGAAAATTATTGGTCTCAGAATACGAAACCCTTATGTGTAAATCAGAGATCATCTTATATCTTAAATGCAATCAGCCAGAAAGAAGTTGAATATTTCCTAGAGGGATTCATTAGGTCTTGACTCACTGGAGAATTAGTGTTCATGTGGACAGTGTGCAGAAGCAGTCTTATTAGTGTGTCTGCTGGGAGGGTCTAGAGCAAGTACATGAATTTACATATCAACAAGACTTTGTAGGGTATGGGTTCTCAACCTTCATAATGGTTTCATAGATTTGTGATGAAGTCCCTCCAGGAGAACTTGAAAAGAATAAAGCAGTCATCTTGAAGAAACCATTTCTCAATATATTCTGAGGTCTGCTGTGGTAAAATAGCCTTACACATAAATGCTCTCCTTCAGAGACGAGTGGCTTTTGTGTAGGCTCTTACAATTCTGGCTACTTGAAGCCTCCTCACAAAACTGCTTAGCTGGAGCACTAAGAGACACTTCTAAACACACCTGACATCTTTCTCTATATTCCCCAAGGAATTAGGGTAAACCGTCCATGGGCCTGGATTGTTTTTTCTTATTTTGTAAAATCAGCTAGAATTTGAACTTAGAAGTGAAGTGTGGTGGCAAGATTCCTCCAATTGTCTAGACATATTAATTTGTCATAAAAAGTAATTGTGCAGCAAGGTCTGAGGTCAGGAGAGATATAGCATATCCTGGATTAGATACCATGTAGATGTATACAACCTGGGAATCTGAATGTAGAGCCTCTAAGGTTGGCTAGACAAAACTGAAGCTTGGACTCTGATTATTACTACAGGACACAACCAGCCTGAGATCAACTCATCAACTACTAAATTAGATCCAAAAGGAAATTTTCTTACAGGAAGCAAATGCACACTGTAGTGAGAGGCTGGAATATCCAGTTTTAATTCCCCATGTGGAAGTTAGTAAAGGATTTCCAACCAACTAGAGATCTCTGTTTTGGAAGAAGGAGGTGCTGCAAGGTTCACTTTGTTACCTAGGAGAGATTCCTGGATAGAGAAAGCTAACTTCTGCTGAATTTTGAGAAATGCTGGTTAGCAAGGAGGCCATGTTCATTACATTAGACTTTAGCAGCCCCTTTAATGAAATTCCATTGTGTCCTGAAGAAAATGGAATCCAGTGATGTCACCTGTGTTGTAGCAAAACCAACTACCTTTGGACAGCGCTTCAGTTCCCTTAAGTTTCCACAATGAAAACGTTGGCAAGCCTGGGGAATCTCCTTAGGAATCAATATGGAGAGGAGAGACGGAATGGAGAGGCAGAAGTCTGACATTCTGCCTTAGTTTAAACTATCAAAGTAGAAAGTGTTCAAAAGGAAGAACACTAAGTCCTGGACAGAATATTGGGAGCTCTCTGGAAAAGGTTGCCTTTGCCTTGAATTTCAGGTAATGGGACAGAGGAATTAGGCTTTCTGGTGAGAAATTGGACTTTACTGCCTGACAGGGCTTCTGGAAATCAAGGATTCCAGGCTAGTAACTGTGTCTCCCAGAGGCCAAGGAATGGCAAGGCAAACACAGATCTCCTTGGAATTCTTTATTTATAATATTATAGTACAATGATGGTTGGTGGAGATTCAGCGTCAAAATTAGTCCCGCAGTAGATAGGTAGTAGTGGAGTGTGCCCAGCTCCAGGGAGGTCATTACTGTAATTCAACACCATTGGATAACCTTATGTACTGGGCACCTTCTCTCTATGTAGAGTTGTCATTGAGGTGATTTTTTTTGGTCTGGTGATTATTTTTTTCACCTGCACTGCTTCTGTAACAACCTATAGCCATGTGCTTTGAGTTACATTTCAGGATGTTTGGGGTTCTCAAAAAATAACTGAGTGCCTGTGGACTTAGCTTCTTAACACACAGACATCTGAATTCTAGAGGAAGTTTGAATGGAGACTGTGCCATTGTTAATAAGCCAGAAGAGGTTCTTTCTTTCATCATGTGAAGAAGGTGCTGAGGGTCCAGGTGAATTTAGCTGCTTAAGATATGCATCTAACTTCAGAGATGGGAGAGCTGAGAAAATCTATAGGGGCATCTCAAACCTGGGTCAAAATCCATTGATGTATCCCTATGACACAGGTAAATATCACTCTGATACATTTTTTAAAGATTAAGAATCATTTGTTTATCCTTTATGGTTTGTCCTAATTCTAGTTTTCTTGTGTTTATCATTGCTCAATGACTGCTTGAGAGCCATGATTAACCCTAGCCATCCTCACCAAAAAGGAAGTGCAAGACCAGATGGATAGTATGAACATCCAGAAAGAGCAAGTGGCCAGAAAAAAACAAGGAGCTGCGAGATTACCTGATTTCCATCACTGAAGGATCCCCTGAAAACTTTTACTACCATGGTGATAATCTTGGTTCCAATTTCACACTTACTATATTTTATCTAAGATCAGAGCTGCTGTATGTACATACATTAAGGGTGTCCCTTTTTCCAACCAAGTATCTTTAAATGGCAGGAGTGAGATTCACAGAGACTACTATTCTGTTTCTTCAAATCAAACCCAGAGCACATATCCTGAGCCACATAACTCAGGGACTGTAGCAGTAGTGTTTTATTCCTATGATCGGGACAAATACTGTTGAGTGGCAGCATCTGCGAGATGATAGCAGCTGAGATTTTGTGTTGATTCTTTATTTACCTGACATGAAACTGTGTGTTATGTTCTTCAAGTATCAATTAGAGCAGCATGTTCACACATTTCATGCCTGGAACTGATCCCTGCACATTTTGGTCTTCTCTGAGATGACAAACATGCATGCATTATTTAACATACCTTAGTAGCATGCCATGTCTCTCTTTTTCTGTGTCTCTGTACCTCACCCTCTCACATACACAATCACACACAAATGTGTTCTGTTGTTATGTGTTTGTTCATTTGAGCATGTTTTCCCTCGTAGACGCTGCAATCAGCAGTCTGTGTATGGGCATGAGGATTTTCTTGTCTCAAATTTCCAGGTGATTATTGTGATGAACATTAGGATTACAACTTTGAGCACTACAGTTATTCCGATATGTTCAAGTTACTTCCATGTAGGTATCCCCTTGAATATCATGAATTCCATTCTACAAAGTGTTGAGTCCCATTCACAAGTGTCCTTGTATTGTGATTTTGTTCTCCATTGTGACAAGTACTGGGATTGAGAATTTATATTTTGAAGACAGGAGAAACATCATCACAGATTTTGGTGGGCACAATGCACAAAATAGATCACAGCGAACTTATTATCCATCTATATAAGCTGTTGTAACCACTCTTTCCCAAACCATCCTACCTCTGTTGGTCTAGGTTCAGGATAGCCAATTTAATAAGCAGAATAAGTTACAACAATATAGCAGGCATTTTTGTGGCTTTCCATCATCACTAATATTCTTGAACACAGTCTGAATTCATGTGATCCTTGAAAACGTTATTCATGGAGGTTTTTCCTTCTAGGCCAATGTCTAACCATAGGTCAAATACTTTATCAGACAGCTTAAAGATAGAGTATAAGCAGGTCATGCAAGATCTGCGTATTTTGGAAAATGAGGACACTGAAGCCTTGGATAAATTCAATGAGTTCGACAAAAAGTCTCTCTTCTATTGGTAATGCCTGATTTGCAGGGAACCAGAGCATTGTTAAATGTCACTCTGCCTTGAATTTTTCTGAACTGTAATGTCCAAATTTCTGCTTCTAGCCTTTATGCCTCTAAGCATGAATCTTTACAATCATCTCTTGGACTTGTGCCTCTGACACTCAGCTTTCCCAATTGTGACAGAGAATGTTAGCTCCTCCCCGGAACAGACTCTCATCCTTAATAGAATCTAGTTCAATGTTTGTGAACCTTCCCAGTGTCATGACCATATTAAAACAATTTGTAATTTATAGGTGAGCTCCCACCATAAAGTCATTTTTCTTACTACCGCATAATTATAATTTTGCTACTGTTATGAATCATTATGATAGCATTTGTTATACAGGATATCTGAAATATCACCCATCAAAAAGAGTAATGCTGACAAAAAGGAGTCATGAAGACCTCTTCTCTAAGTAGAATAGCAATTTGCAATATGAGAGTAGTATTAGGCAGAAGCTTATTGCGCCCATGGATGCTCTACACTCCTTGGATCTCCTATCCTCCTTCTGAATCAATTTTTCTCCTCCCTCCTGATGTTGTCAGAATACCATGGTCAGTTAAATGCATTGAAGGATGCACTCTCTTTGTTAGATAAACTTGTATTTCTATTTTTGACGGCGTATTCAGAAACTGTTTGGTTCTTTTTGGAATTTCCCTCGAGTTTTGGCCTCCTGGGTGCATATGGAATTGATACATTATTCTCTCGTCAATTTTTAAGTTAAGAATTTGTGGACCAGTGGGATTCATGGGATTTGAAGGCAATGTCAGCAAGAGGAACCTGGAAGGAGTTACTTTACTGAGGGATTTAGTGAAAATTTACATCACTAACAGCAGTTGGAGAAAATTCAGGAGCAGAATTTGGTTGAAACCTGAGAAAAGAAATCAAGAAGGTACCAGGGGAATGTAGCCTCTTGGTGTACTGCTTGGCAGAACAGAAAGGTATCTGTGAGGAAGAAGAAGTCATCAGAGACCTCCAGACCGAGTATCATCAAGTAGGGTCAAGCAGTGGGATCAGGTTTAGGTCAGTCAGTTGGATCAGAATTAGGTCAAGCAACATTTCCTCATGTAACATTAAAATTTTTACCCTCAATCCAAATGTTTTATTACATACCATTTTAATAGATCTCCCACACCTGTTTGTTGCACTCTTCATATCCAACTTTTCATTTTTGTGTCCATGCATCATAATTTCTGGGAAGTGATTATATTGTAAGCAACAGTTGGGAAAACAAATCTCATGCTGCTATGAACTTATTGCCCTTGTTGTATGAATTTGCCTCTTTTGGATCTATGCCTAAGAGTCTTGTGGTAGATTGATTCACATTTTCCTGAGGAATCTCCATACTGCTTTCCAAAGTGAATGTATGAGTTGGGATTCCCACCAGCAATGGAGGAGTGTTTCCTTCTCTCCACATCCTCTCCATCATAAATAGTCTTCAGTGTTTTTCATTTTAGCCATTCTGACAGGAGTAACATGGTATCTCAATGTTGTTTTGATTTGCATTTCCCTGATGGAGTAGGATGTTGAGCACTTTCTTAAGTGTCTCCTGGCTAAAATGCCTCCTCTATTTAGAATTCTCTATTTAGTTCTTTACCCCACTTTTAATTTTATCCTTTGGTGTTTTGGAGACTTGAGTTCTTTGTAAATTTTGGAGATTAGCCTTCTGTCAGATGTGGGGTTAGTGAATATCTTTTCCCATTCTATAGCCTGACATTTTGTCTTGTTGACTGTGTCCTTTGCCTTACAGAAGATGTTCAGTTTCAGGAGGTCCTATTTGTTAATTGTCGATCTCAGTGTCTGTGCCACTGGTGTTATGTTCAGGAAATGGTCTCCTGTACCAACTCGTTGAAGAGTATCTCCCACTTTCTCTTCTAAAAGTTTCAGTGTGGCAAGATTTATGTTGAGTTCTTTGATCCATTTGGACTTAAGTTTTGTACAAGGTGATAAACATGGATCTATCTGTAGTCTTCTGCATACCAATAAACAATTATGCCAGCACCATTTTTTGAAGATGCTTTCTTTTTTCCATTGAATAATTTTAAACTTCTTTGTCAAAAATCAAGTGTTCATAGGTGTGTGAGTTAAAAATCAAGGTTTTCAATTTGGTTCCATTGGTCTACCTGCCTATTTTTGTGCCAATACCTAGCTGTTTTCAGGATTATAGCTCTATAATAGAGCTTGAAGTCAGGTATGGTGATGCCTCCTGATGTTCCTTAATTTCTCAGTCACTTCATCATGTGTATATTTTTTAATGATAGCATAGATAGACACTGATTCTCTTAACCTGTTCACCGAAAAAGCTCTGGATTTTGCCTGTAGCTATCAATATTTTCCAAGTAAAGGATACTTAATATCACAGAAAATATATTATGTTGAAAACAGTTCAAGCTCTGTTGTGGATGAATGTTTTCCTTCCTACTAATTAAACTGTGTATTAAGATAATAAAAGGACTCAGAGTTATCGATAAAATGGAGAGCTTCCCATCATTGCCTACCTTCAGCAAGATTTTATTCCATCTCTTAGACAAGAATGTGGAAAAAATATATAGTAGTTTATCTCTAATGTGGGACATGTCCTTCTGCTTTTATCTGATGAACTCTAAAACCCTAGATACACAATATCAGTATCACCTAGCAAGATTGTACTTATTGTAGTATACCAATGAAATTGTTGTACAGATGACAGGTTAACGTTCATTGCCACAGTCCATGTCAAGATGTTGATATTGCGTGCGTACTGAGAAATCTGTTAATCAGACTCTGCCCAGTGTCAATGAATTTGTTCTGATACATCTAGACACTGCTGACTAAGAATGTGGTTTCCATAAGCTTTCTGTATATATGTTCTCTGAAGATTCACATGATGCCATTGCATTGGCAGAGTGTCACAGTTTATGAGAAATTGAATCGTATACAATCTTCAATCCCAATACCATTCTACAGAATCACCCTGGGCATACAATCTCTGGCAAGCATTGTCTAAGTTAGTGAATGTAAACCTTGGAGACATGTACTAGGAAGGTGATCTTGGAATGCTCTTGTAGTAAGGTGAATGGGAATTGGAATAGCAGAGTTTTTACATTAGCTTCCCTGTGAATGAACCTAATGTAAAAACTGTTTGTCTCCTAGTTTAAACACTATATTTAAACAGTTTTCTCATATTGATGCTCCCAAAACATTTCTTTGCTTTTCTGGACAGGACATGAATTCAGGGACACCTCACTTAACCAGGAAAGAAAATGTTTCAAACTCTCTTGAAATAACAATGATAGGTCCATATCTATCAACATGCACAAAAAGTAAGTCCAAAATCATTAAAGACCTCAAATAAAACCAGTAAAATTGAACCTCTTAGAAGAGAAATTGGGGATACCTTCAAATAATTGGTAAAGTAGAATATTCCCTGAATATGATACCATTAGTACAGACATTGATATATACAAGTAATAAATGGTACCTCATGAAATATTCCATAAGACAAAATACACAGTCAACAAGACAAATGATAGTCCATAGGGTGAGAAAAGATATTTAACAACTCCACATCTGACAGAATACTGATTTCCAAGATATGCAAAGAACTCAAGAATCTAGTCATGAAAAAAACACCAAATAATCCAATTAATTCTCTTATTTAGTTATATCTTGTGTGTCTTGGTACCAAGGTGATTGTATATGTGTAAAAAAGAGTTTGGCGCTGAACCTTCATTTTTTATAACAAAAAAACAATTTGAGGAATATTGACATTAATCCTTCCTTGAATTTTGGTAGAATTCTGCCCTGAATCCAGCTGTCCCTGGTTTCTTTTTGGATTGTAAAATTTTGAAGACTGCTTCTGTTTCATTATTGATTGTAGGTCTATGTAAATTGTTTATATGTTCTTGATTTAATTTTGGTATGTGATACCTATCGAGAAAATTGCCCAATTTTGTGGAGTACAGGTTTCAAAATTTGTCCTGACTATCCTCTGAATTTCCTCAGTGTGCATTGTTATGTCCCCTCTTAGATTTCTGTTTTGTTCATTTTCATATTTACTCTCTGCCTTTTGCTTAGATTGGAAAAAGATTGTCTATCTTGTTTATTGTCTTTAAGATCCCACTCTTTATTTCATTGATTCTTGATATTGTTACTTTTCTTTCTATTTTTATGTTTTCAACCTCCAATTTGATTATTTGCTGACACCTAATGCTCCTAGGTATGTTTGTTTCTTTTTATTCTAGAGACTTCAGGTATCATGCTGTGTCATTATTGTGGGAGTTATCTATATTATTTATGTAGACAGATAATGCTATGTGCTTTCCTATTAGGCCTCTTTTCAAACTGTACCATTAGTTTGGCTACGTGTTGTATTAATATTCAATGAATTCTAGTAACTCTTAGTGTATTTTTTCTTTCTTCCTTGACCCATGGGTGACACAACTGTGGGTTGATCAACTTTAATGGGTTTGTAGGCTTTCTGACAATTGTATCGTTTTTAAAATCTCACTCTAAACCATCATGATCACATAACATAAAGGGGTTACTCCAATTCATAGAGCTAAAGACTGACATCATGGTACAACCACATTTCAGATAATGTTTTCTCAAGCAAATATATGCTTCTTAATAACACTAGGGAGTAGAATGGATCTCTGAAGTATCGTAGGTATCTTAGGCAGTGATCAACTGGTATTCAATTTCTCTTAAATAGAACATGAATACAGTGAATTACCAGAAAAGCATACAACTTTACTTACCTGAATCACACTTAATTTGGCATCAGTCTTCAATTTTGCAGGACCATAGAGTTATTGAAGTCTTCTCATCCACGATGACGGCATTCTTTGATGGTCGGGCGGCGATGCCGGTTGTCAAGAGCATGAGGGACACTGGGGGATGTAGTCCTGAATACGTCAGGGTTCCCACCGACTTGGAGCACAAAGACTCCATCCAGCTGAGTATGGTGGTCGAGGTGGGTGCCTCGCTGTTCCTCCTCCACATCCTCACCTGTGTTGTGCTCCACAATGAGGAGCACAATTGGCAGCAACATGAGGGGGCCGGTGACATTGCTGCCACAGCAGCCTTGGGTGGGAGCGTCGCCAGGGATGACGTCACAGAGCACGACAGACGGCTCTGCTGGGATAGGCTTGCCTAAGTCCAGTCCTGCAGTGCTGTGGCAACTTCACAACTGGGGAGATGTGGTTGATCGTCGTGATGACGTCTTCCAGACAGGGTTCATCAAGCTAGGTTGGCGGATCCAGTGACTGTTAAATTATTGGATTTATAATTTTTAAATCTGTGACCACGGCACCTTTCTTAAGCTGAGTGTTCTCTTTCCTCCTGGGAGCTGATGACACGAAACCGTCCAATTAATTAATGATTTAAGTATCTAAAGCCTTCATGGCATAATCTGTGAGCAGTGAGGTTTGGAGCCACCTTGGGGGTGTCAAAGGTGACAGAAATTCTCCTCATCTGATTTTCTAATTATTCAGATCTGTTATTATCTATGTGAGCATGAACAGAGTCTGTCTCCATCTTCTTGGAGTTAATTGTGCAACATCATCTCATTATTTGATCACTTAAATCAAATTTCCATGTCTACGTGTGGCTCCCCAGGTGTGAATCATGGGATGTCCTCTCACTAATTGATTATCTAAATATTTAAGTCATTATTATTGAATTATCTAATTATTTAAGTCATTCATCACATCATCCATGAGAGCTTGAATTTGCTGCCACCTTGTGGGACATAATATTCAAGACCATTACTTACTTGCTGAATCTTTTTTATTACTTTAATTTTAAATAGCTTGATTCACATGTCAATCCCAGTTCCCTCTCCCTCCCCTCCTTCTGCACCCCCACCATCCACCCTAGCCTCCCACTCTATCACCACTTCCTTCTACATAGGGAATACCTAGAGTCTGTCATTTCGCTCAGGGCAGGTTCCAGGCACTCACCTAAGGGTCCAGCCGAAGAAAGCATCCCTTTTTGTGTTATGGACACATGAAATCCGTTTGTATGCCAGGGATAAACACTGATCCACTGCTCAGTGCCGCATAGGTTGCCCAAGCCTCCTCACTGACTCTTACAATCAGGGGGTGTGGATCACTCCCATGCTGGCCTCCAAGCTGTCCGTCAAGGGTCCAAGAGCTCTCCCCTGTTCAGATCAGCTGTCTCTGCTAGTTGTGCCAACCCATTCTTTGCCAATTTGCTCACCGCTCCTCTCTCTGTGTCACTGGGCTCCTATGGCTCAGTTCAGTGTTTAACTGTGGGTGTTTGCCTCTGCTTCCATCAGTCACTGGATGAAGGCTCCAGGATGGATATCGACATCAAGTTCATTATCAGTAATGGGCATTCGAGGTGGTCTCTCCACTATTGCTTAGCTTGCCAATTGGTGTCATCCCTTTAGATCACTAGAGGTATCACTGGTGCCAGATATCTCTTCAAACCTATGACTTCTCCAATATTATGGTATTTATCATCTTGTTCTTCCCCTATTCTACCCCCCACTCAACCGTCCTGTTCCCCATGACCTACTCTCTCCTCCTCTTCTCGCCCTATCTTCTTCCCAGCTCTTACACTCCTCATGGCCTCATTAAGAGAATCACTATCTACATTTGCTGTCAATAAAGAATGTACAGGACACTTAACATAAGAGGTGAAATATCCAAAGATAACATTGCATCTCAGCTGCTCTATGCCTCTTGGTCCCATGATCATAGAAGTCAGAATTCCATCTGGGTTGCCTGGCAACAGTTACGATATAACATTCTGTCACATTATAGTTTACCTCCAAAATTCCTAATCAACCCTATCCACCCATGAACACACATTATATCATAATTTATTTTTTCCTACAATTGCAAATCTCATTTTGATTTATCATTAAATGGATTAGTCATGGAAAGTTGAAAACAGGGGTTTCTGTGGCTGGAGATCTTTAGGTTTGTTTGTAAATCTCCTATGCTTTTGGCAACACTATAACTTGCATGTATTTTCTCCATATTTATTGAAATTATTTTGTCCATCAAAACAGAGTTCTATAGTTTTATGTGAAATAGTGATGAAATTCTTAGAAATTCTTTTCAATATTTCCCCCTGTATTTTACTTAATTGTCCTACTTCCTAGTATTTAAAGTCTGCATAAACACAGAGTTTGGGAGAAAAACTTGAATTTTGAGAAATTTAAAGTTTTCCACCAAAATGTATTTTTTTTGTCTTCTGTGATGGTAGAGCATTTAAAGAATACAGGCAGATTGAGACAGTTGGGGGCTTACAATACTCATTCCTGAGCTATTCAGAGAATCTTTGAGTAGGATAAAGCAAGGACAAAAACAAAAACCAGATCAAACTCTACAACCACTCTCTGAAACAAAAAAAGTGCCACACATACAAACAAACTGAACACAGATTTCTTTTTTTCTCTTAGTTTTCCCCATATTTTTATTTAACTTTTTATGCATGTCATGTTCAGTTCCATCTCTCTCCCTTTCTCCTCTACCCTCCAATCCTCCAAACCCTCACCCCTACTCCATCCACCTATACTCCCCATGGAGGGCAAGGGCTTCCATGAGGGTTTTTCAGCATCTGTCACATCATCCCAGGAATGGCCCAGGTTCTTTCCCATGTGTCCAGGCTGAGAAAGCATCCCTCCATTTGTCATGGGCTCCCAGAGTCCTTCTGTATGTCAGGAATAAATACTGCTGCACTCTCCAAGGTCCCATAATTACAAAGGGATTCTCTCTGTCACCCTGGTTTGGTGGGAGGATGTCTGGATCAGTCCCATGCTGGCCCCCAATCATCAATGTGGGGTCCATGTGATGCCCCTTTTTTAGGTCAGCTGCCCCTGTGGGCCTCACCAGCCCGATCCCGATTCCCTTGGTCATCACTCCTCTTTGCAAGTGGGTTCCAGGAGTTCAATTCGGTTCACAGCTGTGGGTGTCTGCCTCCATCTCCATCAGCCACTGGATGAGAGTCCTAGGATGGCTTATAAGGCAGTCATCATTGTCACAATCATGGGAGGGCATTTAAGGTAGCCTTAATGCCAGTTGGTGTTATTCCTGTAGGTCTGTGAAGATCTCACTAGTGCCAGATCTCTCCTCCCACTTATAATGGCTCCCTTTTAAATGGTATCTCCCATCTGATTCTACTTTTGTTACCCTAGATTACCCTTCATGCTCTCCCATGTTGTCCTCTCTCCTCCTCTTCTCTCCCTCTCTTTCCCCATCTATTTCTGCCCTCCAATTCTTCCTCTCCCCAATCTAAATAGGAGATTGCATCCCATTACCCTTCTCTGGGTTACCATGCATATCTCTCTTAGGGTCCTCCCTGCACCCCAGACTCTCTGGCAGTTGGATTGTGGGCTGGCAATGCACTCCTCCATGTCTAAAATCCATATACGAGTGAGCACATACCATGGTTGTCTATTTGTGCCTGGGTTACCTCACTCAGGATGGTTTTTCTAGTGCCATTCATTTGCCTGCACATTTCAAGATTCCATTTTATTTCTGCTGAGTAATACCCCATTGTGTAAATGTACCACATTTTCTCTATCAACTCTTCAGTTGAGGGGCATCTAGGATCTTTCCAGGTTCTGGCTATTACAAACAATGCTGCTATGAAAATAGTTGAGCAGATGTCCTTATTGTATGAGGGTACATTTTTGGGTATATGCCTAAGAGTGGAATTGCTGGATCTTGCAGTAGACTGATTTCCAATTTTCTGAGGAATCTCCATACTGGTCTCCAAAGTGGCTGCACGAGTAAGCATTCTCACCAGAAGTGGAGAAGTGTACCCCTTTCTCGACATCCTTTCCAGCATAAGCTGTCATTGGTGTTTTTGATTTTAGCCATTCTGACAGGAGTGAGACAGTATCTCAGAATTGTTTTTATTTGAATTTCCCTAATGGCTAAATATGTTTAGTGCTTTCTCAAGTGTCTCATGGTCATTTTGGACTCCTGTATTAAGAATTCTTTATTTAGTTATGTACCCCATTTTTTATCATTTTTTATTTTAATTTTAAATAGCTTGTTTTACATGTCAATCCCAGTTCCCTCTCCCTCCCCTCCTCCCGCACTCCCCTTCCCCTCACCCTCCCACCCTATTGCCAAATCCTTCCACATAGGGGATATCTAGAGTCTGTGATTTCACTCTGGGTAGGGTCCAGGCACTCTCCTAAGAGTCCAGGCTGAGAGAGCATCCCTCTTTGTGCTATAGGCACACGAAGACTGTTTGTATTCCAGGGATAGACACTGATCCACAGCTCAGGGCCCCATAGGTTACCCAGGCCTTCTCGCTGACACTCACATTTGGGGGGTCCAGATCAGTCCCATGCTGGCCTCCCCACTGTCGGTCTAGGGTCCAAGAGCTCTCCCCTGTTCAGATCAGCTGTCTCTGCTGCTTTTGCCAGCCCATTCTTTGGCCATTTGCTCATCACTCCTCTCTCTCTGTCACTGGGTTCCTTGGGTTCAGTTCAGTGATTAATTGTGTGTTTGCCTCTGCTTCCATCATGTCAGAGGATGAAGGCTCCCAGATGGTTATAGACATCAAGTTCATTATCAGGAATGGGCATTCAAGGTGGTCCCTCCACTATTGCTTAGCTTGCCAATTGGTGTTATCCCTTGAGATCACTCGGGGTCACTCTGGTGCCTGATCTGTCTTCTATCCTATGATTCCCTCTTCCCCCTATTCTACCCCCACCCCCTCAACTTTCTGTTCCCCCATGACCAACTCTCTTCCTCTTCACCCCCTCTCTTCTTCCCAGGTCCCACTCTCCCCCACCCCTCGCCGTCTTCCCCATCCATTCAGAGGATCTTGTCTCCATCCTCTTCTCTTGGGTACTATGCATATATGCATATCTTTTAGGTTCTTTCCTGTTTCCCAGACTCTCTATCAGTGGAAGTGCAGACTGGCACTATCCTGATCCATGTCTAAAATCCATATATGAGTGAGGACATACCATGTTTGTCATTTTGCGACTGGGTTACCTCACTCAGGATGGTTTCTTCCAGTGCTATCCATTTACCTGCGAATTTCACGATTCCATTGTTTTTTTCTGCTGGGTAATACTCAATTGTGCAAATGTACCCCATTTTCTCTATCCACTCTTCAATTGAGGGGCATCTAGGTTGCTTCCAGGTTCTGGCTATTACAAATAATGCTGCTATGAACAAAGTGGATCAGATGCCCTTGTTGTATGAACTTGCCTCATTTGGATATATGCCTGATCCTTTGGTGTTCTGGAGACTTGCTTCTTGAGTCCTTTGTAAATTTTGGAGATCAGCCCTCTGTCAGATGTGGGGTTTGTGAATATCTTTTTCCATTCTGTGGGCTGTCATTTTGTCTTGTTTACTCTGTCATTTGCCCTGCCAAAACTGCTCAGTTTCAGGATGTCCTGTTTATTAATTGACGATCTCAGGGTCTGTGCACTGGTGTTAAGTTCAGGAATCGTTCTCCTGTACCAATTAATTTAAGGATACTTTGCATTTTCTACTCTAATAGATTCAATGGGCCTGGATTGATGTTGAGGTTTTGATCCATGTGGACTTATGTTTTGTGCATGGTGATAGATATGGATCTATATTTTCTTTTACATTCTAGCATCCAGTTACTCCAGCACCATTTGTTAAAGATTCTTTCTTTTTTCCATTGTGTAGTTTTTGCTTCTTATTTAAAGACCAGGTTTTCAAAGGTGTATATGTTGATATCAGTGTCTTCATTTCGATTACATTGGTATACCTGTATACTTTTGTGCCAATACCAAACTGTGTTCAGGACTATAGCTCTTTAATAGAGCTTGAAGTCTGGGAAGGTGTTGCCTCTGAAAGATCCTTTTGTGTACAGGGTTGCCTTGGCTATCCTGGGTCTTCTGTTTTTCCATATAATGTTGAGGATTATTCTTTCAAGGTTGGTGAAAAATTGTGCTGGTATTTTGATATGGATCGCATTGAATGTGTAGATAGTTTTTGGTAAGATTGCCTTTTTTACTATGTTGATCCTTCCTATTCAAGAGCAGGGGAGATCTTTCCTTTTTCTGGTATCTTGTTTAATTTCTTTCTTTAATGACTCAAAGTTCTTGTTATACAGGTCTTTCACCTGTTTGGTTAGAGTTACACAAGATATTTTGTGGTGTTTGTGGGTATTGTAAAGGGTGATGTTTCTCTGAATTCTTTCTCTTCCCTTTTATTGTCTATGTAGTGTAGCGCTACTGATTTTGCTAGTTAATTTTGTATCCTGCCACTTTGCTGAAGGTGTTTTTCAGCTGTAAGTGTTTCCTGGTAGAATTCTTCGGTTAACTTACATAGAATATCATATAGTTAGCAAATTATGAAAGTTTGTCTTCTTCCTTTCCAATTCCTATTCCCTTGATCTACTTTTGTTGTCTTATTGCTCTAGCTAGAACTTCAAGTACAATATTGAAGAGATATGGAGAGAGTAGACATGCTTGTCTTGTTCCTGATTTTAGAGGAATCGCCTTTATTTTCTCTCCATTTAGTTTGATGCTTACTGTTGGTTTGCTACATATTGCTTTTATTATGTTTAGGTATGGTCCTGTTATTCCTGATCTCTCCAAGACCTTTATCATGAAGGGCTGTTGGATTTTGTCAAAGGATTTTTCAGCATCTAGTGAGATGATCATGTTTTTTTCTTTTTCAGATTGTTTATATGGTAAGTTACCTTGATATATTTTCTTATGTTGAACCTTCCCTGCATCCTGGGTGGAAGCCTACTTGATCAGGATGTGTGATTTTTCTGATGTGTTATTGGATTCAATTTGCCAGTATTTTATTGAGTACTATTGCATCGATATTCCTGATGGAGATTGGTGTGTAATTCCCTATCTTGTTTGTGTCTTTGTGTGGTTTGGCTACTAATGTAATTGTAGCCTCATAAAAGGAGTTTGGCAGTGATCCTTCTGCTTCTATTGTTTGGAAAATTTGAAGAGTATTGGTATTAGCTTTTTCTTCAATGTTGGTAGAATACTGCACTGAAACTTTCTGAGGCTGGACTTTTATTCGTTGGAATATTTTTGTGGCTGCTTCTATTTCTTTAGGGGATATAGATCTATTTAAATTGATTATGTTTTCTTGACTTCATTTTTGGAATTGGTATCTATCCAGAAAATCATCCATTTCCTTTAGATTTTCCAATTTAGTGGTGTACAGATTTTCAAAGTATGATGTGATAATTCTTTTGATTTCCCAAGTGTCTGTTGTTATGTCCCCGTTTTCATTGATGATTTTGTTAATTAGCATGTTCTGTCTCCCTGTTTTAGTTAGGTTTGAAAAAGTTTTGTCTATCTTGTTGATTTTTTCAAAGAACCAAATCTTTGTTTCATTTATTATTTGTATTGTTTTTTTGTTTCTACTTTATTGGTTTCAGCTCTCAATTTAATAATTTCCCAGTATCTACTCTTCCTGGGTGAGTTTGCTCCTTTTTGTTCTAGAGCGTTCGGGTGTTCTGTTAATTCTCAAGTGTGGCAATTCTCCAGTTTTTTCATGTAGGCACTTAATGCTATGAATTTTCTTCTTACACCTGCTTTCAAAGTGTCCCAAAGGTTTGGTTATGTTGTGCCTTAGTTTTTATTCAATTCTAATAAGTCTTTTATTTCTTTCTTTATTTCCTCCTTTACCTAGGAGTGATGCAATTGAGCATTGTTCAATTTCCAAAAGTTTTTGGGGTTTCTGCAATTTGTGTTGACGATGAATTCTAATTTTAAGCCATGATGGTCCGACAGGAAACAGGGAGTTATTAAATTTTTTTGTATCTGTTGATGTTTGCTTTAATGCTAAGTATGTGGTCGATTTTAGAGAAGGTTCCATGTGCAGCTGAGAAGAAGATACATTCTGTCTTGTTTGGGTGGAATGTTCAATAGATGTCTGTTAAAACCAATTGGGTGATAACTTTTGTTATTTCCATTGTTTCTTTGTTAAGTTTATGTCTGGTGGACCTGTCCAGCAGTGTGATTGGAGAGTTGAAGTCTCCCACTATGATTGCGTGGAGTTTAATGTGTGATTTGAATTGAAGTAATATTTCTTTTATGAACATGGGTGTCTTTATATTTGGGGCATAAATGTCAGGAACTGAGACTTTTTCCTGAATCATTTTTCCTATGATGAATATGAAATGACCTTCTTCCTAACTTTTGATTAATTTTAGTTCAAAGCCTATTTTGTTAGATATTATGATAGCTACACCTTCCTGCTTCTTACGTCCATTTGATGAGAAAGTCTTTTCCCAGTCCTTAATCTGTCTTTGAAATTGAGGTATCATCTGTATTTGAAATTGAGGTGTGTTTCTTGTATGCAGCATAAGGATGGATTCTATCTTCGTATCCATTCTGTTAGCCTGTGTCTTTTTATAGGTGAGTTAAAACCATTGACATTCAGGAATATTAATGACCATTGATTGTTGATTCTTGTTTGCTTTGGATCTGTTTTTGGTGGTGGCTTTATGTGTGTGTTTTTGTTCTATTTCTGATTTCTGGTCAAGTTAGATTATCTATTGCCTTCTTATTTTGAGTGTAGTTAACTTCATTGGGTTAGATTTTTTCCTTCTAGTACTTTCATTAGGGCTGGCTTTGTTGATATGTATTGTATAAATCTGGTTTTGTCATTGAATATCTTGTTTTATCTATCTATAGCAATTGAAAGTTTTTCTGGGAATAGTAGTCTTGTCTGAAATCTGTGGTCTCATAGTGTTTCTAGAACATCTAACCAGGACTTTCTGGCTTTCATAGTTTCCATGGAGAAGTTGGGTGTAATTCTTATACTTTTGCCCTTATATGTTACTTGGCCTTTTCCCTTTGCTGCTTTTAATATTCATTCTTTATTCTGTAGGTTTGGTGTTTTGATAATTATGTCATGAGGGTACATTTTTGGTTTTTGGTAAGCTTCTTGGAGTTTCACAGGCATCAACTTCTTCTGGTTGGGAAAATTTACTTCTATGATTTTGTTGAATGTGTTTTCTGCACCATTGAGGCGGGCTTCTATGCCTTCTCATATACCTATTATTTTTAGATTTGGTCTACTGATGGTGTCCCATATTTTATGGATATTTTCTTTTAAAGATTCATTGAATTTAAGACTTAATTTGTCAATGAATCTATTTCCTCTAGTTTATTTTAAGTGCATGGGATTCTGTCTTCCATCTCTTATATTCTGTTAGTTATGCTTGCATATGTAGTTCCTGATTGTTTATTCAGCAATTAGAATTCCAGCATTACCTCAGTTTCTGTTTTTCTTATTGTGTCCATTTCGCTTTTAGGTCTTAAACTCTTTGAATTGTTTCCTTCTTCTGTTTGATTGAATTCTTGACTTTCCTTGCTTCCATTAAAAGATTCATTGATTTCTTGTATTTTTTGATTTGTGTTTTCTTCCGTTTCTTTAAGGGACTTTCTGAAATCCACTTTGAGGGCATATATCAATTTCCGGAGTTTCTTTCGAAGATCATTCTTTTCTGTTTTATCTATGTTGATATGTTCAGGTCTTGCTGGTGTAGACTTACTAGATGCTTGTGGTATCATACTGGTTCCACTGTTGTTGGCTGTGTTTTTCTAATGCCTTTTTTCCATTCTTTCTTTCAGGGTGAACTCATGGGTTCTCTTTCACACCTGTTGGATTTGGGTTTAAGGATCCTTCCAGTGTGCTCAAGCAGGAAAAATACTTAAGTGGTTAAATTTGAGTCTGGATCCCCTCAAGAAAATGACAGAGAATAGAGGTGACTTAAGCACCGGAAAATGATGGGAAGACAATGAATACTGACATGTGCACAGACTCACGGTGATCCTACCAGGAGGGCCAGGTCATCTCTAGGCACATAAAATACACAGGGAAATATAAACAGGGGATGTAGGGAGTTGGGGCTCAGAGCAGGGCCCCCACTCACATTAAGGACCAGAAGACACAGGTGTGGACAAGATTGAGAGTGATCCTTCTGGGAGGCATAGATCTTCCCTATGTGCAGCAAATGCCCAGGGAAACAGAGTCAGGGATATAGGGAGTTGAGCTTCAGAGCAGGGCCCCCACTCACCTGAAGCACTGGGAAAGGACTGGAAGACACTGAAGACTGAGGTGTGTGAAGATTCAGAGTGGTCTTTCTGGGAGGGGCAGGCCTTCTCTAAGCACAGAAAATGCCCAGGGAGAGTTAGCTGGGGAAGTAGTGAGTTGGGGATCAGAGCAGGGCCCCCACACACCTTAAGCACCATGAGCATATTACTTAAAGTTATCCACTGGTGATAACTTTACAGTGATAACCTGCCTTGATCTGGGCACACTTTACTCGTACCTCATTATGTTGCTGGTCCTCCATCAACCATCATTGTACTGTAAGATTTTAAACCAAGAACTCCCAGAAGAACAGCTTGTGCCTTGCCAGTTCCTAGCTTCTGGGAGGGACAAGTTACTAGCCTGGAATCTTTGATTTCCAGAAACCCTGTCAGGCAGTAATGTCAAAATACTTCCAAGAAACACCAGTTCTTGTACCCCATTACCTGAATTCCATGGTAAAAACAAGCTTCTCTTGGGAGTTCCCCATCTTCTGCCCAGGAACTGCTGTTCTTCCCTTTGAACCTTTTCTTCTTTGAGAGTTTAAACTGAAGCTGATGGTCAGCCTTCTTATGCCTCTCTCTGGTCTCTCTCCCCTCTCTATAGTCTTTCCTAGGGAGATCAACCAATCTTGCCAACATGTTCATCTTTGAACCTAAAGGGCAACAAAAGACTCTACAAAGGTAGTTGGTGCTGCTACAACACAGGTGACCAGGTGACATCACTGGATTCCATGGTCTCCAGGACACAATGGAATTTCAAGAAAGGGGCTGCTGATGTCATGTGGAATAAACATGTCCTCCCTGCTCATCAGCTTTCCTCATACCTCAGCATAAATAAGGGTTCCTTTGCAGGAATCTCTACTGGTACTCAAATCACAACCTGCAGCACCTCCTTCTTCCAAAATAGTGATCTATAATTGGTTGGAAACACTTTAGTAACTTCCACATGTGGGATTAACTCGGCAGATTCCAGTCTCTTTGCAGTGTGAATTTTCTTCCTGTGGAAAAAAATTCTGGTTGTAAGAGAATTTAGTAATTGAGGAGTTGAACTCAGGCTGGTTTGCGTCCTGTAGCAACAATAAGTTTCCAAACTACAGTCATGTATTGGCTTCCCTACAGGATTTACATTCAGTTTCCCAGTTTGTGCACATCCCTCATTTGTCTAATCCATGCCATGCATATCAGATATGAGCTTAAACCTTTCTACACTGTTACTATTTATCCAAATTAATATGTCTAGGCAATTGGAGAAACCTTGCTTGCTTGCACACTGTACTTCTCTATACAAATTATAGTAGATTTTAAAATGTAAGGAAAAATAAGCCAGGCTGATGTGTGGTCTAGCCTGATCACTTGTGGAATAGTGGGAATGATGTCTGGCATGGTTAGTAATGTCTCTTAGTGATCACGCTAAGTGTATTTGGGAGGAATATTCAGACTACCCAACTAGGTAAGAACCTGAACATGAGCAACTTGCCTCTGAAGCAGAGCATGTCTGTGAAAGGCTAAGAAGTGAGAGCAGTGGTTTATGCCACTATTTTACCACAGCAGATCTCAGAATGTACTGATGAATGGTTTATTCCAGACACCAAGAATGTGCTATGGGATCCTGCAGCAGCACTGCATGAGAGAACTGAAAGGGATCTGCCAGGAAGAAGACAAAGTCATCAGAGACCTCTAAAACCAGGATCAGCAGGTTGTGTTAAGCAGTTGGATCAGGTTTAGGTCAAGCACCATTCCCTCATGTAACATTATACTTTGCACCACCATACCCAAATGTTCTTTCACATATCACTTTACCAGCCCTCCCACTCAAAATTGTCCACTTCAGGCTCACGTTCATTCCTGTGTCCATGCAACAGTATTTTTAGGAGTGATTCTCTTATAAGAAACAATTGACAAACAGACCTTGCTGCTCTTCTTGAAGCTGTAGCTCATCAGGAAATAACTCAGTGTCACATCATACACTTACATGTCATTTTGATGGGAGGAGTGTTATGTACTGACAGGAGGGAAGGAGTTCCATGTCTTGTGGTTCTTTTTCTTTTCAAGGTTCATGTGAGATCCCAGTGGACGTAGGGGAAGCAGCTTGCAAGGAGGATAGCCTACTATAAATTCTCTGTCTCCGTGTTTGATGGCATTTGGCTTTTCTTCCTCCTATTCTCTGTTACCCAATGTGGTGTCTTCACCATGATGAACTCTTGTTTCACACTGAAAGAAACCTCAGTGGGATTTTGGCAGAAGTCCATTCTATGTGTTTACCTGGCAAGTTATACTATCACAGACCTTACAACATGGTGATGATTGATTGTCCAGGCATATGAAATTGGCTTGTGACAGGCTAGAAGTTTGGGGGGAGATCTTAGACTTCTAAACTAAAACTTCTCCTCCAAGCTTAACACAATTTGCCAAGCAGAACATGTTCCCCTATGCAAATTTAGTTCTGATGAATGGAGTGCAGCATCACTGTATTCCTCTGAAAGAGCTGCTGTGCTTAGTCGAAACATGTGTTCATCTAGTATGTTTTCTCCTCAACTTGTCTTGTGTTTAAATTCATTCTGAGTGTCTGTCTGTCTCTCTGTTTTTCTGTTTCTCTCCTCTCTCTCTCTGTCTCTCTATCCCTCCCTCCCTCTGTGTGTGTGTGTGTATATAGCTCTGTGAGGGTTGTAGTACACCATGCATATGCATCCAAGGCTTGAAGATACCAGTAGGTTGAATGGACTCTACCCTGAACAGGCACTATTCCTTCTCAGAAATTTTTGTTTTGGTTAGACTGGAAGACCATCAAGCTCATGAAATTCTCCCTGTGTGCTTGTATTCATGCTTTAGCTCAAAACGCTCCTAAGAACACAATCTTCTAATGAAAAGGAGCATAAGTGACTGAAGAAAAATCTGGAGGCCCAGCAGAAGTAGAGGGAGTTTGTCATCCTGAAAAAGATATTAGCAGGAAAGCAATAGCATTACTGCACAGTGTCCCATATGAGCATTAAGTCACACTGGGAGTTGGCAGTTGGAGTCAGCTGAATCCCTTCTGCCTTGCATATCTGCCTTTTTTGGAATATGCATATGGACAAGTCTCCCAGCCAATATCAAGAAAAGAATCTTTCAGATTTCTGCTGATCCAGTTAATAAGAACTACTCTCCAGGAAATATTATGCTTGATACTCAGGGAGATGTAGAAGTGTGTCTCACTTGCTGCCTTCAGAATTTTCTGGTATGTTCTGAGAGGGCTCTCCTTGAACTCACAGAGCTTTTACTTCTTATGCCTCCTATGTCAGGGGCATAAATAAAGGTGTGTCTTAACTTACCTGAAGAAAATTACATTTTCCTTGATGGATATAAGTTGTAGGGATGAGAATCCCATCAATAGTCACTCTTTGATATAACAATGGCTCTTCTATTTGCTTCACCATTTCCAAAGTAAATTGTTCTACAGATATAGTAAGTCTAGCCATTGCCAGGCAAACATAGAAAGATGCTTCTGATGCAAGATTGTTCAGAACTTTCACAGGATGTTGTGTAACAGACTTTTGTATACAATCAGGATTTTATTTTCAAACTTTCATCCTAAGGATAACAATGCCGGTTTTCTTTAATGAAACAGCTCCCTGAAGACCCTTTGTTCTCTGGCACCCATCTGAAGAAATGTTGCTCCACCATGATAGTCTCCATCTTGCATATTGCCTGGGTGTAAGTTTCCTTTCCATCGAGAGACATGAGCATGCTCCATGACCTTGTCCAGTTGTTTAAGCTGCAATATTGTACTATGTCTACCTATAAAATGAGAAGATCCAAGTATAAACTTTATGTTTAACTCTCCTATCCTGCTAACCATGGATTTATTAGTTGTAATAATGTTGTTCCCAGACTGTTGGAGAATGTTATGTTCTTTCTCATAGAGTGTATATAAATAATACTCAGATCAACTTGTGACATTTGTTAGAGGTTGAAAATATTCAAGGACAAATTACTCTTGTTCATTAGGGACATAAAAATGACATCTGTCTAAAGATCAGTGTTGAGCATCAGGCACAGTTGTGCTTTATGTGATGTCATGTGACATGGAAGGACCAATTATGAATATGTCCTAACTGCCTACTTTCCTCCTCCAGATCAGAAGAGCTACAATAGTAGGTGGGGCAAACTTCAGGGAATGATGAGAGCCTCCTGCAGGCATTGTCCAAGTCAAGTGACCCTCGAATTTACAGTTCTCCCACAACCTTGTATTGACAAAGGGAAAGTTGTTCACTTTCAAAACCATTTTCTGACATATACTTGGTCTATGAACACAATTTTCAGCTCCTTAAAAGAACATTTACATATAAATAAAGGGAAAGAAGAGAGAAACAGGGCAAAAAGAAATAAAGGAATAGCCAGAAGAAGGAAAAAATCACACAAGATAAAATCACACATGAAAATGTGTTGGAGAGAATAGTAGAGTATGGATAATGGGAAGGGGGAATTAGCAGGGAAGTAGGAAAAAGAGGTGAAGAAGGTCAAAAGCAGGAGGGATACAAAGAAAGTACTAATTTTTTGTATTAAGGAATACATATAAATACATACATAAATATAGAAATTCATTATTTATAAATAAAGTAATATACATCAAATTGTGTATATATTCCTATTAATATATGCATATTAGCTTATGTAATAGAAGTTAATCAGAACTAAGCCATTAATATGGTAGCAAAAGAATGTATTGGGTTTTTTGACACATGTGGGGAGAATATTTCATTTTATCATTTTATATTAAAGAATTACACATAATAAACACAAAAACATACAAACTCAATTTTCTGAAAATAACAATGTGTTCTCAACTCCAAGGATAGAGACCAGAATAAAGAAGGCTCAATATGACACTAAATAAACTCAAATTTCCCATGTGTTGCTGACACTCTGTAACAAAGCTCTTAAATGCCTTCAGATAGACTAAGTTCAGCAGCTGTCAAATTAGAGAAAATTACATATCCTACATCAACTTCAGTCTAAACTAAGAATTGTCAGAAAATGTTTCTGAACACATGTAAGAAGGAAAATTAACATGGCGCTGGATTTGTTGGAGTCCTTATGTTTCTTAGTCAAGAGTTTTTCTTCTTATGGGAGAGGACATCAACCAACAATACTCATTGATAAAGGTCTACACAGACTATATTCAGTGATATTAGGCACTGATACCATGGATAATTGTTCCGATTTCTTGGCCAGTATCGAAGTCTTTTTCCATAGCTGATTGGAAGACTTACCTCTAGTCCATGATGACATTCATTGATGTACCAAGGCACATGCCTCAGGATACAAAAATATACAAATATAACATTACCTCTCAGCTGCTACCTCCTTCTTTGGCCCATGATAAACTGCTAGGTTGTTAAGTCTGCCCTAGGGTTAGGGTTGCCAGGCAGTAATTATGACTTAACAGTGGGTCTTACTTAACTGATCAACCTATGCCCTCTGCAGGCTGGTTAAAGTTGTGCAGCTTTCTGTGTTTGGAGACCTCTGTCAGTGTGATCAGGACCTGTCACTGACATATGAGCTGACATTTTGGAACCTATTCCCCACGCTTCAGTTCATCCAAGTCTCAACGCTGGGGCAAGGACTGTTCTTAAACTCAACTTGACAGATTGTTAGCTTTGTTGACTCCTAAGAAAGGTCTAAAATTTTCCAAAAAGAGTAAAAGTGGATTAGAAGGGGAAGATCAAGTTGGTTAGAGGGAATGAGATGAAAGGAGGGAGGAAAAACAAATTGTTAATGGTATGTAAATAAAATGAAAAAATGTTAAAGAATAGATAGTTGTAAAGAATATATATACAAAAGAATTGTATACAGTATATATACAAAATCTTTTATGATTGCCTGTGTTAGCTTCAATAGTTTTTTTGTCTTCTTTTGGGGCGATGCTTCCATCATAAACCTGTATTTGCTCCTTTTTAATTTTTAGAGATGTCTAATACTATTCATGTCATCCTATATCTCCTACATGCTAGAATCACACTCTTATGTTCTCATAATCTTGTAACTTTGGCTTCCTCTCTAGAGTACTGAGTATGTTTTCTTCCTTGCCAAATTATGAGCTTTGTGAATGCAAATAATTCCTCACATTATAAATAATTAATATACTACTGTGTATCCACACTGTGGTCACCAAAGCTTTTCAAATTTAAGTATTTCTAGATATGTAAATTCAGAGATGGTAGCCTTTTTCAATATTTCCAGTGATTTTAAGCAAGTAGGGTTGAAAGGTACAAAATGAAAAATATAGACAAAGGAGATAGTGGCACATGTCCTCCTGTATATATGTTTGTCTTATTTTGATGAAAAAAATCCCTGATGATAGAGTTTACAGGCTGAAATATAGGGGCTTCTTCTAAAGCAGGAGAAGGCTGGGGAAAAAGGAGAAACATGCCAGATAATGGATTGGTAATCCACTGACATATTTCAACACATATTCAAGTTTCTTTTTTTTCTAATTCTCTTCCTACCTACACACTTTTCATCACTTTTCAACTATTATTCCATAATATTCACTTTCTTTCTCACTATATAAACCTGGAACTAAATTTTCAGCAACTGGAGGTTAGCCTGGATTCTGTTGGTAGATAGGTAGAATAGCATGTCTCCAAGCTGCACAGTAAAAATTGATATATCAAAAATTATCTCAAGAGAGAGGAGATAGTTACTTTATGCTTGATCTTCTGAGTTGTTTATGGAAGGGGGATAGTCTGAGTTAAAAAAGCATTCTGCAGTGAAAAGGATAGCTTCATATGTAACCATTTCCTCCTCATACACACATAAAAAATGATATGTGTCAAGTTAAGGATGATCATATAAGAATGCAAGAAATGTTTTCAAAATGTTTTCATTTTCATTCTCAATTTATTTAAACAATTTCAAAATGATTTTTGACCATGGTAAATGCAATTTTAGGACACAGACCACAATTGTGATGGTCATTCTGATTTAGGATTTTTCTGGTTTTATTATAAAATTGGTATTACATAAGTAAAGCTCCTGAAGGGGTTTGAGGCCTGTATCTCAGCTTTCAGATTAGGAGGCAGAAATATATGAAGAACATGCTTACATATAAATTTAATTCAATGTCAGCCAGGTGTATCAGAGATCTTGCTTTAAAATTTATAACAATACTTATCTTAAAGTTAAAATAATAGTCATAAGATATTTATTTGCTTAATTTTTGTTGAGTTTTACAGAGAGACATTGTCATGTGATTCAGGATGGTCTTTAACACAGTTAATTGCTCCACTAACTCATTGCTACCAGAATAGGCCTCTCTCATTTTGCATGATTAAATCAGAGTATAAATGTTGAAGTAGATTCATATACATACACATATGCACACACACAGGCACACACTCAAACACGTACTTTATTTAGATATACATAAAAAGAATTCTTTTCTTCCTTAGAAATCATGGTTTCATGTAATATCGAATAACAAGAGAGCTCTATAAAGAGAGTTAGAATTTGGAGCCCTCGGTATAATCACATGGATTTGGAGGTGCAATTTATGAAATTATTCAAGCTGAGAATGTGGTGCATCTCTCTAGTATTATCTTTTCAATACTTCCCATATGGACAATTGAAACATTTCACAAAGTGAACCTTGATTTTCCTATCCCAAATTATATACACAAAATTCCATAAAATCAATCATTTGGTTTCTCACATTTTCTTTCTCTCTCAAAGCAGAATTATTTGTAATAGCCAGAAACTGGAAGCAAGCTAGATGCCCCTCAACTGAAGAGTGTCTAGAGAAAATGTGGTACATTTACATAATGGAGTATTACTCAGCAGAAAAAAAAACAATGGATTCTTGAAATTCGCAGGTAAATGAATAGCACTGGAAGAAACCATCCTGAGTGATGTAACCCAGTCACAAAAAGACAAACATGGTATGTCCTCACTCATATATGGATTTTAGACATGGATCAGGATAATGCCATTCTGTACTTCCACTGACAGAGTGTCTGGGAAACAGGAAAGAACCTAAAAGATATACATGGTACCCAAGAAAAGAGAAATGAGGCAAGATCCTTTGAAAAGATGGGGAACACGGTGAGGAATGGGGGGAGGGGGACCTGGGAAATAGAGAGGGGGAGAACTGGAAGAGAGAGTAGGACTTGGAGGAACAGGAAGGTCGACTGGGGGGATAGGATAGGGGGAAGAGGGAATCATAGGTTAGAAGACAGATCGGGCACCATTGTGATTTCTAGTGTTCTAAACGGATGACACCAACTGGCAAGCTAAGCAATAGTGTAGAGACCACCTCGAATGCCTATTCCTGATAGTGAACTTGATGTCTATAACCATCCTGGAGCCTTCATCCAGTGACTGATGGAAGCAGAGGCAAACACCCACAGTTATGTACTGAACAGAACCCAAGGAACCCAGCAACAGAGAGAGAGGAGCCAAGAGCAAATCGGCAAAGAATGTGCTGCAAAACCAGCAGAAACAGCTGATCTGAACAGGGGAGTTCTCTTGGACCCCAGACCGACAGCTGGGAGGCCAACATTGGACCGATCCACAGCCCCTGATTGTGAGAATCAATGAGGAGGCCTTAGCTACCTATGGGGTCCTGAGAAGTGGATCAGTGTTTGTCCCTCGGATACAACAGACATTGTGTGTCCATAACACAAAGAGGGTTGCTCTCTCTGCCTGGACTATTAGGGAAGTGCCTGGACCCTACCCCGAATGAAATGAAAGATTCTAGATATCCCCTATTCGGAAGGAATTGGCAATAGGGTGGGATGATGGGGGGAATGGTGGGGAGGATTCAGGAGGAGGGGAGGGAGAGGGAACTGGGATTGACATGTAAAACAAGCTATTTAATTTTTTTAAATGTTAAAAAATAAAAGAAAAAGGAAAAATATCTGTGTACTCTAAACTTTGTCAGAAAAAAATGTTTTAACATATTTTACAATTTAGTGTTTAAATGTTTCCCTAAATGCCTGTTTGTATTGCACACAATTTCCTGGTGCTAGTGTAGATCAGAGGCAGAAATAGAATCCTCTTCAAATGGAGTTACAATCTAGGTGCAAGAAATTCATCCCAATTCTACAAGAGGAGGAGTCAATGCTCAAAAAATTTGAGTCTCAGACACTCAAAACTTCAATTAGACTGGGTTATCCTAGAGGAAACATTGTGTGAAGCAAATGTGAATTTAAAGAAACTCATATTTAAAGGAAATCCAAAAGCTTACAACATTGAGGTGTTCATGAAATATTCTTGAGAATTGGTTGCTTTTTGGGAAAAGCATGGGGCCTTTTTAGTCATCTTTCTACCCCATGAAAGTTACTTTGTATCACTTCATTTCAGCTTTTGTTTTCTGTTTGGCAAATGATTTAGATTGTTTAAACTACAACCAACCATGGTTTACTGTGAATCCTCTTCTAAGGTTGGTTAATTCAAGTTACACATATTCTCTAGAATGATTCAAACAGCACTCACCCAAAAGTGAAGGTTTTGTCCTGCTGCAGTTACCAATCATCCAAAACTGCCTTCCGAAGGACACATAGCTACACACCATCAGAAGAATCTGTGAGGTGAACTTCAAAATGTAATCAGATATGAAGATTATATTGTTCCCCAGTAAAGCCTGCATCTGAGCTGGATTGTGATCCTGTGCTGTGTTTAGATACAGATATTGTGAATTTAATTAATGTCATAGTTGGATTAACATAGAAAAGCTTGTTTCTATAACTGTACTTACTTGACCTGGACAAATTAAGAGTAACTGCACACAAATATCCTGTTTGCATCATGTGCCAACTATTTATAACAGGCATGGCAGAGTGCAGTATCCCAGGCATCGCAGCCATTGTTATTATTATTATTATTATTATTATTGTTGTTGTTGTTGTTACTATTATTGTTGGTTTTGTTTAGCTGTCATAGTTATTATAATAATAATTTTATTACTATTAACTTAGCCTTTCAGCAGAAATTTTCTATGAATTCTTGACTTACCTAGTACTCTATTTGCAGGTCGGTCTGGCCTCACACTCACAGGTTCAACTGCGTCTTCCTGTTAGCTGTTGTGATTCATGGCAATCAGCTGCTTTGCATTCCCCCATTTCATTCTTTACCTAAGCAAATTTTCATGGCCTCTAGCAATGGTCACCAGATTACCTAGTGTGCTTCACCCTGATGAAGAGAGTCCAAAGTATTTGTCTTCATTCCCAGAGCTTGGTTGTCTATGCTGCCTCTCCTCTATGCTGACGAACTGCCCATGCCAGCAGAGATCACTGATGGCGAGAGCAACTCTCTAAGGCCAGCAGAGAACAATGATTGGAAGCACACCTCTAGAATTCCAGCAAAAAACGTTGATCGCAAGCATAACTCTGGAACCCTGATCACTTCCTGAAGCCAACTGCCATTCCAGATATGTGCTTGGAATGCAAGACGTGAGCACACATCTTGGGAAGAAAAGCCTCTTACAGAGAGTATCGGTTAATCTCTTCCTGAAGCCAGTTGCCATTGGAGATCAGGCTCTACTAGTGAAATTCCCTTGCCAGCAGAAAACACTGATTGGAAGCCCATCTCCGGAACTTTGATCACTTCTTGAAGTCAATTGTCACTCCAGTTCTTCGTTTGGCCTGCTGGAAGTGTGCACAGGTATTTGGAAGTAAAGATTCCTTCAATCACAATCGCTTATCCTCTTCCTGCTTCCAGTTGGCATGGGAAACATCCTTCAAGGCTCTTTGTCTGAGGTAAATAACATAAGACAATTTTCCCTGTTCAACTGTCTTAGAAACTACCTGCCTAGACCAGTGGAGAGAGGCTTACAGGCCTCAGCTTGGCTTTGGCCTTTTGATAACACATCGTGGTTTCTCAGAAAATGGACCACTATCAGCAACCAAGACCCAAAAGAGAAGGTTTAACCCCAGCGAAAACCCTGGAATATTTGACAACCAATATAACCCAGAGGGATTTGCCATATCAACAACAACTTTTACAGTCTATGCCCAGACTGAGGTTCAGAGACTCACTCAAATGTGGACCAGGAGGCAGGCAATAAATACAGGTGGGTCAAATTCCCTGACTGTGCATACGTGTAAAGTCTATACTATTATGCAGGTCATGAAGTATCTACAGACTCTATAGTGTGCAACTTGATTTTCATTGTTTCTTATTTCATACTTACTTCTGTATTTCTTTGTTTCATTCTGTCTCTCTTTGTTTCTTCCTTAATTTCTATCTTCATTTGTTATTTTCCCTCATTAGTAGGACTGAAGTTTGAGTTCATGGATGAGGTACATGTCAGACATTGATTCTGCAAACAAAAACATGGCCATTATCAACACAATATGTTGGGAAACTTTCAAACTAGTTTCTAGTTTGGACTTCTGGTTTTGCTAGTGTATGTGTAGCATCTAGTTGCAAAATTCTGTGTCAGATCTCAGTGTGAAAATAAGTAGAAGCAGATGATGCCATGCTGAGTTGTAATGCCTTTTAAAACCTGTGGATTAGGAAGAGTTTTAATTGTCCATGTATCAATGACTTTTGCTTTATATAACAAAGTTAAATTAAAAAGCTTGATTTATTTTTATTTTTGAACCTTTATACCCTACTTGCTCAATAAGCCTCTGAATTATTTTATAATAATTTGTATTTAAATTTTTACATATTTCTCCTATTTCCACCTCCCTCCCCTCCTTCCTGGGCCCCCACCTTCCCAAACCCCCCACTCCACTTGATTCCCCCTCTGCTCCACAGGGAGGGTAAGGCTTTCCATGAGGGAATTTTGGAGTCTGTCATATCATCCCAAGATTGGTGAGAATTTAAGGTTGGGGAATAGGTCCAAAAATATTAGCTCATTTATCAGTAGCATGTCTTGATCACACTTTTAGATGCCACGAAACACAGGAAGCTTCAGAATTTTAACCAACCATCAGAGGGCATAGGCTGTTAAGTCATGATTTTCTGGAAATGTTGGGCCCAAAGGGGACTCAAGAAGCTGGAAGTTGATCATTGGCCAAAGGAGGAGGTAGCAGGTGGGAAGCCATGTTAAATTTGTGTATTTTAGTATTCCAACGCATGTGCTTTGGTACAACTGCTAATATCAGCATACATTGGAAGTGAGTCTCACAATCATCCATGGCCAAAGACTTGGATATTGACCAAGAAATTGGAACTGTTGACCATGGCATGTGTGCCTAATCTCACAGTCTATAGTCTGTGTTGAAGTTTCTCAATGAATTTTGTTGATTGATGTCCTTTCCGATAAGAAGCAAAATTCTTGACTAAGAAATTTAAGGATTCAAACTTAACCACCCTATGTAAGTTTTCCTTCTTACAGGTGTTCAGAAATGTTATCTGACAAATATTATGTTTGTAATTTCCCCTAATATGACAGCTGCTGAAATTATTCTATGTGAAGTCTCTTAAGAGCTTTGATACAGAGTGTGAGCATCATATGGAAAATTAGAATTTATTTGGTGTCATATTGAGCCTTTGTTATTTGGCCTCAATCCTTGGCGTTGAGGGCACACTGTTATTTGGAGAAAAATGAGTTTGGTTTATCTGTGTTTTTAATATGTGAAAGTCTTCAAACAATAATAAAACTCCATTTTATATTAAAATAATACAAGATATTGCCCCTCATGTGTCTACAAATCCAAATTCATTCTTTTACTAACATATTAGTAGCTTATTTCTCATTAACTTCTGTTATTTAAGCTTATATATATATATATATAATGTATATATATAATATGTATATATTACAATAAAATGAATGTATAATTACATTTGGTATACATTATTATTTTATTTATAAATTATGAATTTCTATATTTGTATACGTATTTATATGCATTTCTTATAAATAATTTGTTTTTTATTTATTTGCATCCCTCCTGTATTTGACTTTCTTTGGTTCTCCTTCCTAATTCCCTGGTGATTCTCCCTTCCAATTATTGACCTCTATTCTTCACTGCTACTCATTTTCATGTACGATTATATCTTGTTTGTGTTTGTTATTTTCCTTCTTTGGGCTATATGTGTCCTGTGAAAATATTTTTTCAGTTTCTAAGAGCATTTAGCCATTGAAGAGTTGAAATCAGGCTGGTTGTGTTCTGTAGGATTAATAAGAGTCCAAGATACAGTTTTTTCTAGGCTCCCCTAGAGGCTCTACTTTCAGTTTCCCAGTTTACTCACTTCCACATAGTATCTATTCCAGCCATGCTATATCTCACCTGAGCTCATAACTTGCTCCAATGTTAATTTTTAGACAAATGAATATGTCTAGTCAATTGGAGAAATCTTGCCAGCACACTGTTCTGTTATCAGTTCAACTTCAAGCTATTTTTAAAAAATAAGAAAAAACAATCGAGGCCCATATGCATTCTATCCTAATCCATTGGGGAATGTAGGGAAAGATGTCAGGTGTGGTTAGCAGTGTCTACTAGTGCTCCAGCTAAGCAGTTTTAGAGGAGGCTTAAGACTAGCCAGAATTGGAAGAGCCTGCACAAAAGCCACTTGCCTCTGAAGGAGAACATATATGTGCAAGGCTAGGAATTGAGAGGGATAGTTGATGCTGAGGTTTTACCACAGCAAATCTCAGAATATACAGAGAAATGCTTTCTTCCAGATGACTGCTTTTTTGTCACGTTCTCCTGGAGTGACTTTATCACTAATCTGCTTAAACATTATGAAGTTTGAGAACCAGTACATTACAATGTCTTGTTGACATGAAAATTCCTATACTAGGCCTCTTGGCAGACACACTAATATCATAAGACTGCTTCTGCACACTGTTCAAAAGAACAATAAGTCTCCAGTGAGACAAGTCCTCGTGAAGTCCCTCAAGGAAGTGTTCAAATTGTTTATGAATGATTGCATTCAACATAGAAGATCATCTCTGACTTACACATAAGGCTTTCATATTCTGAGGCCAATAATTGTCTCCAGGGCCCTGGCATGCTAGGTGGTAAGAGAGGATAATGACCATTGCAGAAAATCAAGGTTTGTCTCTCAAACAACAAGACTTCCAGATTGCTAGCTGCCAACTCTGAGAGACCAGATATGAGAAATCACATGGTCAAGTCATCCAATATTTCAACATATTTCTTCATCAACCATCCCACTTCTTCATTTCTATTTATATTATGTTTTCAGATAGCCTTTTGTGGATGATACTCAACATTTTTGAGAATGGAACCAATGATATATTTATAAACTACCCAAGGGGATACACGCATGTCACTAAGTTGTGCACATTGGCAAAACAGTATTGCTCAAAGAAGGGAACCCAATGCTCATAACAAGAAACACCTGAAACTCTGAGACCGGAAACTCCTCATGCCCAACCAAATATCACTGATTGCAATGTCTAGCAGGGAACAGTTACTCAAATGCACAAACTCATAGAAAAATACTTAGCATATTTTTATTATTATTATTATTATTTCATATATTTTTATTTTAAATAGCTTGTTTTACATGTCAATCCCAGTTCCCTCATCCTCTCCTCCTCCCGCACACCCCCCACCCACCCTATTGCCAATTCCATCCGAATAGGGGATATCTAGTGTCTATCGTTTCATTCAGGGTAGGGTCCATGCACTTCCCTAAGAGTCCAGGCAGAGAGAGCAACCCTATTTGTGTTATGGACACACGATGTCTGTTAGTATCTGAGGGATAAACACTGATGAACTGCTCAGGACCCCATAGGTAGCCCAGGCCTCCTCATTGACTCTCACATTCAGGGGGTCTGGATCGGTCCCATGCTGGCCTCCCAGCTGTCGGTCTGGGATCCAAGAGCTCTCCCCTTTTCAGATCAGCTGTCTCTGCTGGTTTTGCCAGCCCATTCTTTCCCAATTTGCTCTTTGCTCCTCTCTCTCTGTCGCTGGGTTCCTTGGGTTCTGTTCAGTATTTAACTGTGGGTGTTTGCCTCTGCTTCCATCAGTCACTAGATGAAGGCTCCAGGATGGTTACAGACATCAATTCACTATCAGGAATAGGCATTTGAGGTGGTCTCTACAATATTGCATAACTTGCCAATTGGTGTCATCCGTTTACATCACTAGAGGTCACAATGTTGCTTGATCAGTTTTGTGCTTCTGTATGTGTGTGTGTTGTGTGTGTAAGAGAGATAAAGATATAGTTCAAGAGGGTGTTACCAAGGATGTTGAATATTGCATGTGGGTGTGTCATCTCATAGTGGATCAAAATATGCAGCAATAAAGTCCATGTCTTGTATCTTTACATTGAAATATATGGCCAGGCCTCTCTAATTGCTACTTGAAGAACCCAGCACACAGTGTCTTGCCTGACAAATAAAGAATCACCACAAAATTACAGCTGTGTACATGTCAAAGTAGCTGCCACATGACAGTCCAAATGTATCCTGGGAAAAAACTCTTCTTTCACAGTCCCTGAGTTGTGTTACTCAGGCAAAAGATTTAAGTTTCATTTTGAAGTAACACAATATTAGTCTCTCCCCATCTGTTCTATTGCACTCACTGTGACAAGTCTAATATATCGGGTGAAAGTCTGTAGATTGAAATGAAAGACAAGACATGCAGTCATGCATGCTTAGATATATCTTCTTCACTGTAGAGATGGTGCAGCATTACATACAGGGTTACACTACAGATGAAAAATCCCCAGGTGAAACAGATCAAAGAGATTTTCTTTGTCTCAGTGCTAGATGTAGATGTCAGTGAGTCAAGGCTAGGCAAGTAAGCCAGGACTAGAAAATTGGATGCGCTTGGACAGAAAAATATGATGCAACTCTTGGCTTAGTAGCTGAATTACAGAGACCCCATTGGTGCTGGCACCATATATATGTGTGTGTGTGTGTGTGTGTGTGTGTGTGTGTGTGTGTGTGTGAGTGTTGTTTCAGGTGACTAGGACATTAATGTTAAACTTACCCGTTAAAGGAGAAATCAACCAGGGTGTTGACACTCCAATCTTAGTTTGGTGGGAATCCCCTTAGTGTAAACTCTCATTGGCTGCCTAAATTTTCTGTAAGTTCAACTATACTTGAGCTGCAGGTTTCACTGTAGTCCTCCATTGACAAATCGAGCTTGGGCGTGCCTAGCAGCAATGTGCCTTAGTAAAATGAATTATAAGCTATCATGTCCTATGGCTGCATGGTCCAAAGATGGGGACAAAGCCCATTTTTCATTAAGCGGCCTGCCATCTGGGTTCCCCTAAATATGACCTCTCCAGAAGATAGAGGATCCCTTGTCTCTTTTACCTTATTAATTTGACTGCACAATTAATGCATATAAACTTTGGCAGGAGTAACACAAATGTGCACTAGTGTAGGCAAACAGGTTTAAGGATGATTGTTGATGAAGATTTTAAATTCCTATCTGGATTAAATAATTTAAAGAGCTCTGAATGCTGAAAGAATCTGATACTTCCAATGATGGTTTATACACAGTGCTGGCTGTAGTTACAGACTTTGAGGTGACAGTCCCAGATAAATTGTCTCTTTTAGCAGCATCAGAAATTACTACAATCACCCAAGGATTGATGCTTAAGTTCCTCTTTTGCCACATGAGGGCAACTTGCCTTTCTCTGGAGATATACACTGGCATAGGGTGGATTTCAGTAATATGAACTCCCAAATACTATACTTTGCCTCTCTAACAAGTTTGTAAGTGGTCAAGTCCTGTTCAAAAACTGAAAAGGGGATTTAGCCACTCATCACTGTCCATACCAGTGTCCAGTTATTTTTAATGTGTTCTTTTTCCCTAAAGGGAAAACTGGAAACTGAATTTGTGTTTCAAAGTGTGTCCATTTTTTTGGCTCCATGAGGAACACTCATAAGTTTGGGAAGTTGATACAGCAGGTATGTTGAGAAACTGGAAATCTAGAACCAACTGTTTCCTTTCTTTCTCAGCCTGTAGAATGGATTACGCCAAGACTCAGGAACACTGGTTCAGGGGATCTCACTTAAACTGGATTGGGCATGTTCCCACAGTCTCAGTTCCATGTTTTCTCTGATCCATGCATCTCACCAAATGTTCTGGTGGACATGGAGCTTATTTGCCTGTAAGAAAACACAAAATGCCTGTGACACCAAATTTGGGCACAATCGGGGCTTCTCCACTGGGTAGTGCATGGATGTTTCCATTTGACCTTAGCAAAAGTCCCTCGAGTTCCATCATGCCAGAAACTGTCTGTAGCAGATTGCTCACTGGCATCCACATTTTAAAAAATTGAAATGAGGAGTGCATGGTTTAATGAATCATTTGGGGACTGGGAGTATTATTCCCCTCTTGTCCTATCTTTTGACACATGAATGGTAGCTCTACCCATTGTACATTGGCCATAAGAAAACTGAATACCACTCAACTGCCATGTGCACATACTTTAACTTGTCAAATTGTGCAGTATGAGTAACAACCATTTGCCATAAATGGTGAGAAAATACACCTCAAGCATTTTTTAATAGTCACATATAATATTGTGGGTATAAATCATTTTTGAAAATTTTAATGAACAGTCTCTTTAGTTAAACCAAATTGCCCTCCCAGACATCTGTCATTTCAATGATGAAAGTTATGAGACTGCATAGTTCTCACTACCTGACCATTGACTATTTCCTAACAAATTCTGAAAATAATTCAGGGATGGCAATCTATACTATGTCTCAAATAACTTTTGAAAATTAGTTGTAGTTTGTGAAAATTTCTTTTTCTTATCAAATCTATAATCCAATCTATAAAGCTCATGCTAGTTGACAAAGCCTCATTTGTATCTTAGCTGACATTTACAAATTTGTATCTACAATGATTTCTTTGTAGATGGGATCTAACAGGGCAGCACTTTCCCTGAGGTTTCTTCTCAAAACTTTTTTTGCTCTAGAATTCCTTTTAAATCCATCAAAATTTAGGAGAATTCTTATCAACTCTCCTTGACTGATCTGCATAGAATCATCCATAAAGACTTATTTGGCTTTTAGGCCATGTCGTAGTCTTCTCTTGCTTTTCATTGACTGCCTCTAAGGACTTAAATAACCAACCTTTCATGATAACAAACTGACTGGCTGGATGATCTTTTTGGCTATATCAAAAGCAACTTAAGTAGCTTCATAAGTATCCAAAGCTATTAAAATATCCTTTATTAATAACCAATGCAATTCAACTGGTTAAAAATCACCATCACATTTCACAAATACCAGTGTGGCCACATGATAAATACATAACATACATAAATCTTTTAGTCATCATTTTTCCCCAAATCATGATTCGGTTTTGAAATAAAACTTCATTAATTGAAATTTCTTGTGAGAGTTCAGCTCTAACCAATCTTGGAATTAAAACAAAAGTTTGAAAAAACCCTCATGCTTTTCCCCATCTTCCCATTTCTAATAATCAGTGTTCTGTTTTAACTAGGCAATTTGAGAGGTGTTGAAAGTGGCAAAATTAACAACAGGTCCTTTTACAAAGATTCCTACTGGAGTTTGCATTCTTGGTTTAGCAGCATCCATGACCATTACAGTTTTAATTACCTCTGGCAAATGCTGTAACAGGTATCATTTTCTTTAATTTTTCTTTATAACAAAAACAGATATATTTGAATTGGAGGTGGAAAGTTCTATATGTCCAGACTCCAATTGCTCTTGAACCAGCTGATGAGCAGCATCCAATTTTATTTTATATAGGGCCGTTGTTCTACCCACATGAGTAACTGGGAATTCCAAGTGTATGGATTAGGTCATATGAGAGGAGGATTATTCACAATAGCCCCATCTAAAAATGACACAATCATGTCCAATTTTCTGACATGTGGGTAACAGAATTTTTTGAGTGATAATAACTTTTTGAGTGGTAAATAGTTCTGGATGCCCCTCATTATCTCTGCTTTTGAGAGGTTCTGAGCTACACTCAGGAGCTACAGTCATATCCACTCCTTGTAATGTAGCATGGCACAATGGTAACCATGCACTAGTAGTTCAGTTTAAAGTTAAACATGGGCAGTAATTTACTAACTGTTCTTACTTGGAATTTTTAAATATTTTGTCAGGATCAGACTTTTGTTTCTTCATCTTAGCATTATCACTCCATAAGGTATCTTTCAACAACCTCTAACGGGAAAAGGCAGCAATAGGAAAACATTCTGGTCTTTCATTCTGAATAAACTTTGGAAGTCATATTTAATTTCTTCCCAATCATGAATATTAAGTCTTCTGGAATGTAGAAACCATGGACTTGTTTTCCCAAAGTTTAAATAGAATCTTATCTGTCTTCTGCTTAATGGTGGTACCTTGTCTCTTTTTTTTTTTTTTTGGTTTTTCGAGACAGGGTTTCTCTGTGGCTTTGGAGGCTGTCCTAGAACTAACTCTTGTAGACCAGGCTGGCCTCGAACTCACAGAGATCTGCCTGCCTCTGCCTCCCAAGTGCTGGGATTAAAGGCGTGCGCCACCAACGCCCAGCTGGTACCTTGTCTCTTTAAAAATACTAATAACTGTTCTATCAATACAGCCATAGAAGCTGAAGTTCCCATTTTTCTTTTATTATTTTATTTTTAAATAGCTTGCTTTTCATGTCAATCCCAGTTCCCTCTGCCTTCCCTCCTACCACACCCTCCCACCTTACCCCCCAGCCACCCACACTACCGCCACTTCCTTCCACGTAGGGGATATAAAGAGTCTGTCATTTCACTCAGGGCAGGGTCCAGGTACTCGCCTAAGAGTCCAGGCTGAGAAGGCATCCATCTTTGTGATATGGACACGCAATGTCCGTTTGTGTGCCAGGGATAAACGGTGATCCACTGCCCAGGGCCGCATATGTTGCCCAGGCCTCCTCACTGACTCTCACACTCAGGGGGTCTGGATTAGTCCCATGCTGGCCTCCCAGCTGTCAGTCTGAGGTCAAAGAGCTCCGCCTTGTTCAGATCAGGTGTTTCTGCTGGTGTTGCCAGCCCAGTCTTTGCCAATTTGCTCATCGTTCCTCTCTCTCTGTCACTGGGTTCCATGGGTTCAGTTCAGTGTTTAACTGTGGGTGTTTGCCTCTGCTTCCATCGGTCACTGGATGAAGGCTCCATGATATTTATAGACATCAATTTCATTATCAGGATTGGGCATTCGAGGTGGTCTCTACACTATTGCTTAGCTTGCCAATTGGTGTCATCACTTCAGATCTCTAGAGGTCACCTTGGTGCCTCATCTGTCTTCTAACATATGGTTCCCTCTTCCCTCTATTCGACCCCTAGGTTTTTCAAGGCCATCTGAATTCATGGTGTTTGATACCAGCAGAGAACTCATGACTCTCAGTCTCAACCAAGAAATCATATGGAAAATGTCATCTCTTGTAAATGGGAGAACACCAGACCCGCCTGAAATGCTACAGCTTCCTCAGATTGCGCACAATCTTAGACACTGCTTTGTCGTTCAAACTGAGCAAAGCCATCAGCAGCCCCCAACCCTCAAGGTCTGCCTGAGCCACAGGAATCTCTGCCATCTAACTGGCGAGTGGCCAACATCACAGAGTCTGGAAATCATGACACTGATGAGGCCTCTAGGGTGGGCACTTGGAAGACCTGCTCTGTGGTCTGCGAGTTCTGGTGGGAAACAACAGTGGCAGATGAGGCAGAAACCTGGGAAGCGAGTCGACTGCCAGTGCGAGGAGAGAGAAGGTACGTGCCAGGAATGTGCGGTGCTGATGGTTTCCCTGCCTGCAGAGTTCGCTGGTGCTGGCCTAGGGCCAGTTCCTGAGTTTGCGGGCCTCGCAGAGGGCATCCTCGAGGATGAGAGGCAGAGACAATGGAACCCCGCATAGGAAACGGGAGGCAGCTGGTTTCTTGGGGCTCATCTGGCACCGCCAGGCTGAGTGTTACCCCTTTGAGCTTTGGTACAGAATTGCTGGCTTCCCCAGGCAGCATGGAACAGGTCGCCAACATTGGTGGTGGCTGTCCATACAGGAGTGGATGGGGCAGGAGATACAGGAAGCTCCCTAGGCTGAGTCTGCTTGAGCAACTGGCAAAACTCTGCCTCTGCTTCCCCGAGTATCCTAGTCCAGAAGTGCTTGGCGCTCTAACTTCTCTGTGTCTGAATGGCCAGGCAGAGTCATAGGGCACTAGTTCCTTCATCAGAACTGTCACGATGATTGTGTGTGCCCGATGTTTGTAGGCACCTTTAGTGTTTACTTTTTCTTCCCTGTCAAATGGGGCACTGCCATGGGCAGAAATTTGTTTCAGGCACATCGGTCTGATAGTGAGGCTGGAGTGCACAGGAGAATAATTAGGGGGAGATGAGAGCTAAGGTATAAGAAGTCCCCTCACCACATAATAATCAAGACCCCAAACATACAGAATAAAGAAAGAATATTAAGAGCAGCTAAGGAAAAAGTCAAGTAACATATAAAGGCAGACCTATCAGAATTACACCTGATTTCTCCATGGAAACTCTGAAAGCCAGAAGGTCCTCGATAGATATTCTAACTACACTAAGTGACCATGGATGCCAGCCCAGACTACTATACCCGGCAAAGCTCTCAATCACTATAGACGGAGAAAACAAGATATTCCATGACAAAACTAGATTCAAGCAATATGTGTCCACTAACCCAGCCCTACAGAAATTTTGGAAGGAAAACTCCAACCCAAGGAAGCTAACTACAACCAGAAAAACATAGGCATTAGAGAATCCCTCTCTACCAACAGCCAAAAGAACAAAGGGGTGAAATTCCACACATAATTTCACCAACAACAACCATTGCAAATTGAAGAAGGATGAGCAATCAATGGTCATTAATATCCCTCAATATTAATGGCCTTAACTCACCCATAAAAAGACACAGACTAGCAGAATGGATTCGAAGACAGAACCCTTCCTTCTGCTGCATACAAGAACCACACCTCACACTCAAAGACAGACATTACCTGAGAGTTAAAGGTTGGGAAAAAAATTTTCACTCAAGTGGACCCAAGAAACAAGCAGGGGTAGCAATCCTATTATCTAACAAACTAGACTTTAAAATAAAATCAATCAAAAGTGATGAAGGAGGTCATTACATACTCATCACAGGTGAAACCCACCAAGATGAAGTGTCTATCCTGAACATTTATGCCCCAAATACAAAGGCATCCACATTTGTTAAAAAACATTATTAGAACTTAAATCTCATCTAAAACCCCACACAGTTATAGTGGGAGATTTCAACACACCACTCTCACCACTAGACAGGAATACCAGACAGAAACTCAACAAAGAAGCAATGGGTCTAATAGAAGTAATGACCCAACTGGGATTAACAGATATCTATAGAACATTTCATCCATATAAAAAAGAATATACATTCTTCTCACCACAACATGGAACCTTCTCAAAAATCGACCACATACTTGGCAACATATCAAACCTCAGCAGCTACAAAAAAATTCGAATAACTCCATGCATCTTATCAGACCACCATGCTTTAAAATTAGAATTCAACAACAACACAAATTGCAGAAAAACTACAAACTCATGGAAATTGAATAATGTTCAACTGCACCATCCCTGGGTCAAAGAGGAAATAAAAAAAGAAATTCAAGACTTCCTCTAATTCAATGAGAATGAAGACACAACATACACAAACCTTGGGACACATTGAAATCAGTGCTACGGGGGAAGTTCATAGCACTAAGTGGTCACATGAAGAAACAGGAGAACAGTTATACCAGAGAATTAGCATCACAGCTGAAAGCTCTAGAACACAAAGAAGCAAACTACCCCAGGAGGAGTAGACGCCAGGAAATAATCAAATTGAGGGCTGAAATCAATAAAGTAGAAAACAGGAAAACAATACAAAGAATCAATGCAATGAAGAGTTGGTTCGTTGTGAAAATAAACAAGAAAGACAAACCTGTGTCCAATCTTACCAAACAGCAGAGAGTGAACACGCAAATTAACAAAATCAGAAATGAAAAGGGGGACATAACAACAGACTCTGAGGAAATGCAGAGAAACATTAGGTCATACTTTGAAAACCTGTACTCCACAAAATTCAAAAATTTAAAGGAAATGGATGACTTCCTGGATAGCTACCACTTGCAAAAACTAAATCAAGAACAGATAAGCAATTTAAATAGACCTATAACCCGTATGGAAATAGAAGCTGTCATCAATAGTCTCCCAACCAAAAAAAGTCCAGGTCCAGGTGGCCTCAGTGAAGAATTCTTCCAGAATTTCAAAGAACAGCTTATACCAATTTTTCTCAAAGTGATACACATAATAGAAGCAGCAGGGTCTTTGCCAAACTCTTTCTATGAGGCTTCAATAACCTTGATCCCCAAGCCACACAAAGATACAACTAAGAAAGAGAACTTCAGACCAATATCCCTCATGATCATTGATGCAAAAACACTCAATAAAATACTGGCAAATAGGATCCAAGAACACATAAAAGAATCATTCACCACGATCAAGTAGGTTTCATCCCAGGGATGCAGGGATGATTCAACAACGAAAATCCATCAACGTAATCCACCATATAAACAAGCTGAAAAACGAAAATCACATGATCATCTCACTAGATGCTGAAAAAGCCATCGACAAAATCCAACAGCCCTTCATGATAAAGGTCTTGGAGAGATCTGGGATAACAGGGACATACTTAAACATAATAAAAGCTATATACAGTAAACCAACAGGTAACATCAAATTAAATGGACAGAAAATCAACGCAATTCCTCTAAAATCAGGAACAAAACAAGGCTGTCCACTCTCTCCATACCTTTTCAACATGGTACTTGAAGTTCTAGCTATTGCCATACGACAACAAAGGGGGATCAAGGGGATACAAATTGGGAAGGAAGAGGTCAAACTTTCACTGTTTGCAGACGATATGATAGTTTACATCAATGACCCAAAGAACTCTATCAGGGAACCCTTACAGCTGATTAACACCTTCAGCAAAGTTGCAGGCTACAAGATCAACTCAAGAAAATCAGTATCCCTACTATATACAAATGAAAAACGGGCTGAAAAAGACATCAGAGAAACATCACCCTTTACAATTGCCACAAACAACATAAAATACCTTGGGGTAATGCTAACCAAACAAGTGAAAGACCTGTATTTTAAGAACTTTGAATCTTTAAAGAAAGAAATTAAAGAAGCCCTCAGAAAATGGAAAGATCTCCCATGCTCTTGGATAGGTAGGATCAATGTAGTAAAAATGGCAATCATGCCAAAAGCAATCTACAGATTCAATGCAATCCCCAATAAAATCCCAGCACAATTCTTCACAGACCTTGAAAAACAATAATCAATTTTGTATGGAAAAACAAAAGACTCAGGATAGCCAAAACAACCCTGTTCAACAAGGCAACGTCCGGAGGCATCACCATCCCTGACCTCAATCTCTATTACAGAGCTATCGTCCTGAAAACAGCATGGTATTGGCACAAAAATAGACAGGTAGACCAATGGAATCGAATTTAAAACCCGGGTATTAACCCACACACGTACGAACATCTGATCTTTGACAAAGAAGCTAAAAATATACAATGGAATAAACAAAGCATCTTCAACAAATTGTGCTGGCATAACTGGAGACTGGCATGTAGAAGAATGCGGATCGATCCATGTTTATCGCCATGCACAAAACTTAAGTCCAAATGGATCAAAGACCTCAACATAAATCCAGCCACACTGATCCTCTTAGAAGAGAAAGTGGGTGGTACCCTTGAACGGATTGTTACAGAAGACAGCTTCCTGAACATAACACCAGTAGCACAGACAGTGAGATCAACAATTAATAAATGGGAACTACTGAAACTGAGAAGCTTCTATAAGGCAAAGGACACAGTCAGCAAGACAAAAAGGCAGCCCACAGAATGGGAAAAAATATTCACTAATCCCACATATGACAGAGGTTTGATCTCCAAAATTTACAAAGAACACAAGAAGCAAGTCTCCAAAACATCAAAGGACCCAATTAAAAAGTGGGTTGTAGAACTAAATAGAGAGTTTTCAATAGAGGAGTCTAAAATGGCTGAGAGGCACTTGAGAAAGTGCTCAACATCCTTAGCCATCCGGGAAATGCAAATCAAAACAACTCTGAGATACCATCTCACTCCTGTCAGAATGGCTAAAATCAAAAACTCTAATGACAATTTATGCTGGAGAGGATGTGGTGAAAGGGGGACACTTCTCCATTGCTGGTGGGAGTGCCAACTTGTTCAGCCACTTTGGAAATCAGTATGGAGATTCCTCAGAAAAATGGGAATAAACCTACCACAATACCCATCAACTCCACTCTTAGGCATATATCCAAAGATGCCCATTCTTACAACAAAGATGTCTGTTCCACTATGTTCATAGCAGCTTTATTTGTAATAGCCAGAACTTGGAAGCAACCTAGATGTCCCTCTATCGAAGAGTGGATAGAGAAAATGTGGTACATTTACACAATGGAGTACTATTCAGCAGAAAAAAACAATGGAATCATGAGATTCGCAGACAAATGGATGACACTAAAAGAAACCATCCTGAGTGAGGTAACCCAGTCACAAAAAGAGAAACATGGCATGTCCTCTCTCATATATAGATTTTAGACATAGATCTGGGGAGTGCCAGCCTACAATCCTATGGCCAGAGGGTCTGGGAAACACAAACTTCATTTAGTGGCTGATCTAAGAAGAGGCAGACTCCCTCGGTTAAGTAATGAGCTGAACTCAAGGAAGCCTGTAACAGAGAGGGAGGACTGATGATCAAAGGGATTAAGACTGAGCTGGTTTAACCCCCAGAAACAGCTGACCAGACAAAGGTTAACTCTTGAATCCCAGGCATCAGCCTGGGAATCCAGCATGGGACTGATCAAGACCCCCTGAATCTGGGTGTCAGTGAGGAGGCATAGGGAATCTATTGAGCCTTGGACAGCAGATCGGCACCCATACCAAGTGTACACACGTACGTTGGACTCCCATAGAACAATGTGAGGTGCACTCTCACCCTGAACTCTTGGGGAAGGGTCTAGGCCCTGCCCTATATGAAATGACAGACTATGGACACCCCCATGGAGGGCCTCACCCTCCCTGGGGAAATGAGGGAATAACGGGGGGGGTTGGGGGAGGGCATGGGAGGAGGGGAGGGAAAAGGAGAGGGACCTGGAACTGACATGTGAAGCAACCTTGTTTCTTATTTAATTTCAACTGGAAAATAAAATTTAAAAAAAGAAGTGCAAAGAAACGTTAGCAGGACAGTCAAGCGGTTCACCTACATTGTAAGATTGAGTTCAAGTTTAGAGAATGAGAGAGAAATAAGTTAGTAAGTGGTTTGAAGTGTAAGCGGGTGAAGATGGGCTGAGGTCAGAGTTGTGAAGTGTAAACCTGGGTCAATTAAACAAATGTTGGAATAACGAACTGGGTGGACGCTTTAGGAACTCACAAAGAGCCAGGTGGAAGAGGGCAAGGAGGCAGCTGAGGATTAGGGTAGAGTCACTGTAGTGCACTGTCACAGAAGCTGAGAACTCAGGGAGGTCTCAATGAAGGGAAAGTGTGGTCAGTGACTTGGAATGACAATTTGTAGTCACATTGTACCGTTGAAAGACGTGAACCACAAATATTAGCTTTAAATGTTCCAACAGACATGTTTGTAAGGGTTACAAGAAACAGGTGAAATTAGCTTTAATTATTTGTTAAACCATCATGGCTAAAAGTTTTATTTAAACATGTAACCAGTGTAAAAGTAACTTCTTTTCCTCTCTAGATAGTAGGCTCATCGGTGAACAGAAGCAATATCTGATTCTACAATATCCTGGGCACATGTCACAGCTTTTTTTGTGTAAAAGAAACCCAGTACCTCTTTGATGCAGGAATAATTCTTCTTTGGTTTACATAATGCCTTGCCCAGTTCCTTGTTTTAGTTGAATAAAGCTAGAATCTAGGCAATGATATGTAACATTGGCTTACAAGTTAAGTTAGATTTAAATATTCAGTTTTAATTAAAAATGAATTGTATACATTTCCACAGAAGTTTAAGAAAGTTACTCACAATAATCTTAACGTCATTACAGAGTTATTAAAATAACATTGGGGAAAAGAGCCTTTATAGTTGCCAGGTTTGGTGGCATGCATTTGGAGTTCATGTCTTATTAATCATGTTCCTCCTTTAGATAGTATAATACAGAACAAGTTCTCTGGTTTTACTTTATTCATTTATTTATTCTACTTGTTTCCCTGACACAAGTCTAGATGATTTATAAAGTATTTCTCAGAGCTTGAGATTACTTAGTATTTGTTCAGTTTCAAATTACATATTGTTTTACACAAGTGTTTAATGTTGTCTTTCTTCCTAGTTTTGGTAATGCGGAGTTACTTAAAGTGATCAAAACTCACCATTATAAGACTGTTGTTTTCCCATTAAATATATGTGGGTTAATCTGTTGTGATTTTTAAGTACTTATTAAACAAGTTAAAAATATTTTAAAGCGCTTTCAAACAGTATATTTTGATCATTAGAAGGAGTTTTTGTTTTTTTGAGAAAGGATTTCTCGGTATTGCTTTGGACGCTGTCCTGGAACTTGCTCTGTATACCAGGCTGGCCTTGAACTAACAGAGATCCACCTGCCTCTGCCTCCCGAGTGCTGGGGTTAAAGGCGTGGGCCACCAATCCACAGCTCATTAGAAGATTTTTAACAGGTGTTGATTCTTAATCTTATGCAGACTAGAAATAATGTTTAGATATCTTTATGATTTTTATTTAAAATTATATTTTGAGGTTCAATACAGAGTTAGCCAAGCTGGCCTCGAACTGAGATACACACTTGGCTCTACTTCCAAAGTTCTGGGATTAAAGCTGTATGCCATTTTTGCCTGTCTTTTTATTTATATTATGTCTGTATTTTAACGGTGTGGAGCACCCCATCCTGTGAGTCACAATTCTTATTTTGGTTTTGAGGTACTAGGAATAGGATATAAGGTTTATTAATGAGGACTGGGGTCAGAGATTCAGTCCAAGGGAAGCAATACATTGTCCAAAGGGACTGCGAACAGTCGTACACAATCCTATATCATATTATTAAAACAATTAATAGAATAAATGAGAAAGAATATACTCCCCCTCCTATATTCTTCTGTTAGGAGTCAATTCTGCTCCTTTTTCTTTTATCTTTAGCCTTCATGGGTTTTTCCATTTTCCTATTTCATGAGAGCATTTCTCAGTAGCTATGGAGCCAGTCCTTGAACTCACTCTGTCGACCTGGTCTCTAGACCAGGCTGGCCTTAAATTCAGATATCTTCCTTGCCTCTTCCTCCCCAGTGCTTGGATTAAAGGCATGTTCTACGATTGCATCGCTCATTTTTGGTGTTTCCAGACAGGGATTCTCTTTGTAGTCCTGGCTGTCGTGGAACTTATTCTGTAGATCAGGCTGGCCTTAAACTCTGCCTCCTTAGTAATAGGATTAAAGTGTGACACCACTGCCTGGTTAAGGGTTTATGTTTTTTGTTTAAGCAATTTGTTTTATGTCTCATGTTTATGGGAGACTTAGTAATTTATTTTAACAAGCTTAGTTGCTGGCATGATCTTGCTAAGCTATTTTGTGTGCTGGTGGTGGTATTTTGAAACTGGGTCTCACATTGTGACCCATTCTGCCATTAAACTTGTTTGTTCTACCTTAGCTTCCTTGATCACAGGTGTGAGCTACCATACTCTGTAACTTTAATTGTCATCTTACTTGTCTTGAAAACTATTTCATCTTGTTAAGTCGTAAATTCTTATTTTTCTTTTTAAGAAATGATGCTTTTTGTTGAGCTGGGAGAGAGTACAAGGTGCTTCTGGAAAATTTGAAGGTACACACATTTTCTTTATTCATTGCTACCACTTTAACTTGCTTGCATAAGTCACTTAGCTTCTTTTACTTTAATTTTCCTATTAGAACATATTAAAAGATAATATAGAAAGATTTTACTGAGGTTTGGGATTGAAAGACCAAATGTTGAAACAAAAATGAGGTAGAAGAGGAACATTTTAATACATTAAACTGAACAAATCTGGTAGTTTCTTCTTAAAACAAGATTTTATAAGAGCCTGTACATTTGTGTATGACTTTCTGCATGTGAGTTCAGTGCCCACCAAAGCTGGAAAAGATCCCTTGGAGCTGGTGTTACAGCTGCTTTCCAGCTGCCTGACAAGGGTCCTTGGAATCTGCCTTCTTAATTGCTGTGCTGTGTCTAATTCTGCCACTAGTTCTTGCATATTTAATGCCCTTTTCGTATGAAAGGAAGGCTTTTTGGACCAGTTGGATTGGTCAGAGCTCAGGAAAGAAGAAAGATAGCATATGACTTATCAATTATTTATTGAGATTTAGGTATTTATTAGTTTGCTTTGGTTTTTCAAGTCAGGGTTTAACTGTGTACTTTTGGAGCTTGTCCTGGAACTCACTCTATAGACCAGACTGGCCTTGAACTCACAAGGATCTGCTTGGCTCTGCCTCCTGAGTGATGGGATCAAAGGTGTAGGTCAACACTGTCCATCGAGATCATTTATTTTTACTTTGTATATGTGAATATGTGCCTATATATATGCACCTCCTGTTTTCAGTTTTGCAGACACCAGAAGACAGTGTCTGATTCCCTGAACCTCCTGTTCTATATGATTATGAGCTGCTAATGGGTATGGTGGGAATTTATCTGGGTCCCCTGCAATGATAAGCATCTCTTTTGAGACAGGGTTTATCTGTGTGTACTCCTGGCTATACTGGACCTCATTTTGCAGAGATACGCCTGCCTCTGCCTCCCAAGTCCTTGCATTAAACCCATGTACTCCCACTACCCAGCTTTAGCTGCTCTTTTTTGTTGTGTATATCTAGGCATGGTTCATTTGTTTTTTAGTTCTTAACTTTGTTCTACTTTTTTTAGAGTCTGTTGCTAAATTTGGAGTTTGTAGATTCTAGTTAGTGTAGCTAGCCAGCTTGGCCAGGGTTTCCCCATGTTTGCCTCTGGGGTGCTGGGATTACTAGAGTTTGCTGTGTTATATCTGCTCTTGTGTTAGTACTTGGTATCCATTTTTTGTTTTGGTTTTCAATACAGGGTTTCTCTGTACTGTTTTGGAGGCTGTCCTGGAACTCGCTCTATAGACCAGGCTGGCTTTGAACTCACAGAGATCTGCCTGCCTCTGTCTCCCATGTGCTGAGATTAAAGGCATAGGCCTCCACTAGGTACTAGGTATCCTAACTCTGGTCCTCACAATTCTATGGCAGCTGCTTTCCAGCCACAAAGACCTATTACTTTTGAGGTAAATTATCTTTCATTCTAGACAGAAACACTGTTTAACTCCCTGTCCCTCTTTCTCCTTTTGGTACTATGGAATAAATATAATGCTTCATCTATGCAATTATTAGTACCTCGTCTTGATTTAGAAATATCTTTATTATGGATAATTTACACATGTATACAAATGAGATGGAGCAGTAACTCCAAGGATATCATCATACAACTTTAATAATTATCAATCATCATACAACTTTAATAATTATCAGTTTATGGTCAGTCATTTCACTGGTCATTTTGTTGTGTCTGTCTATCTATCTATCTATCTACTTATCTATATATCTATATATATACATATATACATATCTTCTATCTATCTATCTATCATCTATCTATCTATCTATCTATCTATCTATCTATCTAACTATCTAATCTTTTTCTCTTTGTAGCCCTGGCTGTCCTTGTACTCTGTAGCCTGGTCTGAAATTCTCCCTGATCTGCCTCTTCCTCCAACTGCTGTGATCCAAGGTGTGTACCACAATGCCTGGCTTTTTCTCTTTCTATATTTTAGTATAAATTCTGAATCATTAAAATTTTGTTTTGCTCCTTTTCCGTTTTGGGAAAAAGGGGGCTATAGGAAAAATATCAAAAATAAATTAATAATACCTAAAAATACTGGTTGTTTTTCCTAATATAGAAAAATAATAGTCATGTTGTCCAGTTAATATTTAAGTGTTTGTTTATGGTTCTCTATTGTTAGATTTTAAATGTTTATTTCATTCACTGTCTGTATGAGCTTTCTATATTTTCTATATTGGGAATTTGTTCTGTCTTTTGAAAGCTATTGTAGTCTTCATTTGCTCTTAGTAAAATAATGTTCTTAATTTCAATTTTTTCCTTTCCTCTTGTTTTTTTATTTTACATAACACACAGACACACAGTCAGTTTATAGATGTTAAATGTGAAATGGTTATTAGAGGGCTAAAGAACAGGATTGGAGTAATGACATCAGTAACCTCATGAGTGATGTATTTAGTCATTTTGCTTTTCTGCATTTTTTACTTTTTATAACTAAATATTTATCACAATTTTTTATTGCTACCTTTGGAGTTTGTGAGTATAAAGAGCCCGAACCTAACCTATGTGCTCTCAGATAATTGTATGATTTTCAGATTGCAGAGAAGAAACTACTTGTCAAAGTTTATGCAAAGACAAAGGCAAAATTGGATTAGTGGAAAAAAAGAAGAAGGCTTCTAATGGGGCATGCAATATCTTTTCTAGTCTGGGTGTGCTTGTTCAGTGAGAATATTTCATATTGCAATAAGTCTAACATGGGGACACACAATATCATTATTGTAATATGTGCTTATGGCTTATGCAGGAGTTTATTTTTATAGTTTGTAGATAAGTGTTTTATCTACCCACAGAGGGTGGATGACTGTTGTTTTGCTTGTACCAGGTTGGGATAAGGTAGTAAGGGAGGCTGGACAAGTTTAACTTGCCAGAGAAAACACGTGTACAGACTATTGCAATCAGAGCTAATACATTAAGTCAGCTCTGTAAGTAACTATAAAATATATTTCAACCTACCCAATGTTTATTAGTTACGCTCTCTTATAGAGGCACACAGACTGGGTTTTAAAGTGACTAAAAATAAGTTGTATTATTTATTGTATTGGGGTGACTTTATTTATACCATTTTTTGTTTTTCATTCTAATTGTTCTTTTAAATAAACACAAGGGAGGATTTAGTGTCGTGTGTGGTAATGTATCTATTGTCTCCTTCAAAAAACAAATCTTAAACCTGAGTATATATTTTGTTCATTTTTTCTTTTGTCTTCCTTTCTGCCTCCCATCAATAAAAACAGTCTTTGCTCCCATAAAACTTTCATTATTTTTCAAGATATATATAGCTTTCTTGACACCCTTTATAAAAGCATTGTATATTACATTTTTGTTTAAATTTTTTTCGTAAAAACTCAAATTTAAGGAAATTAAGTTTTACCACCTCTCAAGTACTTTACTGTAGATGGTTTGGCCTCATCTTCCTGAAGATATTTTCTTCTGTGTGCATGAATACGGTTTTCCGATCACTCCTTGTTTTCGTCTGTCAGTGCTGAGGGTAGAGTCCAAGACCACTGTATAACAGGCATTCACTATACCACCTCATGAGTATACCTTTAATGAGAATATTTTCATTTCATAAAAGCAGGATTAATCCAGCTATGAGGGTACAACTCCAGCACTTGGGAAGTAAGTCAGTTGGAGCAGGAGTTCAAGCTCATTTATACAGGGAATTTGAGTCCAGTCTGGGTGACATGAGACTCTCAAATAAAAAGAAAATTTCAATAAAAAGCTTTCCCCTCTGCTTAATTCTGTTTTCTTTGAACTCTTAGTACTTAAATAATTTCACTGATACATTCTGCATATATCATAAGGAAAGAATACTGTTGCTTGTTGGTGAGATCCAATCTTACTGATTTGGATTTACTTACTGAATATTATTTTGCATAATATTCAGGTTTTGTTGTATTGCATAGCTCTTGGGGTTTTGTTTTGTGTTTAGAAATTTATTTTCATTTTTGTGGGTGACTCAGTGTGTGTGTATATGTGTACCATTTGTGTATATTTCCTATGGAAACCATAAGTGGGTATTATCTTCTAGAACTTGATTTATAAGTAGTTGTGAGCTAACATGTGCTGGGAATTGAACTGAATGAGGTCTTTATGAGGCACAGAGCAGCAAGTGCCTTTTAATTCAGAATTACCTTTCTAGCTGCTGTTTTGGCTTTTTCTTTTCTTTTTTTTAGTAAGGATTTCATGTAGCCCAGGGTGGCTTATCCTTGTGATGTATGACCTTGAACTCTACCTCCCCAATATGTTGGGATTAGAGACGGATGTTATTGTCCTTTCTATTGAATCTTAAGTTTTTAGGTTTTTTTAATCTTTATTTTTATTGATTTTACTTGTGTGTATAGATGTGTGTAGATAAGAATGTGCACATATAGAACTCAGAGGATTACTCATGTAAGTTATCTTCTATAATGTGTGGTCATATCGCACTATAGTGAGGGCACAATGTATAATTGTGATGTCATAGTGCACTATAGTGATGACCCCTGTAGAATTGTGATGTCACAGTGCACTCTAGTAATGTCAAAAGGTATACTGCACTATGACATCAAAATTATGCACTGTGACATCACTCGAGTGCACTGTGACATGACAATTATCCATTGTGACATCACTATAGTGCAATATGGCATCACAATTATATATCATGACATCACTATATTGCACTATAACAATTATACACTGTGACATCACTATAGGGCACTATGACATCACAATTATACACTGTAACATCACTTTACTGCACTATGAAACACAATTATCCACTGTGACATCACAATAGTGCACTGTGACATTACAAATTTACATTGAGACATCACTATAGTGCATTATGACATCACATATCCATTGTGACATCACTAGAGTGCACTGTGATATAACAATTATACACTGTGTCATCACTATGCTGCATTATGACATCACAATTATAACTTCTGAACTCACCATAATGCAATATGACATCACAATTATACATTGTGACATCACTATTTTGCACTATAACAATTATATACTGTGACATCACTATAGTGCACTATGACATCACAATTATACAATATAGCGCACTATGACATCAGAACTGTACATTGTGACATCAATATTCTGCACTATGAAACACGATTATACACTGTGATGTCATTACAGTGAACTGTGACATCAAAATTATACACTCTTACATGACAATACTGCACAATAACATCACAATTATACACTGTGACATCACTATAATGCACTATGACATCACAACTATACACCGCGACGTCACTACAGTGCAGTATGACATCACAATTACACAATGTGACATCACTATAGTGCAATATGACATCACAATTATAAACTGCATCATCACTATAGTGCACTATGGCATCACAACTATACCATATGACATCACTAGAGTACACTCTGACATCACAGTTATATGTCACAATTATACACCATGACATCACTACAGTGCACTACAACATCACAATTGCACAATGTAATATCACTATAGTGCAATACGACATCACATTTATACACTATTGTGCACTATGACATAAAAACTGTACATCGTGACATCACTATTCTGCACTTTGAAACACAATTGTACAATGTGACATCACTACGGTTTATTATGACATCACAATTATACATGGGACATCACGATAGTTCACTGTGACATCACAATCATACACTGTGACATCGCTACAGTGCACTGCGACATCACAAATTTACATCGACACATCACTATAGTGCATTATGACATCACAATTATACATCTTTACATCATTATACTGCATGTAATATCACAGTTAAGCATCGTGGCTTCACTATAGTGTACTATGACATCAAAATTATGCATTGTGCCTTCACTAAAGTGCACTATGACATCACAATTATAAACTACCGTGCACTATGACATCACAACAATACATTGTGACATTACATTTCAATCGCAATTCTACAACGTGATGACACTATAGAGCACTGTGACATCACAATTATTCGTTGTGAAATCGCTACTGTGCAATATGACATCGCAATTATACACTGTGACATCACAATACTGCACTATGACATCACAATTACTGACTGTGACATCACTATCATGCTCTATGAACACAATTATACACTTTGACAGTACTATAGTGCAATTATATACTGTGTTGTCAATATACTGCACTACGACATCACAATTATCGACTGTGACATCACAATTCTGCAGTATGTCATCGCAATTATACACTGTGACATCACAATAGTGCACTATGATATCACAATTATGCACTGTGTTATCAATATACTGCACTATGACATCACAATTATTGACTGTGACACCACTATAGTGCTCTATGAACAAAATTATACACTTTGACATCAATATAGTGCAATTATACACTGTGTTGTCAATATACTGCACTACAACATCACATTTATTGACGTTGACATCAAAAATTCTGCAGTATGTCATCACAATTATTGACTGTGACATCACTATAGTGCTTATGAACACAATTATACACTGTGAGTTCAATATAGTACAATATGATATCACAATTATACACTGTGACATCAATATGTTGCACTGACACATCACAATTATACACTGTGACATCAATATAATGGATTGTGACCTACAATTATTGACTGTGACATCAATATAGTTCTCTATGAACACAATTATACTGTGTGACATCACTATAGTGCAATATGACACCACAATTATTCACTGTGTTATCAATATACTGCACTATGACATCACAGTTATTGACTGTGACATCACCATAGTGCTCTATGTACAAAATTATACACTGTGACATCATTATATTGCAATATGACATCACAATTATACACTGCGACATCACTAACTCACACTGTGACATCACAATTATACACTGTGTTATCAGTATACTGCACTATGACATCACACTCATTGACTGTGGCATCAATATAGTTCTCTATGAACACAATTATACTTTGTGACATCAATATAGTGGACTATGACATTACAATTTTTCACCGTGAAATCAATATACTGCACTAGGACATCACAATTATTTACTATGCCATCACTATAGTGCTATGTGTACCAAATTATACACTGTGACATCATTGTATTGCAATATGGCATCACATTTATACAATGTGTTATCAATAAACTGAAGTATGACATCACAATTATTGACTGTGACATACCTATAGTGTTCTATGAACACAATTATACACTGTGACATCACTATAGTGCTTTATGACATCACAATTATACATTGTGATATCAATATGCTGCACTATGACATCACAATTATTGACTGTGACATCAATATAGTTCTCAATGAACAAAATTATACTGTGTGATATCATTATAGTGCAATATGACATCACAATTTTTTCACTGTGACATCAATATCCTGCACTAGGGATTCACAATTATACACTGTGTTATCAGTATACTGCACTATGACATCACAATTATTGACTGTGACATCAATATAGTTCTCTATGAACACAATTATACTGGGTAACATCACTATAGTGCAATATGACATCACAATTATTCACTGTTTTATCAATAAACTGCACTATGACATCAAAGTTATTGACTGTGACATCACTGTAGTGCTCTATGTACAAAATTATACACTGGGACATTATTATATTGCAATATGACACAACATTTATACACTATGTTATCAACATACTTCAGTATGAAATCACAATTATTGAACTTTGACATAGCTATAGTGTTCTATGAACACAATTATACACTGTGACATCACTACAGTGCTATATGACATCACAATTATATATTGTGACATTAATATACTGCTCTAAGACATCACAATAATTGACTATGACATCAATATAGTTCTCTATGAACACAATTATATTTTGTGACATTACTATAGTGCAATATGACAACACAATTATTCACTGTGACATCAATATCCCGCACTGTGACATCACAATTATACACTGTGTTATGAATATACTGCAGTATGACATCACAGTTATTGACTGTGACATCACTATAGTGCTGTATGTACAAATCTGTACACTGTGACATCACTATAGTGCGATATGACATCACAATTATACATTATGACATCAATATACTGCACTATGACATCATAATTATTGACTGTGACATCTATATTTTTCTCTATTAACACAATTATAGTGTGTGACATCAGTATAATACAATATGACTCCAGCAATTATACACTGTGACATCACTATTGTGCACTGTGACATCACAATTATACACTGTGTTATCAATATACTGCACTATGACATCACAATTATTGACTGTGACATCAATAATGCTCTATGAACACAATTATACATTGTGACAACACTATAGTGCAATATTTCCTCACAATAATACATTGTGACATCACTATAGTGGACTATGACATCACAATTATACACTGTGACATCAATATACTGCACTATGACATCACAATTATTGACGTGACATCGAAATAGTGCACTATGAACACAATTATACACTGTGACATCATTATAGTGCAATATGCCACCAAAATTATACACTGTGTTATCAATATCCTGCACTATAACATCACAATTATTGACTGTGACATCACAATAGTGCTCTATGTACAAAATTATACACTGTGACATCATTATAGTGGAATATGACACCACAATTATACACTGTGTTATCAATATTCTGTAGTATGACATCACAATTATTGACTTTGACATAGCTATAGTGCTCTAGGAACATAATTATACACTGTGACATCACTAGCTTGCACTGTGACATCACAATTATACACTGTGACATCAATATAATGGACTGTGACCTACAATTATTTACTGTGACACCAAAATACTGCACTATGACGTCACATTTATTGACTAGTACCACATACATGAAATCAAAGTTTACAATTCAAATGAACCTTGCTGATAACTTGATAAGGAATCAATGGTGACACTGGAAATCTACAGAAAATATGCAGAGAGAAACCCAAGGATTTTTTAAAAAACAGTTCACATTGTGTTATAATTCAACTGTCTACATATTTAAACAATACATTACTTGTGATATTTTCTTGATTTCAAATTATAAAAAATGATTTTGTAAACCTTAATTCCGTCCCCTATTTTCTATAACATCCACTCTTTTCAATAACCCAAATACTGGAATGGACAGGAAAAAATGTGTCATAAGAGTAGCAGGATTTGCAAAGAAGTAATGGCTCACACCTGTAATCCCAGCACTGGGGAGGCAGAGTCAGGGGATCCCTGTGAGTTCAGTCAGGACTACAATACAAGATCTGTATACAGAGAAAACCTATCTCAATAAAGCAAAGCAAAAAAATCACAAAGCATAGTAGCAGGACCAATTCCACAATTGTAAGATGTAAGAAATAATCATACTTAATAATATTAGCGACTTGATATGTACTTGAATGCACAAAAGCAAATGGGTCTGTTCTACAAAAAGATTTGCCGCTGGGCCGGGGAGGTGCAAGCCTTTAATCCCCACAGTCAGGAGGTAGAGGCAGGCAGACCTCTTCCACATTAATAGATGAGAAAAAATTCTATTTTACATAATACCTGACTAACTCTGTGAACTCTATTCCAAATGGAAATACCAAGTAGACCCACTTTTAAGAATAAATGAAAAATAATTAAAGTAATACAACTGTATCTAGTAAAAGACAAAACTTGAAATGCCACAAAACACTGAAACTCAAAGTATAACTGTTTACTACCTCTTAATAACCAATATGTACAGTTTATAGCATCTTTTCTTAGGGGGGAATGTCGGGACATGGCCTCGAACGCAAAGAAATCCACCTGCCTCTGCCTCCTGAATGCTGGGATTAAAGGCATGCATCACTACTCCCAGCATTAGTTTACAGCACTTTTCATGACATTAAAAATCCCTGAGGTTCTAAAGGAACACTGTAATATATCAGAAGAATAAATATTAAGCATGACTATGTTTGGGGACTGTACAGATGGCTCAGTGGTTAAGAGCACTGCATACTCTTCCAGAGGCTGTAAGTCTTATTTTACAGCAACCAAATAGTAGGTCACAACCTTCTAGAGTGGAATTTCATTCCTTCTTCTGGCATAAAGTCACATGTGCAATAAAACCCTCACATACATAAAATACGGTGAATATTTAAAAAAAAGAAAAATGACTATATTGTCAGAATACATACATCCTCCTTCTTTTGGTTCTTCTTCTTTCTGGGGTGAGTGTCAGACTCCTGTGAGGGAGCATTTAGCTCACAGGTTTATTCACGTATTGAAACTTCAATGGCCCCAATAATCATCTTGTTTCTTCTCTTTGTTTCTTCAACTAAGGTTTCTTCATCATCATTAATTACAGTCTATGGTCTTGCATTCTTAAAAACAAAGATAAATTTGGAGAGAAAAAAATTATTCCAAAGAATATGAATACGCCAAAAAAGGAAAAATACTAGGTAGTTATACCTATACATGTTGAAATCAACAGGACAAGTTGGGATGTTGGTTCTCTACTGCCATCCATCACATGGATCTCAGGAATCAAACTTGGGTGCTCAGGGATAGCAGCAAAGTTCCTTACCTAATAAGTCACTTAAACAGCCCAGCTTCTACAATTTGAATGTTTTGGCAGAAACATATACCTGGCCAGGAATGAGGTGCACTCCTATAATCCCAGTACCCAGGATGCAAAAGCCAGTGTATCTCTGTGAGTTCGAAACCAGAGTTGTCTCTTTATAGGTTCAGAACCAGAGCTACAGAGTGAAATCTTGTCTCCACATGCTCTCTACATATCATATACTCGTATTTCCTTCTGAGTCACACATGCAACATCATTAATACCAAAACCTAGCCAAGAAAGGTGGTGCACACTTTTAATCCCAGCAATAAGGAGGCAGAGGAAGGTGGTAGTGGATCTCTCAGTTCAGGGCCAGCCTAGTCTACAGAGTTCCAGGATAGCCATTGCTAGACAAAGAAACCCTTTCTCAAAAACAACTGAACAAAGAATCAATCAAAACCATACATATGATTTGTTTAATATTTCTCAATATTCGACAATAATCATTTAAGAGTAAATTCTTATTGGCCAATAATTGTTTGTGCCTTTATATGCAGCACTGGGGAGTTAAGATGTAGAATTTGTGGGCAATAGGGATTACATGAGACCTCATCTTCCCAAATACCTCAAATAATAGGATGACTCTGCAAAGGCTACAAATGAAAGTTGAAGAATTTAATCTCCACTCAAAGTTAGGAGTGGTGACAAAGAAAAACAACCCTTAACAGAATGCTAACTCGACCCTATTTAAAGGAATTAAACAGTCTTCTAAGATATACTTAATTTAGTTAAAACTAAAACTAGAATTTATACTATGGCCTTAATGAAAACTTTGATTTCCCCTCACTTGCATTTCAACCATTTTCTGAAAACATGGGAAAAATTAAGAACAGAAGGAAAAAGCATGGAAAATCAACATGTACACAGACATTTTTCTAAATCAAAATTACACAATACATATTCTAAATATCAATTTGCAGGTAACAAAAACCATGCTTTTAGAGCCAAGGATATATTGCTCAGAGGTACAGAACTCGCCTAAGGCAACACCCTGGATTCAACCATCAATATATCAAGAAGAAAAAGAACTATAATGTTTCACATAAATGACAGGCTCTTGGTCACAACACATTTAACTCTTCTGAAGTTGAATTTCTTTATTTGTGGTTACTTAAGTAATTATAACTTAAACAATTATTTCATAACAACCAGTTTCTACCACTGAAACATATTCATGTACATAGTCAATAAGCTTTATATTAATCAGCATTTAATTTAATCAAATTCTTATTCAGGACACTGACACTTTTAGAAAGTATAAAGCAGAAGTATTTAAATCAGGATGTTGTCCATAAGCATTTAAGAACATACAGTAAGAAAAAAAATAAGGTTATGAGAGGTAATACAAGGCATAATGACAAAGATAAAACCCACTCTATTAAGAGTTTTTCTTACTTTCTCAAACCTGCCTCTTCGTCCAATCTTCTTGTAGCAAATTTTCTACTTGGCATCTTAGATAATGTCAAGATGCTTGATTCAGGACTGTAATTAAACTATTAAAGTTATTTATCAACAATATGTAGTAAACTGTAAATATGGTGACTGCTTATTTTATTTTATTTTGTTTTTATGAGACAGCATTTCTCTGTATTGTTTTGGAGGCTGTCAGTACAGCCCAGCCTCGAAGTCACAGAGATCCGCCTGCTTCTGCCTCCTGAGTGCTGGGATTAAAGGCATGCGCCACCATTGCCGGCCATTAAATAAAATTTTAATAAACACAAGCTTTAAAAAAATGGAAAGAAAGAGCCAGGTGGTGATAGTGCTCAACTTTAGTCACAGCACTCAGAAGGCAGAGGGAAGTGGAGCTCTATCAGTTTGAGGCCAGTCTGGCCTACAAAAAGAATCCCAGGACAACCAGAACTGTTACACGATGAAACGGTATCTTGAAAATAAATTGGTAGATGGATCAATGAATGAATGAATGAATCAGGAAAAAGTCTAAACAAAAGGACTTAATATTTTCAACCAAGTTAGTTAGGAAAAACTCTTCACTCCCTTCATACAATTTCATGTTCCTCTTTGACTCATTAAAAATTTTATCTTTCTTCTAACTCAGAGTCTGAGGAAACCAAGAGTTAAACACAAAATTACTTTTATTCAATTAAATGCTAGTTCCATTATTAATTTGGAAGACATTATCCTAGGTTATAATGTGGGTACAAGAGCAAAGCTATTGCAATTATTTCCCCTTATACTGAAAATCAGGAATATGGAGAGGGTACAGAATGTGAGACTCAGACAGGGTGTGATGGGCTGTGAGAAAAGAGAGGGTAAATATTAGAGACCATATATATTTGTGCAGGGGGAAAGAGTATGGAAAGACAGGATTTAAAGACAAGACAATAAAGAAATGATAAAGGTTACTGTGTGAAAGTTTTTTTTTCCAAATTGAAACATTCCATCATCAAGGGATGCTCCTTGAGTAGGAAAGTTAACAACTGAAGATAGCTTCAGGAAGTCCCTGAATCTCGAGATTCTCCCGCCAGAATAAAAAATACACTCCTGCATAATCCATAAGCACATATTACAATAATGATCTTGTGAGTCCCCATGTTAGACTTATGGCAATATGAAGGATTCTCACTGAACAAGCACACCCAGACTAGAAAAGATATTGCACACCCCATTAGAAGCCTTCTTCTTTGCTTTCCACTCATCCAATTGTGCCTTTGTCTTTGCATCAACTTTGGCAAGTAGCTTCTTCTCTCCAATCTGAAGGTCATGCAATAATGTGAGAGCACGGAGGGTAGATTCAGGCTCTTTATACTCACAAAATCCAAAACCTAGCAATAAAAAATTGTGATAAATATTAAATTATAAAAAGTAAAATATACAGAAAAGTAAAATGACTAAAGACATTACTTATTAGGGTACTGATGTCATTACTCCAATCCTGCTCTTTAGCCCTCTAATAACCATTTCACATTTAACATCTGTAAACCGACTGTGTGTTGTGTGTGTGTATGTGAGTGTGTGTGTGTGTGTTATGTAAATAAAAAACAAGAAGAAAGGAGAAAAATTGAAATTAAATACATTATTTAAATAAGAGCAAATGAGGACTACAATAGCTATCAAAAGACAGAAAAGTACCCAATATTGAAAGCTCATACAGATCCTGAATGAAATAAGCATTTAAAATCTAACAAAAGAGAACCATAAGCAAGCACTTAAAAAATAACTGGACAACATGACTACATTTTTCTATATTAGAAAAAACAACCAGTACTTTTAGGTATTATGAATTTATTTATGATATTTTTACTATAGCTCCTTTTTCCCAACAAGGGAAAGGAGCGAAACAAAATTTTTATGATTCAGAGTTTATACTAATATATAGAAAGAGAAAAATCTAGGCATTGTGGTGCACACCTTGTATCACAGCACTTGGAGGAAGAGGCAGTTCAGGTAGAATTTCAGACTAGAATACAGAGTACAAGGACAGTGAGGGCTACAAAGAGAAAAAGATTAAATAGATAGATAGACAGATAGATAGATAGATAGATTAGATGGATAGATAGATAGATAGATAGATAGATAGATAGATAAACAGACAGAACAAAATGACCAGTGTAATGACTGACGTTAAACTTAAACTGATAATTATTAAGGTTGTATGATGATAACCTTGGAGTTCCTGCTCCATCTCAATTTTATACATGCATAAATTATCCATAATAAAGATATTTCTAAATCAAGACAAGGTACTAACAATTGCATATATGAAGCACTATACTTAATCCATAGTACCAAAAGGAGAAAGAGGGGCAGGGAGCTAAACAGTGTTTCTGTTTAGAATGAAAGGTAATTTACTTCAAAAGTAATAGGTCTATGCTGGGCAGTGGGAGACTATGGCCACCCCCATGGAGGGCCTCACCCTTCCTGGGGAAATGAGGGAATAATGGGGGGAGTGGGGGGAGGGCATGAGAGGAGGGGAGGGAAAGGAAGAGGGACCTGGAACTGACTTGTGAAGTAACCTTGTTTCTAATCTAAATTTAAACTTAAAAATAAAAAAGAATAATAAAATAAAATAAAAAGAAAAACAAAAAGCATAAAAAGGATACCAAGTACTCACACAAGAGCAGATGTAACAGAGCAACCTCTAGTAATCCCAGCATCCCAGAGGCAAAAATGAGGAAACCTTGGCCAAGCTGGATAGCTATACTAACTAGAATCTACAAATTCCAAGTTCAGCAACAGACACTAAATAAAGTAGAACAAAGTTAATACCTAAGAAACAAATCAACCAAGCCTAGATATACACAACAAAAAAGAGCAGCTAAATCTAGGCAGTGGGAGTGCATGGCTTTAATGCCAGCACTTGGGAGGCAGAGGCAGGCATATCTCTATGAATTCGAGGCCAGCCTGATCTGCAAAATGAAATCCAGTATAGCCAGGACTACACACAGATAAACCCTGTATCAAAAGAGATGCTTGTCATTGCAGGGGACCCAGTTCAATTCCCACCACACCCATTAGCAGCTCCTAATCATCTAGAACAGCATGTTCAGTGAATCTGACACTCTCTCCTGGTGTCTGCAAAACTGAAAACAGGAGGTGCATACATATAGGCACATATTCACATACACAAAGCAAAAATAAATGATCTCGATGGACAGTGTTGACCTACACCTTTGATCCCATCACTCAGGAGGCAGAGCCAAGTGGATCTCTTCTGAGTTCAAGGCCATCCTGGTCTATAGAGTGAATTCCAGGACAGGCTCCAAAAGTACACAGTGAAACCCTGCCTCAAAAAACAAAAACAAACTAATAAATACATAAATCTCAATAAATAAATGATAAGTCATATGCAATTTTCTTCTGTTCCTGAGCTCTAATCAATCAAACTGGACGAGACAGCCTTCCTTTCATACTAAAAGGCCCTTAATCTTGCAAGAACTAGTGGCAGAATTAGAGACAGCACAGCAATTAAGAACACAACACACTTGTAACAGAAGACAGATTCCCAGGACCCTTGTCAGGCAGCTGGAAAGCAGCTATAACACCTTCTCCAAGGGATATTTTCCGGCATTGGTGGGCACTGCACTCACATGCAGAAAGTCATACACTAACTTTCAGGCAGTTATAAAATCTTGTTGTAAGAAGAAACTAACGTATTTGTTCAGTTTAATGTATTAAGTTTTCCTCTTCTACCTCATATTTGTTACAACTTTTGAATCTTTCAATCCAAAATCTCAGCCAAAACTTTCTCATTTATCTTTTAATTTGTTCTAATAGGAAAATTAAAGTAAAACAAGTTAAATGAATTATGCAACAGGTTAAACTGTTACCACAAAAAAGAAAATATGTATACCTTGGAGTTTTCTAGAAGCACCTTGTACTCTCTTCCAGCTCAACAGCAAGCCATATTTCTTAAAAAGAAAAATAAGAATTCACCACTTAACAAGATGAAATAATTTTCAAGAAAAGTGAGATGACAATTATAGGATACAGACTGTGATAGTTGACATCTGTGATCCAGGAGGCTGAGGTAGAACAAGCAAGATTAATGGCCGCGTGGGTCACAATATGAGACCCAGTTTCAAAATACCACCACCACAAAAAAAGCTTAGCAAGATCATGCCAGCAACTAAGCTTTTTAAATAAGTTACTAAGCCTCCCATAAACATGAGACATAAAAAATTGCTTAAACAAAAACAAAAAACATAAATCCTTAACCAGGCAGTGGTGTCACACTTTAATCCTATCACTCAGGAGGCAGAATTTGAGACCAGCCTGATCTACAGAATGAGTTCCAGGACAGCCAGGACTATAAAGAGAAAACCTGTCTGCAAACACCAAAAATGATCTGGGCAATCATAGAACATGCCTTTAATCCAAGCACTGGGGAGGAAGAGGCAGGCAGTTCTCTGAATTTAAGGCCAGCCTGGTCTAGAGACCAGGTCTACAGAGTGAGTTCCAGGACTGAAAAATGCTGTCTTGAAATCAGAGCAACATCACCTTTTACAATAGCCAAAAACAGCATCAAATGTCTGGGGATAATGTTAACCAAGGAAGTGAAAGACCTGTATATCAAGAACTTTGTGTCTTTGAAGAAAGAAATCAAAAAGATACCAGAAACTGGAAAGATCTCCCATGCTCTTGGATTGGGAGGATCAACATAATAAAAATGGCAATCTTGCCAAAAGTAGTCTATAGATTCAATGCAATCCCTATCAAAATTCCATCACAATTCTTCAAGGACCTGGAAAGAACATTAATCAACTTTATATGGAAAAAAAAGCCCAGGATAGCCAAAACATCCCTATACAATAAAGGAACTTCAGGAGGCATCACCATACCTGACTTCAAGCTCTATTATAGAGCTATAGTCCTGAAACAGCTTGGTATTGGCACAAAAATAGGCAGGTAGACCAATGGAACCGAATCGAAAGCCCTAATTTTAACCCACACACCTATGAACACCTGATTTTTGACAAAGAAGCTAAAACTGTACAGTGGAAAAAAGAAAGAATCTTCAACAAATGGTGCTGGCATAAGTGGGTACTGGTATGCAGAAGACTGCAGATAGATCCATGTTTATCGCCTTGTACAAAACTTAAGTCCAAATGGATCAAAGATCTCAACATACATCCAGCCACACTGAAACTTTTAGAAGAGAAAGTGGGAGATACTCTTCAACGAGTTGGTACAGGAGACCACTTCCTAAACATAACACCAGAGGCACAGGCACTGAGATCGACAATTAACAAATGGGACCTTCTGAAACTAAAAAGCTTCTGTAAGGCAAAGGACACAGTGAAAAAGACAAAAAGGCAGGCCACAGAATGAGAAAAGATATTCACTAACCCTACATCTGACAGAGGGCTAATCTCCAAAATTTACAAAGAACTCAAGAAACAAGTCTCCAAAACACCAAAGGATCCACTTGAAAGGTGGGGTACAGAGCTAAATAGAGAATTCTCAGTAGAGGAGGCTAAAATGGCCAAGAGACACTTAAAAAAGTGCTCAACATCCTTAGCCATCAGGGAAATGCAAATCAAAACAACTCTGAGACACCATCTTCCTCCTGTCAGAATGGCTAGAATCAAAACCACCGAAGATAATTTATGCTGGAGAGGATGTGGAGAGAGAGGAACACTCCTCCACTGCTGGTGGGAATGCCAACTCATACAGGCTCTTAGGAAATCAGTATGGAGATTCCTCAGGAAAATGGGAATTAATCTACCACTAGACCCAGCAATTCCACTCTTAGGCATTTATCCAAATGAGGCAGGTTCATACAACAAGGGCATCTGCTCCACTATGTTCATAGCAGCATTGTTTGTAATAGCCAGAACCTGGAAGCAACCTAGATGCCCCTCAACTGAAGAGTGGATAGAGAAAATGTGGTACATTTACACAATGGAGTGTTACTCAGCAGAAAAAAACAATGGAATCTTGAAATTAGCAGGGAAATGGATAGCACTGGAAGAAACCATCCTGAGTGAGGTAACCCAGTCACAAAAAGACAAACATGGTATGTACTCACTCATATATGGATTTTAGATATGGATCAGGATAGTGCCAGTCTGCACTTCCACAGATAGTCTGGGAAACAGGAAAGAACCAAATGATATGCATATATGCATAGTACCCAAGAGAAGAGGATGGAGACAAGATCCTCTGAATGGATGGGGAACACGGCGAGGGGTGGGGGGAGTGGGACCTTGGAAGAATAGAGGGGGTAAAGAGGAAGGGAGTTGGTCATGGGGGAACAGGAAGTTGAGGGGGTGGGGGTAGAATAGGGGGAAGAGGGAATCATAGGATCGAAGACAGATCAGGCACCAGAGTGACCTCGAGTGATCTAAAGGTATAACATCAATTGGCAAGCTAAGCAATAGTGGAGGGACCACCTCGAATGCCCATTCCTGATAATGAACTTGATGTCTATAACCATCCGGGAGCCTTCATCCTGTGACTGATGGAATCAGAGGCAAACAAACAACTAATCACTGAACTGAACCCAAGGAACCCAGTGACAGAGAGAGAGGAGTGATGAGCAAATTGGCAAAGAATGGGCTGGCAAAACCAGCAGAGACAGCTGATCTGAACAGGGGAGTGCTCTTGGACCCCAGACCGACAGTGGGGAGGCCAGCATGGGACTGATCTGGACCCCCCAAATGTGAGTGTCAGTGAGAAGGCCTGGGCAACCTATGCGGCCCTGAGCTGTGGATCAGTGTCTATCCCTGGTATACAAACTGTCTTCATGTGCCTATATCACAAAGAGAGATGCTCTCTCATCCTGGTCTCTTAGGGGAGTGCCTTGAACCTACCATGAGTAAAATGACAGACTCTAGATATCCCCTATGTGGAAGGATTTGGCAATAGGGTGGGAGGGAGGGGAGGAAGGGGAGTGCGGGAAGAGGGGAGGGAGAGGGAACTGGGATTGACATGTAAAACAAGCTATTTAAAATTAAAATAAAAAATGATAAAAAAATGTTCACCTATAGACATGGTGTCAAGACTGAGATATCTAATTGAGGGAGAGTATAGCCACCAGGGAGAGTCCAGTGTTAGTCAGAAGTAAGCTAACCCTAGGTCTCAATGGAAATCATGGAGAAATAAATGGTCCTGGGGAAGATGCAGTGAGTTTAGGGAAGGTGCTGTGGAGTTTTCTGACTGTGGAGAGCTTGTCACTTCCAGTTGTAGGGCTCAGAACGAGTAGCTTCAGGGAAACCTGTTTCTATGGTTTCCTAAATAATAGAGCCAGTTCAAGGATTCATGATGGTTAGTTTGACTGTGTCAGCTATTGACATTGGTATGGCCCTTTTATTGGGCCTTTAATTTTGCCCTTAGTGTAGAAATAGGAACAGAGATATTATTGAAATTTCAGCCATGAATAAGCTAGAGTAGGCTGTCCCTTATCAGCTCATGAAGCTTAACTGTAAAGACCAGCTCACTCTGATACATACAACTGGGAATGTTGTGAACCATTGAAATTGATTCTATTAAGGGTGAGAGTTTGTTCCTTGGAGGAGCTAAAACTCTCAGTCACACTTTGCATAACTGAATGTCAGAGGCACAAGACCAAGTGATGCCTGCTAAGGATGCTTTCTAAGAGGCATAAAGGCTAGAAAAAGAAGGGTGGTCATTGCAGTTCAGGAAAATTGAAAGGCAGAGATGGACATTACAGGCAAGGCAGGCACTTATCAATAAAATAGTGACTCCTTGTCATTGTCATAGAAATTATCAAAGGCTTAGATGTTCTCAATCTCCAATCTAAGCAGGTCTGCCATGACCTGCATATCCTGTAACTTCAAGTTTTCTGATAAAGGATTTGGCCGATGGTAGAGCATGGATGTAGAAGCAAATAGCTCCATGAATAACGTTTTCTTGGATCACATAAATTCAAACTGTGACCAAGATCATTGGAGACCATGGAATGACACACCCTGCCTCCTATGTACTTGTAAATTCTTCTGCTGATTCAATTGGCTATTCTGAAGCTAGGCGAGCAGAGGCAGGATGTTCAGATCAAGAGAGGTGAGGACAGCTGAAATAGCGGGATAAGAAGTTCCCTATGGTCTACTTTATGGGGTGTGAAATACAAAAACTGTGATGATGTTTCTCTTGTTTTCAAAATATAAATTCTACATACTGGAGCCAGTCACAATGGAAGCCAAAATCACAAGACCATTTCTTTTGTTGCTGGGACTTAAAATTTTGGAGAATGGAACTCATGATGGATTTATAAAGTCATAAAGTGGATAACTACATGACACTCAGTTGAGCACATTTGCATAACTGTAGTGCTCAAATTGGGGATCTCAATGCTCATCACAAAAATCACCTCAAGTTGTGAGAAAGGAAACTCCTCATACCCAATCACAGGAAGCTGATTGCAGGGTCTAGGAGGGAACACATGCTCAAAAGCACACAAACATAGAAAAACACACAACACATCTGTGTGTTTCTGAATGTGTATATGTGTAATTGTGTGTGTATGAGAGAGTGAGATACAGATACAGAGAGAGAGAGAGACAAATCAATAAGGAGATGTTACCCAAGGGATGTTAAATGATGTATGCAGGTTTGTCATCTCAAAGAGGATTAAATGTGCAGGAATCTGTTCCAGGACTTGTATCTGCACAGTGAAATGTGTGACCAGGCCTTTCTACTTGCTATTTGAAGTACATAACAGTGTCTTGCCAGGCAAATAATGAAGCACCGCAAACTCTCAGCATCCAACATCTCATAGAAGCTGCCACATGACAGGATGTGCCCAAATGTATCCTGGGAATTCACACTTCTCTCACAATCCCTATGTCATGTTACTCAGTCTCCAGGCTCTGTATTTCATTTGGACGAAACAGAGTCATCTCTCCCCATTCCACTCCTCCCATGTTTCAGGTTTTGCTTTTGGTAAATATTTAGAGATACTGTTTTTGACGAAGGGACACCATGGATGAGTAGACATACAGATCAGAACTAAGAATATATAAACTAAGGGTTAAATTGTGGAAAAAAGATGGCCACCATGGCATTGGGAACACTGAATTATTATTGTCAGGGGATCCTTCAGTGAGAGAGATGAGGCAATCTCCAGATCCTTTGTTTCATTGGTCATTTGCTCTAGCCGGATTATCAGACTCTCCATCTGTTGTTTCAATGCTTTATTGGCAAGGAGGACTAGGGTTGGTGAGGGCTCTCCACATGCCACTGTGCAGGCATAACATAAGTAAACTTGCATTGTGACTAAGCATAGAGAATATGCAGATTGCTCTGAATCCCTAAAAAATATTTCAGAATGTTCCTTGCCTGTGAATCAGTGACACACCAATATATTTTGACACTGGCTTGAGGTGTCCCTGCAACTTACCTCAGCACTCTGATTTCTGAAGGTAGTTGGATGTCTTAGCCAGCTGCTTTCCCCTGGCCCCACAACACATGCTTCATGAGAAGAAAGAACCTCCTCAGGCTTCTTCACAGCTGGAGAGTGTCCATTCACTCTTCCTCTAGAATTAACAAGTCTATGTGTTTAGAAACTAGGAAGCAATTTCCACAGGAACTCAGTTCTTTTTTGAGAATCCCAAATATGCTGAAATTTCACCCCAAGCTCATGGCTATAGGTTTTTAGAGAAGCAATACACGTGCAGAAAATCATCACCAGAGTAACAAATTCACCTCACTGACAACTCATCATACAGAGAAGGTACCCAGTACTTTAAGTGTTTTCCAATGGTGTTGAAGTACAGTGATGACTTGCTTGGAGCTGGGCATACACTGCTAGTCTCTCCATCTTGGTGGTCTCATTTTGAAGCTCAACTTCCATCAAACATCACTGTATTGTAATATTTTAAACCAAGAATTCCCAGAAGAATAGTGTTTGCCTTTCCATTCCCTGGCCTCTGGGAGACACAAATTACTAGCCTGCAATCCTTGACTTCCAGATGCCCTGTCAGGCAGTAATATACAAATTCTGACCAGAAACCCCAATTCCTATGTCCCATTACCTGAAATTCAAGAAAAGTCAAGATTTTCCAGGGAGCTCCCAATCTTCTGCCAAGAACTTACTGTTCTGCCTTTTGAACCTTTTCTTCTTTGTCAGTTTAAACTGAGGCTGCAGGTTAGCCTTCTGTCTCTCTAGTCTGCATCCACTCTGCATATTCTTTCCTAAGGAGATTCCCAAGTCTTGGCAATGTGTTCATTGTTTAAACTAAAGGGCACTGAAGAACTCTCCAAAGGTAGTTGGTGTTGCTACAACTCAGGTGACATCATTGGATTCCATGGTCGCCAGGACACAATGGAAGTTCAGGTAAGGGCCTGCTGATGTCATGTGGAATGAACCTGGCCTCCCTACTAACCAGCTTTCCTCATAACTCAGCAAAAGTTAGGTTTCTCTATTCAGGAATCACTCCTGGGACACAAATCAAAAGCCTCAGCACCTCCTACAAAAACAATGATCTCTAATTGGTTGGAAATCCTTTATTAACTTTCATATGTTGGATTAGCTCTGCAGATTCCATCCTCTCTGCAGTATGCATTTGCTTCCTGTGAAAACTTTTTTTCTGGTTCTAAGAGGATTTAGCAGTTGATGAGTTGAACTCAGGCTCATTTGTGTCCTGTAGGAATAATGAGTCCGAACTAAAGTTTTGTCTAGGCTCCATTACATGTTCTACATTCAGTTTCCCAGGTTTCTTACACCCACATGGTATCTAATCCAGGCCATCATATATCTCACCTGAGTTCAGACCATGCTTCCCCTCTTACTTTTTAGACAAATTAATATAACTAGATAATTGTAGAAATCTTGACAGCACACTGCACTTCTCAGTTCAACTTCTAGTTGATTTTACAAGATGAGGAAAAACAGTTCAGGCCAGTGTGTAGGCCTGCTCCAGCTAAGCAGTTTTTGGAAGAGGCTTCAGACTAGACAGACTAGGAGGAGCCTGCACAAAAGCCAGCTGCCTCTGAATGACAGCATGTCTCTGCAAGGATTGTAAGTGAGAGGGATGGCACCATTTTCCTAATTTTTTCTTTATAACAAAAATAGGTATATTCCAAGTGAAGGTGGAAGGTTAAAAATGTCCAGCCACCAGCTGCTCTCCAACAAACTGAAGAGCAGTCTCCAGTTATAGTTTAGATATGGGCCAACTGTCTACCTACACGGGTTGTTCTGAATTCCATGTCTTCAGAATAAGCCACGTGGGTGGAGGCTTAGTGACAAAGGACCCTGCAAAAAATGACCCAGATCTGTCCAATCTTGCAAATTATGGATAAGAGAATTTCTTAACACAATTGTTTGAGTGATAATAACTGGTTGAGTGGTAAAAAGTTATGTGGGACCCTCATCATCTCTCCATTTGAGAAGTTCTGAGCTACACTCAGGAGCTACAGCTGTACCCACTCCTTGTAATGTAGCGCAGCACAAACATAGCCAATCACTAATAGTATAGTTCAAGGCTAAACATAGGCAGTAATTTACTATCTGTTCCTCCTAGACATTTTCAAATGTACTTTTCAGTATCAGTCATTTGATCATTCATATTAGCACTATCACTCAATAATAGGGCATCGTTCACTAATCTCCAAAGGGGAAGGGACAGTAGGAAAATTTATGGTCTTTCTCTCTGAAGAACCCTCTGTAGGTCATTTTTAACTTGTTCTCAAAAATGAATATTAAGTGCTCCTGTGTTAAGAGAAGCTTTTTCTTTTGCTAGCTGCTTTGGTTTATCCCCCGCCAGTCACCTGGGCTCTGCCGCGCCAGCCTGGTTCTAGATCTGCATGAGTCCCAAATAAACACACAGGAGGCTATATTAATTATGAAGCTGTTGGCCTTGCTCGTCCCTTACTGGCTAGCTCTGCCTTAAGTAATTACCCCATAATTGTTAATCTAAGTATGTTTCTTACCGGAGAATAGTTCCCGGCTTCCTACCCCTATGGCGTCACATGTCGACTCTCCTGTGTTTTCTCCTACCCAGAATCCTCCTGGATTCCTAGCCCCACCTATCTAGATTCCTATTGGCCAGACAGTGCTTTATTAGCATAAGACTTCCCCAACATCTCCTCTTTTCTGTTTAAAAAAAAAGAAAGGTCTTAGCTTTAACACAGTCAAATTGTATATAACAGAACAGTTATCAAATAAGAATATAGTTACAATATTTAGCAAGATTTAAAGAAAATATCATCCATCCCTTCCTTGTGAGTTCAAAGTTCTATATGTAACTTATCTTTTATCATAACTAAGGAAAACTATAATTATAACTATCTGTCTTCAACTCCATCAAAGACCACAGAAGGATAATATATAAACACTAGGATTGACAGAGGTATCTTACTGCCTGGACAGTCACCCAAAGTTCCTCTGTAACGTTGGGGCATCCATCTTCAGCCCATAGGACACAATGTGTCTGGAACACTTCTCAGCAAAGCAGGAAATTTCAAAATGTCCATCTGCATTGGCAGTCTGTCAGTCATTTCTCTGTGTCCTGCAGAACGTCTCCTAGACTCTTCCATGAAGCAGGAACCCTGTAAGACTGAGTTCAGCAGTCACTTTCCTGTGGGTCCTGCATGTCCAGATTATACAACACTCCTGAGTTCAAAAACCTTGGAATTGTGTTTTCCAGAGTTAAAACTAAATCTTAACTCTCTTCCAATTAATGCTGTTACCTTGTTTCTTAACAATTCTACTTACTATTCTATCATTAAAGCCTTAGAAACTGAGGAACCAATTTTCCAAATACACCTTCACAAATCCTTTCCTGCTGCCTAGCCTTTGAGGGTGATCTCACAGGGTACCCTTTGTTTCCTGACCTTAGTTTTGGGCAAAAGTCTGGATATTTAATTATTCGATTTTACCAGCTTAGGAGTTGAGGTTGTGCTTTCAGCTCCTTTCTTTCCCAAGTTGCTCCTTTCTTTTTTTGAATCTTCTTTCTTTTCTAATCTACTTTCTTTCCTGACCTTTTTAAATATTTCAGATTCTCTCCAAATTTCCTTGGGACCTCCATGACAGGATCAAGTCTAATATATCAGTTGAAAGCCTGGAGATATAATGAAAGAGATGATATCTGACTGTTCATTTAAGAGGTCTATTCTTCCTTACAGAGAGAGAGCAGTCTTATATACAGTCTTACAGCACAGTTAAAAAATGCCAGGGAGAAGAACTCATTATTCTCCCAGTGCAAGATGTTGATATCAGTGGGACAATTCCAGGCCAGAAAGCTAGGACTAGGAGACAGGATGCACTTGACTGGAAAACAGGACACCTGTTGGCTGACCAGCAATTCACAGGGAGTCCATAGGGGCTGGTACCCAATAAGGTTCTGCTTCTGGGAAGCATTAAAAGACATTGTGTTGGAAAAAGAGACACCCTCAATGTGTAGACGCACAGAAGCTCATATCTTAGATGACATATACTAAGGATGAAATTTTGGAGTCAAATGGTCACCATGGCATTGGAAACAACGAATACTTATTGTCATGGAGTCCTTCAGTGATGGAGACGCAGCTCCTTTATTTATCTGGTCACTTGCTCTACTTAGATATTCAGAGTCTCCATCTGCTGTTTCACCTCCTTTTTTGAGGAGAGCTGGGGTTGGTGATAGCTCTCTAGTAGCCACTATGGGGTGGCGACCCCAAGGAAATTTGCATTATGACAAATCATTGAGCATATGCAGATCACTCTGAGCCCTAAAAATATTTCAGAATGCACCTTGACTGTGACTCAGTGACACACCAGTGGATTTTGAACCAGATTTGAGATTCCTGTACAGGGGATCTCAGTTCTCCCATTTCTGAAGGTATTTGTGTGTCTCAGCCAGTTTGTTTTCCCTGGACCCTCAGTACATACTTCACATAACAAAAGAAACAACTGCCTCAGATTATTGACAACTGTAGAGTCTTCTTTCATGGCTTCTCAAACACAAAGTAAAATTAAAAATTCTCAAATCCCTCAACTGAAACACATACAAATATACTTCTCAGAAAGCATCAGATGGAGAGATTCTAGAAAAAATTGAGGAATGTGAAACCAGATATATTAACATCCAAAGTCTGAGACTTGGCACACTGACCCACATTCATGTCAGAGGAGAATTTTTGACAGCTTTGATTCACTCCTTCAAAAAGATAGATAGCAAATGAAAAAAGCCTCAGGTCTGCCATTGTATAGATATTGTTATCACTAATTACAAAATACTGAATTGTAAATATCACCTCGAACTGCTTTGTGTCGATGAGAGGAATCTTACCTATAGTTACCACGTGTGGCCATCTGATAGAGAAGGTGTACCGCTAAACACAGCTTCTCCACAGAAAATCAACTTCCACCAAAAAGGAACCTCAAAATTATATTAACAGCTTGTACAAAAATCAACTAACAGATTCGGGGAGAGAAAGGCCTGGGTATGTTTGGAGAAACGCAGCTATAAAAAGCCATGAAATCCTATGCACAGAAAGGGAAAATCTCGCTGCACAGCGCAGATGGGCTGTGCTTGAGCCTTGCCCAGGAGGTCGGGTAGGTCAGCAAAACTAAGGATGTGCTGAAATTGCTCCATGCTGTCCTGCAGGAGCAATAGTGTTGCAGGGCACAGAGAAGAGAGAAGTGTGCCAGGTGGTGGGAGAAGCAGTGGTGGCTGCTAAAGAGCTCTAGGTGGCCACCCAGCCACCAGGAGTGGGAAGAGCAAGCAAATGCACTAGGAAAGGCAGACGGTGGGTAGATGATTGCCTGAGTTCAGCTGCTTCGGGCATGGGAGTGGTTGGAGGATTCGCCCAGGCCACAGGAGCAAGAGGCAGCAGTTCTGGTGCAGGTGCTAGGACCCTGCAGCAGCAGACACACACCCATCTGCTGGTGGCATGTGCACTCAGTTTTAGGCAGGGGAGAGGCTTCTCGGCACAACTTTTGGGAACACACTGTTGGCAGAAATAGTTGCACAGTGCAAACAAGGCTTGGCTTACCTGTAAATTCCCTGCTGGGCATAGTAGGTGGGGACGCACACCACACTCCATGGGCTGGCATTCTTTGGCACAGCTGTGGTGTAGCAAGCCAGACAGGCAGTAGCAGGGTTGCCCAGGAGGCTGAACCCTACAGGTTTTTTGGTGGAATATCTTGTTTCTTCATCTATAGTGATTGAAATTTTTGCTGGTTACAGTAATCAGGGCTGCCATCTGTGGTCCTTTATTGTTTGAAGAAGTTCTATGCAGGTTCTTCTAGGTTTCACAGTTACCATGGAGAAGTCAGGTGTAATTCTGATAGGTTTGCTATTGTATGTATCTTGACCTTTTTCCTTTGTTGCTCTTAATATTTCTTTCTTTTGTATGCTTGGTGTGGTTTAATAATTATGTACCTGTCAGACATTTTTGTAGTGAAATCTATCTTGTTATCTACAGCCTTCTACTTTCATTGGCATCTCTTTCTTTAGGTTTGAAAAGTTTTCCTCTATGATTCTTTTGAATATGTTTTCTGTGCCTTTGAAATAGGTTTTGTCACTTTCTTCTATAAATAGATTTGGCTTTTTCATGGTGCCCAATATTTCCTGGATATTTTATGATAGGTATTTGTTGGTCTTAAGATGTTCTTTTGTACATTAATCTATTTTATCTAATATGTCTTCAAGGCTTAAAAGTTTGCATTCTGTCTCTTGAATTTACCCAGATTTTCTCATTCCAGCATTCCCCCAGACTGTTCTTTCTTTTTGTCTCTAATTCTGCTTTCAAACATTGAGCTGTTTGAATGGTTTCTTGGAATATTTCGCTTGTCTTTTCTTCCATTTTTAAAGGATTTTCCCATTTCCTCATTAAAGACATAGGGTGTCTTCAATGTTCAGGAAGTTGTTTTTAAGGGCATTCTCTTCTTTATCTCTGTAGGGAGGTTCACGTGTTGCTGTTAAAAAGTCCCTAGAGATGTTTACTGTCATATTTGTATTTCTGTTGTTGACTGTGATCTTATACTCTCATCTTCCCATTCGTTCTTCAAGTGGGTGCAGGTGGGGTCTCTTCCTCTCCTCTTGGGTACTTGTCCAAGGGTCTATTCCAGTGGTTGCAAGTAGGTCCAATAATCTGATGGTGTCTGTGGGACTCTGGCTCCTGGTGGGTAGGAGCAGGACCAGCACACCAATATCAGCAACCTGACAGTTTTTTTCTTTTGTCCACCATAATTGAGTAGACCTGCCTGCAGTCCCAAGAGATCACAGAATGGGCAATAAGAAGTGAAGCCAAAAACAGGGTACTAATATCACCTCCACACTGAGTGGGGGTTGGGGGAGCCAAGTAATATCAGAAGATTCATGGTTGCTTGGTCCAGCAGAGGAGAGTTTACCTTGGTTTATGGATCTCAATTTGTCCAGTGGTCAGCTTTCTAACTCAGAGTTCTGCCTCTCTCTGCCTGCCAAGTTTTGAGATTAAAGGACTACAACACCACTCTGAGCATGCAACATTGGCAGGTTTTATTTTGAGAGAATGTATAAATGAAGGAGTCTTGGCTGTACTGGAACTAACTCTGTAGATCAGGATAACCACACACTCACAAACATTTGTATGTTTCTGTCTCCTGAGTACTAGAATTAAAAACACGTATCTTCAAAGGCACATCGTTAATTGAAATTTGAAAGTAACCTTAGCATTGTGAGAAATGAAAAAGAAAACCAGGAGTTGTAATGGCTCAGTCTAACAATGTCTTTACTTGCAGTTTGAGATTTGGGATGAAAATTGTGAGTTTTGACAAAATTATAGGACTCCTGTTAAAAAAATAATACGGTTCTGGAGAGAATGCTCAGTGGTTTTATGCACATGCTGCTTTTGTTACAGGACCCAAGTTTGGATCCCATCATCCACATGGCTAAATGGGTATACATCCATTTCTAGGATATCTGATACTCTCTTCTAGTTTTCTTGACCACAGTAATTCATTTGTTACACATGTGTACTGTAGGAGTGAACCCCAGAAAGCTGTCCACCCATGAGGCGGAGACATGTAAACTGACACAGGTAGATATAAAAGGAAGTGAAAGAAGAAGGAACCTCCCTTGTTTCTCCTGGAAGCCAGCCACCCTTCTGACTCCTGGTCAGTGCGACTCTCTCTCCCAGATAAATAAATATATTGTTTTTCCTTATCTAGTATCGAATATCGTTATATCTGGTGGCAGAAGTGGATTGGAATTACAGCCCACGCCTTGGAAAACACCTGAAAACATCCTCGGAGGTGAGTGCTAATTTGCACTTCAGCTGAGCACGCTCCCGCCTGGAGCCGCGGTCTCGGCTGCATCCGGAGCTGTTGCAGTCCGAGCATGCCTGCCCCACAGCCCGTGCTCGCCGTGGCCCCACCACTGCGAGAGAGGACCCTCCACCACACTCTTCCCACGTGTGCTGTTCCAGCCCACCCCAGTCTGCCGCTGCGTGTACTCTCTGCGCAGAGCTGTTTTCCCTTCCCCGCAAGCCCTGCTGCCCTGCCGGCCGCTGCTGCCAGCTGCCAAGCTGTTCTGACCCCTCTGCCGCCCACCCGGCAATGCCACACGTGCTGCTCACAGCCCGCCGCAGCATTAGGAGGGTCTGCAACAGTTGCAGACCGCCGCGTGTCCCAGCCACTGGCACCCCGGCCATTGGTTGCCCGCTCCTTCCCCCCTCTCCCCCCCACCGCCCGCCAAGCTGCGCAGAACCGGGGACTCTCGTGCCTGATTAATTCTACATTGCACTGCCTCAGCAGCTACCAGAGCCATTGCAAGCTCCACTGCTGTGCGGTGAATCTGCCTTCCCAAATCTGCCCATTAAGTTTTCACAGGTTCCTTGGGAGCATCCGATTTTCCGCAGAGAGGCAGTGTTTGGCAGTACGCCTGCGCCATCTGCTGGCCAAGCACGGTAACTACAGGTATTTTAATTTGAGATAATAAAGGAGGTGAATTTTTCCAATTTAGGAATCACCGATTGATGGTAAGAACATCTAATTATAACATGGCAGGTAATTTAACACTGCAGGATTTTGGAGATTTCATTACCAATGTGATGGATTATGCGGTAAAAGACAATTATGATATTTTTCATACGTATATGTGTGCCATGCTTGTGATTAGTGTATTAATACATATAATCACTTGGAAGAAACATGAGCTTATGTTTCAGAAATTAGAGTCAAAAATTCAGGAAAAAGGTGATTTAGTTACCAAAACAGATAATTTGGAATTTGATCAGAACAATCTTCGAGGCACATTTAATTCAATGTCTACTGCATTTATGGTTACAACTGAATCTACCCAGGTGGAACTTTCCAATTTAGCAGAGTCAATTAAAAAATTAGAGTCAAAAATTCAGGAACAAGTGGATTTGGCTACATTTAATTCAATGTCTACTACATTTATGGTTAAGACTGACTCTAACCAGGTGGAACTTTCCAAATTAGCAGAGTCAATTCAAAAATTAGAGTCAAAAATTCAGGAACAAGTGGATTTGGTTATGTTTAATTCAATGTCTACTTCATTTATGGTTAAGACTGAGTCTAATCAGGTGGAACTTTCCAAATTATCAGAGTCAATTCAAAAGTTAGAGTTAAAAATTCAGGAACAAGGGGATTTGGTTAAATTTGACCAGGACAACCTTCGAGACACATTCAATTCGATGTCCACTACATTTATGGCTAAGATGGAATCTAACCAGGAGGAATTTTCAAAATTAGCAGGGTCGATTCAATCTATGTCTGATAATAATGGCAATCTAGCGGATCGAATGTGTTTTCTGGAAGGAAAAATAGATGCCTTTGGAGTTTATAGGGAGGATGGTATGAAAAGCTTGGAATCTCGTTTAACTGAACAATCCAAAGAGTTAAAACAATCTTTAATGCAGAAAATCCAAGACCTTAATGAACAATCTGAGGACTTGGGACAAATTTTAGTGGAGGAAATAGAAGACCTCAATGAACAGTCCAAGGAATTGGAACAATTTTTAATGCAAGAAATCCGAGACTTAAAGGATGACATGGTTGCAAAATTTCAATCTTTAGAAGATACATCCTCTGAAATATCAGAAGTTGAGTCAACGGATGCTAGGCCACTAGGAAATAAACGAAATACGGCTACTAGACATCCTAAGGTGGCCTTTCCAGTAACTGTAGTAGAAAGGACATCATCACGGAGGCACCAATCTGGTTCCACTACACAGAAATGGGAACCTATTCCCATGAAAGATATGAAATCCATTAAATATGCGATAATGAATTTGGGGTCCACAGTCCTTATGTAAAACAGTTACTAAGTACATGGGCTACGACCAATAAGATAACTCCCTCAGATTGGAATGATTTAATATCTGCAGTGTTGGACCAGTCTTCCCAAATACAGTGGAAAGCTTTGTGGAGACAGGAAGCCAAGGCCCTTGAACTTCAAGGTTTCAGGGATGGATTTGATGCTTCTGAAAGTAAAATTATGGGGGAGAAGCAATTTTCTGACCTGCAGGTCCAAGCTGGTTATGATGAGCGTACATTTGATTTATGCAAAACAGCATCACTAAATGCTATGGATAAGGTTCGTGAACCAGGGTAAGAGTTGAATCATATTCAAAAGTGATACAGGGTCCGAGAGAAAGATTCTCTGAATTCTTACAAAGATTATCCAGAGCAGTAGATTTACAAATAACTGATCCTAATATTAGGCGACTTCTTACAGAATCGTTGGCTTATGAGAATGTAAACTCACATTACAGATACTGTGGCCATTAAAAGTAAGATCAGCACCATTGGAGGAATGGGTCTTATATACAACTAATGTTGAGTATGACAATCCAGAGGCAGGAACCTGGATAGAAGAAGCCATTTCTAAAGGATTTAGGAGGAATCAGGATGAAATATGGCCTACCCAAGAGGAGATACCAAATTGGGTTGGGGAAACAATCTCTAGAAGTTTCAAAAGACATCAAAACTTTAGATGTTTTGATTGTGGTAAAATGGGACATCTGAGTAGGAACTGTAGACAATGCATTCCTAGGAATAATGCTTCTACCAGGAATATGTCAAACAGAAGGCCTCAACCTCCTGGCCTCTGCAGGAGGTGTGGAAAAGGCTGGCATTGGACTAATGAATGCAGATCCACAACAGATAGACAAGGTAGATTTTTAAAGCCAAAAAACGGGATTCAGGGGCTCAATAGAGCCCCAAAAAGGAAGATTATCCGGTCATTCCCAGTGACAGTGGAGGACAGACTCTCCCAGGACAATTAGAAGACCCACTGCCCATTGTATAATACATTAGCTCCAGAGGATGAATCAATTACATCAGGAGGAGATACAAAATATATATTTTGGCAAACTTCTATACAATATCATAGACCCAAGCTACCAGTAAAAGTAAATAATATTGTAATTAACGGCATCTTAAACACAGGAAGTGACGTCACTATCATTAACCAGCAGTCCTGGCAACCCACCTTGGCTTAAAAAGAGGTTAATGTTAAATTCTTAGGGATTGGAACCCTATCTGAAGTTAAACAGAGTGTCAGATGGATTGACTTTATTGGGCCAGAAGGACAGATAGGAAGGTTAAAGCCATATGTTGCAGTTATTGCTATAAACCTCTGGAGTCGTGATCTACTCTAGCAATGGAATACGCAGATTAACATTCCTCCTGTATCAGCTAGGAATTATAGACAAGCTTTTAGTGGTACAAAGAATATAGTAAGGCAGTACAGAAAACGGATGCCAAATGTACAGGCTGTACAGAAGCAAGATGCTAGTGCCAAACCAACACGCTTAAAATGGCTGACAGATGAACCCGTCTGGTTGGGTCATTGGCCTATGACATCTGAGAAGTTAGAGGCTTTGGAGAAGTTAGTTCAGGAACAATTAGATGCTGGACATATTGAGGAATCAACTAGTGCATGGAATTCACCTGTTTTTTGTTGTCAAGAAGAAGTCTGGTAAGTGGAGAATGGTTACTGATCTTGGAGCCATCAACAAGGTAATTCAGCCTAGGGGGTCTCTACAACCTGGGATGCCGTTACCTTCTCTAATTCCTAAGGATTGGCCAATTATAGTTATAGACTTAAAAGATTGTTTCTTCACCATACCATTACAAGAAAACGACAGAGAAAAGTTCGCCTTCACGGTACCTACTTATAATAATTCCCGTCCGGTACAGAGATTCCAGTGGAAGGTAGTACCTCAAGTTATGTTAAACAGTCCAACTTTGTGTCAATATTTTGTGAATAAACCTCTAGAAATAATTCGAAAAAATTTCCACATTCATTAATATATCATTATATGGATGACATATTATTGTCTGATTCAAATAAGGATACATTGGAAAAGATGTTTGAAGCAGTAATGGAAACTTTGCCTCTCTGGGGATTACAAATTTCCCCAGAAAAAATACAAAGAGGAGATTCTATTAACTATTTAGGTTATAAAATAGATGCTTAGAAAATTTGACCACAGAAAGTACAGATTAGAAGAGATCGTTACCGGACTCTTAATGATCTTCAAAAACTATTAGGAGAAATCTCTCAATTCCAAACAATTATCGGTGTAGAAGGGCATAATTTGAAACACTTGAAAATGGCTTTAAAAGGAGATAAAGATCTAAACAGCCCACGAGTACTATCGGCTGAGGCTGAAAAAGAATTAGAATGGGTAGAAAAGAGAATATTAGAAGCACAGGTGGACCGTGTGGATCCAAATCTAGACTGTATTCTGGTTATTTTACCATCTAGAGAATACCCCTCAGGAATATTAATGCAGAGGGAAGACATCATACTAGAGTGGATATTTCTGCCACATAAACAGAATACAAAATTGAAAACATATATAGAAAAGATCTCTGATTTGATATTAAAAGGTAAGTTAAGGCTTCGTCAACTGACTGGGAAAGATCCAGCTGAAATTATTGTACCTTTAACAAATGATGAAATTTCCTCCTTATGGAAAGATAATGAGTATTGGCAAATAGCTTGCAGTGACTTTTTGGGCACTATTAGTAATAACTATCCCAAAACAGAGAGAATCAAATTCATAAAGAAAACAATTTGGATTCTTCCACGTATCGTGAGACAAACACCTATTTCTGGAGTTCTTACCTTCTACACGGATGCAAACAAATCAGGTAAGGCAGGGTATAAATCAGGAAAAATAAGTAAAGTAGTTCAAAGCCCTTACAACTCCATACAAAAGGCCGAGTTATATGCCATTCTCATGGTACTTAAAGACTTTACAGAGCCTCTTAATATAGTCACGGATTCTCAGTATGCGGAAAGAGTTGTCTTGCATATTGAGACTGCAGAATTTGTTCCTGATAGTACAGAATTAACCTCATTATTTTTACAATTAGAGGAAACCATCAGAAAAAGGACTCATCCTATATAAATAATACACATCAGGTCCCATACAGGTTTGCCAGGTCCTCTGGCACAAGGCAATGATGAAATTGATCGTTTTTTAGTAGGTAATGTGTTGGGAGCTTCAGAATTTCATAAGAAACCCCATGTCAACAGCAAAGGCTTAAAGGATTTTTCTATCACCTGGCAACAAGCCAAAGAAATAGTAAAAATTGCCCCAGTTGCTCCTTCTACAATCAAACTCCATTACCAGCAGGTTGTAATCCTAAAGGTATTCATAGAAATGAACTTTGGCAAATGGATGTATTTCAATTCCCAGAATTTGGCAGTTTAAAATATGTACACCATACCATAGACACGTTCTCAGGATTCCAATGGGCTACTGCCCTCAGCTCTGAAAAAGCTGACTCTGTTATTACACACCACTTAGAGGTGATGGCTGTTATGGGTATACCTAAAACGATAAAAACTGACAATGCTCCAGGTGGCAAATATGTCATAGACCCTTAAGGAGGACTGTGTAGTCAGTGGATTGCAATCCCTCTCATTTGAAATTGAAAAAGGAAGTGGTACTGAGCAGGAAGTCCTTGAGAACATCCTGGGTTATATATGAGATCACACTTTAAGATATAGAAATAAGTTATGTGTGATAACTAAGTTGGCAGCATGAAGCCGTAGGAATGTCAACCAAGTATTCTTTGAATATCAACATTTGTCAGACTAAAATGTCCAGAGTCTGCAATATGGACTCAGGTCCTTCTTCTCTTGTATATGGTGTCCAAATTGACAGTTCAATGTATTGTTAACACTTGCCTCAGGTAGTTGTAGCAGATGAATGGAATGGAGTTACAGTCTAGGAATGTAACTGAGAGACAGGGAACTTGCCAAGCATGTGACATATCCTAAGTTCAGTCTCAGTATTGGGGTAGGAAAGAATGGAAAAAGAACCCTGTAACATTCTTCAGGGAGGCATAAACTAAAAGGGAATTTTCATAGATGCTATTAAAAGTTTCCAAACCTGAATTCTTAGCCTTACTGGTATATGACGGTCAATTATTTGGGGGACAAAAATGTCAAGTGAAGGGCAAGTATAACCTATATATGAATATATAACATTTAAATTTGGTGGTTGTAGTAATGAACTGGCAAGTGACTAAGCAGGTAATGACAGTGCAGACCAGCATACAGACAAGAAGTTATCTTTAATTTATTAGCCACCTTATTGAAGAGGAAATGGATATCACTAAATGAACCATAAAATAATCATGAAATTTCATGCATGGTGTGTGGTGACATGTCTCTGATCTCAGTATCAGGGAACTAATGACAGAATAATCATGAGGCTTAGGCACTTTTTTGCTACATAAGACCTTATCTGAAAAATAATCTAAATAGAAATAAAGTGGAATGGTTGATAGAGCAATCTGTGAAAATACAGGATGACTTGGGCCTGGGCTTCCTCATGTCTGGACTCGCAGATGTGTTATTTGGAGGTCTGAAAGGCTCCTCTATTTGAGAGACGATCCAGGGAGAACACAGAGGTATGAGGGATAGGCAAAATGAAGCTGGTTCTGGTTCTCAGTGTCGAACACTGAGGAATAAATATTCCTTGGAAAGGCAGAGTGAATCCTGAGCAGTGTATTGGAAGTTCCCTGTGGTAGGTCATTTAGAGCTGTATCTTCTGACAGTGAACCTCATCTAGGAGCTTTGGGAAACAATAAGCTTATTCTACACTTCTGGTTTTCTAAAGAGCATACGGAGAGTCCAGAATTTCTGATAGATAGTTTAGAAGAAGCATGAGTTGTCCAAACTGCAGCTGCTTTTAGGGAGCTCCTTCATTTCTTTATGACTAGCAAATTGGGGCAGGTGGAACAGATTGACAACTTTGGTGTCTCTCTCTGGGTAAGGTATTCTTTCACTTTATCATAAGTTTCCATGGGAAGTTGTTGCCAATATGAAAGAATAAATCCCCTGGAAATGTACAGTGACCTTAAATATTCAGATGCTTTGGTCATGAGCCAATGAGTTCAGACCATATTGGTGATAAGCTCTAGGGACAACAGGATTTTCCTGTGACACATCAAATACGACAAGACACTGAATTGCAAATACATGTGGCCAGGCTATTCATACATTCCAGGGCCAGGGGACTGGATTAGGGAGTGAGGCATATGACTGTCCATGTTGTCTGATCTAGAGACACAGTTCGCAAACACCAGTTTGAGGATAGCTACCCTGAACCTTGTGACTATTACTGGGTGCATAAAAATTCCTCTTCTTCAGGCTTCCTCTTGGGAATCAGCATGGACTCTCCTAGCTCTATGCTATTCAAAAAGAGAAGTTCATTTTTCTTTTTCTACCAGCAGAGACTACTGAGGAAGCACCATCCATATGGACAGAGTTGAAAGAACTCACCATTCAGCTACAGAGTATGATATGAGGACATTGAGCTGCGTGGAATCCTCGACAAATATAGCAACAGGGATTTGATCAACAGTTAGCCATTACTTCCAGCTCTCTGCTGAATATCTTGAACTCAGTGTCAATCTAAGCTTTCCTGAAGAAGAGGCAACTCTACCTCCATGGTATCCTGGTGTCTAAATTAATTGTCCTGAGTGCATTGGGACATGGAGTCTGGGTAGGTCTGTTGTGGGCAAATAGGCTGTTCTGCTTCTTCCAAATGAAAATCAGAGACTGTGGCCTGATTCAATCACAGGATGGGGCAGTGGTGTGTGATCTTTCGTGATGTACTTCAAATGTCCTTGAAAGTCGATGGCTTTAATGACATGCAAGGCCCTCTTATTTTGTAGTGAGGCTTTGTACTTGATCAGCAGAGTTTGTGCTGAAAACTGTCAGCAGCTGGAGGAGCCTGGAGTCATACATCAACTTCTCTTTTTGACAGCATAACTTATATCTCATCACTTGTTATCTCTGGTTTTCTTTCTTACCCTCTGAGAAATGCTACTTCCCTGCATTTCATGGGAATCCTGATGCTATATGGTGTGTGTTTGGGGAGGTAGATGGTGTGTGTGTGTGTGTGTTTGTGTGTGTGTGTGTGTGTACTTTTGGGAGTCTGACAACTGTGGCAGGACCTGAAGTTTTGCCATCATCGCAATTTGCAGGGGATGCCAGAGTTGAGGCAAAGGGATCCACTTTGAGCAGCCCAATTGTTAGCCACTATGCTCACCACATTGTAACTTTGGAATCCCTGTGTGGTTTATTAAACCATTTTGAAGTTGAGGCCCTTCCCTACAAATACTAATTGTTTGCTCTTGTCCATTTTCTAGTAATTTGAACCCAGAATTGAGAATCTCCGTTCTACAGACAGGAGGACTGTCATCATACATTTTTTGGTGGGCCAGATATGTGTCATAGACACTTGGGAAGTTTCTAGAGAGATAATCTATATCAAAAAGTACTGTATAACTTCCTTTGGTTCTCCTGCCTCTTTTGGCCCAAGACTGTATAGTCACTTTAATAAGCAACCAGGGTTCCTAGTGTATAGGTGTCTGACAGTGTCAAGAATCACTTAATTTCATTTTATTCTTGCACCCTGTGTTCATTTGATTCTTTCCCTTGACAACAGAGTGAATTCTCTTGAGATATTGAAACAGGATCTTAAGCAGTTATGTCAGCACTGCATAAATTTTCCATTGAGATTCGTGAATAATTGCATGCAGCTACTTGATGAGAATGAATCTACATATATGTGCCTGATACAGCTCGGGAGGGCCTTCTTTGTCTTCAACCAAAAGTGCGGGATCTAGTTCCTACCTGTCTACATCTTTCCAAGAATCCTGCCTGTGGACCTTGTACTTGTGACTCTTTGACTATTTTGCTAGATGTGAAAGACACGGACCTCACCCATTATTGTCTGCCAGCATCAGGATCCCTTAGATATGAAAATAGTTTGCTTCCTGAAGGGGATGTCAGGAAGGCCTGGCAGGAAGAAAGAATAAATAAGTAGAGGAATCTGGGAAGAGTGGAAGAAATGAGAAAGAAATGTTTTTGGAAGGAATAAGAGAACAAGGATAGGAGGACTCTAGGAGCCAGCAATGAGCCACTCTCAGATTAAGAGTGAAAGTAAGATTTAGAGAAGTAAGAAAAGGAAAAATCCTAGAGACAAAAGGAAGATGGGATAATTTCATTTCAGAAAAGCTGGCCAGAAACTATTCAAAATAAGGCAGCACATTCACAAGAAGGAATAAGACTATATGTCTATTTATTTAGGAGTTGGGTCGTGGCCACATAATAGTCAAGATTAAAAGAGTAGAAAAAACAACAATGTTCTAAGCTATGCTCGTAGTCATATTACGTACAAATTTAATCCTTTTACAGAGACAGCTTCCATTTGAATCCTGTTTATATTTTCAGATTAGGCATAACACAATTTCTATAAATGACTGAGGTTTGTTTATAAGACAATTTACCTACACAGTAAGAGAATTAATCTCACAATACAGGTTTCAATGTAACTTCTTACTATTCCTTTATTTTAAAGGAAATTGCATTGCAATAAGATAAATTAAATAGTAAATCCAAATCTATTTAAACATGATACTTATACAGAATTGCTGTCTCCTTCATCTCCAGACAACTCAGAACAGAGTCCTTGCCTAAGTAAAAGCCAGAGGCAGCCTTAACTCAGGTTTTTGGCAGAAGGTTTGTCTAATGGCTTGGTGCAATGAGTTCTGTTTTACGGAGACTATATGTGCTTTCCCTGCTAATGCCTTGTCCAATGATATACCCATGCAATGGTGTGTAGCAGTACTAGCAAAAGAATTTTTATCTTGTATTTAACCTAAAATGGGAATATTTTCATTTCATATCTTCTACAGAATGAATGCACATATACCAGCTATATTCCTTGTGTTTGTGACTATTAAACATTTTTTTAAAAAATTTTGTGTTGTTGCACAACAGAACAATTTAAAAAATAACAATATGTTCAGGCTTGCAATTTTTTGTCCTCTCAATACATTATTTATTCTTCTATTTTTTTTGGTTTCTTTGAGGCAGGTTTTCTCTGTATTGTTTTGGAGGCTGTCGGTCCAGCCCGGCCTCGAACTCACATAGATCCGCTTGACTCTGCCTCCTGAGTGCTGGTATTAAAAGCATGCACCACCACTTCCGGGCTATTCTTCTATTTTTCCTCTTGTTTTATTTTTTATCTTTTCAAACCAAGTTTCCATTATCTCCTTCTCGTGCACTCTCTCCACTCCCCCTTCTACAATATGCTCCATGGAGAACATAAGGCTCCAAAAGATGTCTACAAAGTATGTCCCATCATATAGAATGGGTTTTACATAGAAGACTGAGTTAAATAAAATCATCTTGAAAACAATTTCTTCTGGATAATATAATGACCAAGAAATGCACACCTTAATTTCATATTCCACATATTCCCTTGTAGGCAAAAGGGGGCTAAAGAAACTTACAATCAGTACAAACTAGCGTATTTGATAGTTTTCATATAAAACTATTCATTCTCACTCATTGTGTTTGTAGAATTCTATGCTCAGAATTCATTACAGGCAGGCATGCTGCCTATTCTAGCTAGTCAGCTGAAGCGTAAATTGTGCGTTTGGAATGGGGCATTAACATATCCACATAATACCGTTGTGTCAAATCTAAGAATTGACAATATCAAATGGCTCTTTGTGAATATCCTTTCTATGACTCCCATTAAACTAAAAATGTAATGGTCCTGTTTATCTAGCAAAGGGTATAATGGATTTTACAGCTATGGATTATTAGTCATTTTAGTAAAATCTTTTACCAACCACAAGATCAATCTATTGGAAAACATCATCAAATTATTAAATTACAATATTTTTAAATAAAAGGGACATATGTATGCACATATATAATATACGGTATTTTATATTATATCACTTCAATAATAGTGCTTTTTCTGCTCTCCTTAAAGCATTTCACCTAAAATAGACACAGTATAAAGATTAACCCCATTTAATAGTTCTCAAAATTAGTAGTTTGGAATTGCCTGAAGATGCAACACAGATGGGAGATTATACTTATATTTTTCCAGAAAATAGAGGAAGTCTAAGGTGGCTTTTGATCTGATCATGATAGCATCCTCAGATTTCCAATCAGTGAAACAATTAATAGTAGACAACGGAGGAGATGGACAAGTAAGACTTTTATAACTTGGAGAGGCACTAAGACCTTTTCAGTTCAATGGAGACTTTCGGGAAAATATGTTACTTACTCAAAAATGATGCTGTTTTTTTCACTGACTCATTACATGTTCACTTTCACCTTCTAAATGTAAAACCCATATTTTTTGAGAGGAATGAAAGGTACCCATGTATTAGGAGGGTTTTTGTCATGTTAAACATAGTTTTATGCTTTTTTAACCAATCAAAGGAATGGTTGCTGGAATATAGATATGTCAAATATGGCTTCAATGATTAGTAAAAGTACTAATATTATATCAAAAATATTAGCACCTATGAATCAAGATACAGACAACCTGAACATTACACAAGCAATTGAACAGCACTGTATGTAGTGCACTACTTTATTAAATCTGAATACTAATAACAGCCATGACTAATGTACCAGACCTTACTTTGAGGTCTGTAGCAAAGGGCATTGCAGAACTCTCACTGAGGACAAGTAGTTTCTTGCAAAACAACGTTCATCATTGTGAAACTTTCAAGGAAAAAATTCCTAGGACTGGAGCTCTGTTTTCCTCTCTGGAACTGAGAAAATAGTAGCTGACATTTTGTTCTGAAGGGCACTGACACCTTGTGTACTTCACCTAACTCTGCCCTATGGAGTAATATCCCTGCTCCTCTACCACCACTATCATCTTTTTATTCACATGGACCAGCATCACCTCAACACAAGACTTCAGAAAACTCTGATCAGCTGGCAGAAACCTGGAAGATCTGCAAACCCACTGCATATCATCTTGTGCTGATCCACAACCAAGATCAGATACTTTTCATCTGATATAATTTATTCCACATCTCTGAGATAACAGGTAAAATGATTTTTACACCAGAAGCAGTGATTTTTACACCAGTATCTCCAATTCTTCTGTCCTCACGTTTCATGAATAGCTGACTAAAACACTAATGCCTAAAAAGCAAGCAAGAGTAATATGAATAAGAGATACTTGGACTTGGCTTCGTTACACAAAAGGCCAAAAATACCTACTGAAGAACTGTTAGGTCATTGGCAGTAAGACTACCTTAAATGACCTCTCATGATAATGAGATTGATGTCTACCTTATAAGCCATCCTAGAACTCTCATTCAGTGGCTGATGTAAGCAGAGACAGATACCCACAGCTAAAAACTGAATTGAACTCCTGGAACTCAGTAGCAAAGAGGAATGATGATAAAATGCATCAAGATCAGCCTGGCAAAACCCACAGAGGCAGCTGACCTAAACAAAGTCATGAATCCCAGATTGATAACTGAGAGGCCAGCATGGGAATAATCAAGACATCCCTTATACCCCTGAACCTGGGTGTCAGAGAAGAGGCCTCGGCAATCTATGGGACCTTGGAGAGTAAAGCAGTATTTATTCCTGCCATACAAATAGATTCTAGGAGCCCATTCCACATGGAGGGTTGCTTTCTCAAACTGGACACACGGGGAAGGACCATGTCCCTGCCAAGAATGATATGACAGACTCTGAAAATCCATCATGGAAACATTTACACTCCCTGGGGAACAGATGGGGGAATGGAGTGAGTTGGTTAGTTGGAGATTTGGGGCCCAGGGGAGGAAGGGAAAGAGAGGGAACTGAGAGTAACATGTGTAAAAAAACAAGTAAATAAAGGAGGGAAAATAAAGATATATTTCAAAAAAAGACAATTATTAGGTCATATGTAGTTTCTCTCTGTAGCCATCAAAAGAGCACACAGATTGATTCCTTTTTGAGAACACCAGACACTGCCCAGTTAATAAATCACAGAAATTCATGAGCACAAGTTCTTAAAGAAACATACAGTGACCTGAAAAACCTGTGTTTGTCTACATCTCCCTTCCACTGGCTTAGCAGCTAAGAAAGCCACTGAGAGCTCCCCTGCAGTGCAGCGTGTCCCCCAGCTTCTCCAACCCCTCTTTGCCCACAAATCTGTGCACTGATTTTCACAGGTTCCTTGGGAAACATCGTTTTTTCTGCGGAGAAGCCTTGTTTGGCAGTACTCCTGCGCAATCTGCTGGCCATGGAAGGTAACTACAGGTATTTTAATCTAAGACAAACATGAGGTGATTTTTCCAATTTAGGAAATACTAATTGGTGGTAAGAACATCTAATTATAACATGGCAGTTAATTTAACACTGAAGAATTTTAGAGATTTCATTACCAATGTCATGGGTTATACAGTAAAAGACATATGTATGTGTGTACCATGCTTGTGATTAGTGTGTTAACACATGTAATTACATGGAAGAAACATGTACAAATGTTTCAAAGTTAGAGTCAAAAATTCAGGAAAAAGGTGATTTAGCTACCAAAATCGATAAGTTGGAATATAATTAGAATAACCATCAAGACATGTTTAATTCAACGTCTACTGCATTTATGGCTAAGATTGAGTCTAACCTGGGGGCCCTTTCCAAATTAGCAGAGTCAATTGAGAAATTAGAGTCAAAAATTCAGGAAAAAAGGGATTTAGTTACCAAAACAGATAATTTGGAAGTTGATCAGAACAACCTACGAGACACATTCAATTCAATGTCCACTGCATTTATGACTAAGATGGCGTCTAGCCAGGAGGAATTTTCCAAATTAGCAGGGTCAATTCGACCTGTGTCAGACAATAATGACCATATAGCAGACAGAATATGTTTTCTGGAAGGAAAAATAGGTGTCTTTGGAGTTTTTAGGGAGGATGTTATGAAAAGCTTGGAATCACGTTTAACTGAACAGTCCAAAGACTGGGAACAATATTTAATGCAGGAAATCCAAGCCCTCAAAGATGACATGGTTGCAAAATTTCAATCTTTAGAAGATACATCATCTGAAACATCAGACGTTGAGTCAACAGATGGTAGGCTACCAGGAAATACACGATGCATAGCTACTAGACATCTTAAGGTGACCTTTCCAGTAACCACGATAGAAAAGCCAGCATCATGGAGGAACCAAACTGGTTCCACTACACATAAATAGGAACCTATTCCCATGAAAGAAATGAAAGATACAAAGCAAGCGATTATGGCTTATGGGGTCCAGTGTCCTTATGTAAAACAGTTACTAAGCACATGGGCTACTACTAATAAGATAACTCCCTCAGATTGGCATGATTTAATATCTGCAGTGCTGGACCACCAGTCTTCCCAAATACAGTGGAAAGCTTTGTGGAGACAGGAAGCCAAGGCCATTGAACTTCAAGGTTTGAAGGACAGTTTTGAAGCTTCCCGAAAGTAAGATTATTGGGGAGACACAATTTTCTGACCAGCAAGTCCAAGCTGATTATGATGAGCATACATTTCATTTATGCAAAACAGGAGCGCTAAATGCTTTGGATAAGTTTCCTGAACCAGGGGAAAAAGTTGAATCATATTAAAAAGTGATACAGGTTCTGAAAGATTCTCTGAATTCCTACAAAGATTATCCAGAGCAATAAATTTATAGATAACTGATCCTAATATTAGGTGACTTCTTTCATAATCTTTGGCTTATGAGAATGCAAATCCACAATACAAACAGATACTGTTCCCATTAAAGATCAGATCAGCACCATTGGATAAATGTGTCTTATATACAACTAATGTTGAGTATGACAATCCAGAGACAGGACCTTGGATAGGAGAGGCCATTTGTAAGGGAGTTAAGAGGAATCAAGATGAAAAATTGTCTATCTAAGAGGAGATACCGAATTGGATTGGGGAAGCAATCTTCAGATGTTTCAAAAGACATCGATACCCTAGATGTTTTAATTGTGGGAAAATAGAACATTTGAGTAGGAATTGTAGACAAAGAATTCCTAGAAATAATGCTTCTACAAGAAATACTTCAAACAGAAGGCCCCAGCCTCCTGGTCTCTGCAAGAGGTGTGGAAAACGGAGATATTAGACCAAAGAATGTTGGACAACCACAGACAGACAAGGTAAGCCTTTGCAGCTGGGAAACATGATCAGTGGTCTACATGTAGAGTCCCCCAGATCGAAGGTGATTTGGTCTTTCTCAGTAACAGTGGAGGATAGCCTCTCTCAGGACAATTAGAAAATCCACAGCCTATTGTAAAGACTAATGGCACTTTGGATAACAGATAGTTATTGAGGAGGAGCTAGTTGATACTGGAGGAAACCAAAAACGTATATTCTGGCAAACTTCTGTACAGGATCATAGAATAAAATTAGCTGTAAAATTAATAATAAATTAATTTACGAGGTTTTAGACACCGAAGAAGATGTAACAATAATACCTCAGAAAAACAGGCCAGTAGGTTGGCCCTCTAAAAATGTAAAGGTTCAATTTCTAGGAATCTGGACCTTATCTCATGTGAAACAAAATGTTAGATGGATAGAATGTAATAGATCATATGGGCAGAGAGAATGTTTGAAGCCATATGTTGCAGATATTGCTATGAAGCTCTGGGGTTGTGATTAATTATAGCAATGGATTACCCAAATTAACATTCCTCCTGTATCAGATATGACTCATAGACAATTCTAGTTGGTAGAAGAAATGTTGTAAGGCATTACAGAAAACATATGCCAAACATAAAGGGTATACAAAAACAGGATGCTAATGCCAAACTTATAGAGCACCCGAAAGCTCTGCCCTTAAAATATCTAACATATGAACCTGTCTGGGTAGGTCAATGGCCTATGAAATCTGAGACGTTAGAGGCTTTGGAGAAGTTAGTTCAGGAACAGCTAGATGCTGGCATATTGAGGAATCAAATAGTCAATGGAATTCACCTGTTTTTGTTGTCAAGAAGAAGTCTGGACAACGGATACAAATCTTAGAGTCATCAACAAGGTAATTCAGCCTATGGGGTCTCTACAAACTGGGATGCCACTACATTCTCTAATACCTAAGGATTGCACAATAATATTTATAGACTTAATAGATTGCTTCTTCACCATACCGTTACAAGAAAACAACAGAGAAAAGTTCGACTTCACAGTACCTACCTATAATAATTGCCAACCGGAACAGAGATTCCAGTGGAAAGTACTGCCTCAAGGTATGTTAAATAGCCCAACTTTTTGTCAATAATTTGTGCATAAACTGCTAGAAATAATTTGTAAAAAAAGTTCCACATTCGTTAATATATCATTATATGGATGACATATTACTGTCTGATTCAAATAAGGATACATTGGAAAAGGTGTATGAAGCAGTAAAGGATATGTTGCCTCTCTGTGGATTACAAATTGCCCCAGAAAAAAATACAAAGGGGAGATTCTTTTAATTACCTAGATTATAAAATACACTCTCAGAAAATCAGACTTCAGAAAGTACAGATCAGAAGAGATTGTTACCAGACTCTTATCTTCAAAAACTATTAGGAGAAATTACTCAATTACAGACAATTATTGGTGTAGAAGAGCATGATTTAAAACACCTGAAAATGGCTTTAAAAGGAGATAAAGACCTAAATAGACCACGAGTACTATCATCTGAGGCTGAAAATGACTTAGAATGGGTAGAAAAGAATATTGGAAGCACATGTGGACAGTGTGGATCCAAAACTGGACTGCATATTGGTTATTTTACAACGTAGAAAATACTCCTCAGGAATAATAATGCATACAGAAGACATCATACTAGAATGGGTATTTCTGCCATATAAAAAGAATAAAAAATTTAACACATATATAGAAAAGATCTCCAATTTGATATTAAGGCTTCATCAACTGACTGGGAAAGACCCAGATGAAATTATTGTACCTTTAACTAATGAGGAAATTTCCTCCTTGTGGAAAGATAATGAGTATTGACAAATAGCTTGCCGTGAATTTCTGGGAACTATTAAAAACAACTATCCCAAAACAGAGAGAATCAAATTAATAAAGAAAACAATTTGGAATCTTTCGCGTATCATGAGACAAACACCTATTTCTGGTGTTCTTACCTTCTACATGGATGCAAAAAAATTAGGTAAGGCAGGGTATAAATCAGGAAATACAAGTAAAGTAGTTCAAAGCCCTTAAAACTCTGTAAAAAAAGGCAGAGATATATGCCATTCTCATGGTTCTTATAGACTTTACAGAGCCTCTCAATATAATCACAGATTCTCTGTATGCAGAGAGAGTTGACTTGCATAATGAGACTGAAGAATTTGTTCCTGATGTCACAGAATTAAACTCACTGTTTTCACAATTACAGGAAACCATCAGAAACAGGACTCATTCTATACATATAACACACATCAAATCCCATACGGGTCTGCCAGGTACTCTGGCACAAGGCAATGATGAAATTGACCATTTATTAATATGTAATGTGTTGGAAGCTTCAGAATTTCATAAGCAACACCATGTTAACAGCAAAAGTTTAAAGAAGGATTTTTCTATCACTGGGCAACATGCCAAAGAAACAGTAAGACATTGCCCACTTGCTAATTGTACAATCACACTCCATTACCAGCGGGTTGTAATCCTAAAGGTATTCACAGAAATGAACTTTTGCAAATGGATGTATTTCAATTCCCAGAATTTGGCAGTTTAAAATATGTACACCATACGATAGACATGTTCTCATGCTTCCAATGGGCTACTGCCCTTAACTCTATAAAGGCTGATTCTGTTATTACACACCTCTTAGAAGTGATGGCTGTTATGGGTATACCTAAAACAATAAAAACTGACATGTCTCCAGCATATGTCTCCAGTAAATTGGAACAATTTTATAAATATTATAATATAAAACATGCAACTGGTATACCTTACAATCCCACAGGACAAGCATTGGTTGAAAGATCTAATCAAACCTTAAAAGAGATGCTTCATAAACAGCCAGGGGGAACAAAGACCCCTGAACATAGGTCACATAATGCTTTGCTAACGTTGAATTTTCTTGATGCTAATGAAAAAGGACAAACTGCAGCAGAAAGTCACTATACTACAGAGAAGACTTCTGAACTGAACCAACCAGTGTATTTTAAGGATGATATGACCTCAGTCTGGAAACCAGGATGTGTGTTATGTTGGAAAGGGGTTTTGCTTTTATTTCCACAGGAAAAGAAAACCTTTGGGTACCATCAAAATTAGTTATGATTCGATCAGAACAGAAGACATCTCAGGAGGAAGAAAGATGATGGCTCATCTAAAAGGTCATATTCTACCATGTACCACTATGTATAAGGAGACCTCATAAAAGGAAAGAGAAGTGTTCTGTTTGTGTCTTTACAGTGAAAGAATACTAGACATATGGATACCTAAAGGAGAAATGATAGGTACCCAGAGGACCATAAAACATGCAATAATACAACGTGGTATCAATGTCTAAATCTCTGTATTTTATTATTATAATTACTATTTTCTTTGCTTCTTAATATGCCTTAGTCCCAATTAATCTAACTAACACTGGCTTTAGAGTTGGATTGTCTCTCCTGCTTTAAACCCAAGCATATTGTTAAAATACAATTCAGACTTTCTGTATTATATCAAAGAACAATTGATATAAGACAGAAGAAAACAATAATAGGGACTCTCATCGGTGTATACTTGGTTATTTTTCTACAATTCTAATCTCCTTCATGTTTATTATCTTCATTAGGGTTGCCTTTCCAAGTATGCATATAGATATATTTTTTTAATTTCTGTGCTAAAATTAATGTCTCAGTTTTCCAGAGAAAAAGGCATTTCCTGACAGCAATCTTCAACTGCTTCAGAAAGATAATGGGGATTCACTTCCCCAAATCCACCTGATTCGACTGGATACATCTGAACTGCCCCACATCATAAACCCCACCTGATAAGCACCATCCTGAAACCAGCTTGGAACTACATCACTCGACAAATTTCTAGGTCAAGGAACTGATACAGTGCATCTTCTACAATCTGACCAATTTCAGATAAATTTAGAATTTAGGTGGAATGGATATGTTTAGCTTAGGATAAGTAGATTATAACTTAATTATCACCCTCTATGTATATATGTTGTATATGTTTGAGTTTGTATCAAATTTAAATCTTCTATTTAGACTAAAAGGGGAATTGTAGGAGTAAAACCCAAAAAGCTATCTGCTCATGAGGGCAGGGACAAGTAAATTAGCAGAGGTAGAGATAAAAGGAAGTGAAATGAAAAAGGACTTCCTTTTTTGGAAGCCAGCCACACTTCTAACTCCTAGCTTGTGTATCCCCTATAGCATCGGCTATCATCATTACATCCCTGTGAACTGGAAAATCTACATTGACATCTGACTGTCTAGATCAACAATTCTCTGTTCAAAGAGTGTACCCATGTCACAGCCTGACTCAACAATAGCCATAGAAGGAAGGGGAACCAAGAGGATATGATGCAACAACATATATTCCAGCACCAAGTTCTGAGTATAAGATCTTTACTACTGCTGTTAAATTCAATATATTAATTCTGTTGATTTTAGAATGAAAAAGTCAGACTAGGCCCGCCTACAAACACCAGAGAGGTGAGCGTGTGTCTTTTTCTTCTCTTTCCATCCCCTCAACCTCCTTGGATTTCCCAGAAGCAGAGACTGTGTGTGCACATAGTAGCCCCGCCCCAGCAGGCCAAACCATCCAGAGTCTCCTAACATTACAGTCCTGCCTGCCCCTACTGGAAAAGTCTTAGGCCTCACTATGCCCATCTGGATAGTCTTAGACATGCCTGTCCTCATCAGAGAGTCATTGGAAACTTGGACCTGTGTGGACTCAACAGGAGCTGACTTGGTACCTCTATCCATCTGCCAGTAGAATGAGAGACAGCACCCGCACCCATTGGAAGAAAGGATGGGAAGACTACAGTATAAGGTTACCTTCAACAAAAGAAAGACCCACATAATGCCACCAGAGTCTAGGGTCTCTACACCAGGAAGACCTGACCATCTCAACACAGATGAAACAGAAGAGAATGAACTTAAAAACAACTTTGCAAAGATGATAGAGACCATCAAAGAGGAAATGAGAAAATCCCATATAGAAATGGAAGATAAAACAAAAAAAGTTTCAATAAATGGAAGAGAATAAAAACAAAAGAGCAAGAAATAAACAAATGTCCTAAAGAACAGCAATGGGACAAGGCTGTTCACTCTTTTCATTTTATTTCTTCGATATTGTTTCTTGATGTTGAAGCTAGAGCAATTGCAAAAAAGCACACAAATTGGAAAGGAAGAAATCAAGATTTCACTGCTTGTAGATGATAACATACTTTATATAAGTGACTTTTAAAATTCTACCAGAGAACTCCAGGCACCAGCTGTAAAAGTAACAATGCAACGGGATAAGGTGGGTCTAGGATACTTTATTAAAGACAGAAATCACTTACAGGGGAAGTTTGGAAGTGCTCTGCTCTCTAGAGCATGGCCAACATCCAAGAGATTGAGAGCAGCCACCTGTTCCTTCCTTCATCCGGGATTCTACCATGTAACCATGGAGCATGGTCAGCTGAAGGTACATAATCTCTGCCTACAATTCCTACACATGACAAACACCTTCAGCAAATGGGCAGGACACATAATTAACTCAAAAATCACCAACCCTACCATACATAGATGATAAATGGACTGAGAAAGAAATCAGAGAAACATTTATTTCCTCTATTACATCATCAATACCTGACATTCTGTCTTCTGCATCTTGTATTCTGTTTGTTATATATGCATGTGTACTTCCTGTGTGCTTTGCCAGATTTTTCGTTTCCTGAATTCCCTCAGCTAGTGTTTCCTTTATTGCTACTATTTCAATTTTTCAAGTCTTGTACCATTTCTTTCAACTGTTTGCTTGTTTTTTCTTGGCTTGCTTTAAGGGATTTATTTTTTTTCCATTTTTGTTTGCATTTTCCTTGATATTTTAAGGAAATTTTTCATTTCCTACGTAAGATCCTCTATCATCTTCATAAACTTGTTGCTAAGGTTATTTTCTTATACTTCAACTGTCTTGAATTATTCATGTCATACTGTTGTAGGATTATTAAATTCTGCTGGTGCCACATTGTGCACCATTAAATTTTATATATACTTACATTAACATTTACTCATCTGGGTTTAGGATGCTTATAGGTATGGGTATTATTTCTTGTGTTGTCTTTGTTGGGTGAGTGGCCTGTTGCCCTATTATCTGTTTCCTTAATTATCTTCTGGACTGAGAGGCTTTGGAGAGTGACACATGTCCATATCCAGTAGGATTTTTTTTCAGCTGAGGATTGTGGGGATTTGAGTGCATAAATCCAGCACATCTTGTTCCTCTGACCTTTATATGCTGTACCTGGCCTTTGGAGTCTGCTGTTCGTCTCACAGGTGTGGGATGTTTTTACTATAGTCTCACAATCTGATGGATCATATCATTGATCCCATACAACAATGACAGATGGATCTAGTATGATTTGAGAATCCTTGGGAGAAAATATGTTGCACAATCCACACCACCAATTCAACCAGGTGTTTGCAGAGTCCTGTAAACTATCCTCTATGGGAATTCTCTTCTCTCATACACCTTACAAAAAGATAGTCACACTGTGGACAGCACCCACTTGCCTTACCAAATCATCTTCACACTGGTTGCTGCACCTATTTACCTTAGCTACCATCAGTAGAGCACAAGGTATTTGTATACATGCCATACATTCAAATAGGTTCCTGCTAGTGAACACAACATATGTATGAATTAAACACTGTCTTCTTCATAATTTTGATTGTGCTTTTTAAAATGTAAGTCCAGTATCTATTCTCGATCCAATCTGACTGTCTTTAAGAGCACAAGATACCTCAAGTTTTGTGAATCCAAAAGCCCTATTATTAAAATAAGAAAACAAAGATAATACAGAATAATTTAATCAAATCTATGGCCCCAAAGTTTGTAAGGAACATTATTCTTTTAAAATTTTTCCCAGCTACTTCCATTCTCTTTCCTTTTTAGGCTTGTGGTTATTGGATAAATTATGCATATTAATTCACTATGAATAAATCCAAGACACAACACACAGGTTCTATTTCAAGGCTCAGAATTATTAATTATAGCAAAAAAACCCTCAAATCTCTTGAATTTCAGTCTTTCCTTAGAAAACCTGTGTTCTTTCTGGCAAAGCAGGAATAATAGATAACATGCTGTGAACAGCAATATAACTGGAAAATTTAGAGTTCCTGCAAGAACAAACCATGAATGTCAGTTCTCCTTCCTCTGCACTGTCTTCTTCCTTACAAAGCTGACAGTCAGATGATCATAGCAGTCATGAGAGTAGATCTTACCTCTTATAAGCTGAAATGGAAATCTGTGGTGCCAACACCACAAACAAGTATAATATATGGGGGGAAAGCCTTGAGATTGAAATGAAAGAAACATGTCTAATAGTTTGTGCTAAGAAGTGTCTTCTTTATCGTAGAGAGGGATCATCCGTATATATAGGCTTATAGCACAGTGGAAAAACACCAGGGACAGAGAGTTTTCCTCATGCTAGATGCCAATGTCAGTGGGCAAAGCCTGGAGCAGGAAGCAGGGCTAGAACATATGAGGTAATTGGAGTGGAAAACAGGATCCACCTGTTGGATAACCAGGAATCACAGAGAAATTTTGGGGCTGGGACCCAAATTCTTCCCCTTCCTTTATATATTAGCACCTGTCTCAGGTGACTAGGACATTAATGCAAGACTTACACATCAATGTAGAAATCACCCAGACTGTATGACCACCTTGTTCTATGTTGGCGGGTATCCTCTTAGACTCACCTCTCATTGGCTGCCTAATTTTCCTGTAGGTTCAACCATAATGGAGCTGAAGGATTCGCTGTGGTTCTTGAGTGACAAATCAAGCTTGGTCTTGCCTGGAACTAAGGTGCCTTAGCAAAATAAAGCATATGATAATAACTCCTATGACAGCAAGGCCCAGAGATGTGGACATGGCCCATTCTTTGATTAAGTGGACTGCCATCTGCAATCCACTGAGGATAATCTGTGCAGAGGATGGAGGATCTCAGGTCTCATATATCCTAAAAATTTGATGTAACAATTGATGCATATAAACATTGGCAGGGCTAACATAAAAGTACACCAGTGTAGGCAAACAGGCTTAAGGATTTTGTTGATCAAAATTTAAAAGACCTACCTGGACTAAGATATTGAAGGAGCTCTGAGTGCTGAGAGTTACATTTATGTCCCCTGATGGTTTATACAATACGCAGGGTGTATTTACAGTCCTATATACAATAGCTGCTGTAGCAGCAACTGCATTTACTACTATCACCCTAGCAGGAATGCCAAAGTCTGTCTTTGCTGCATTAGTACAAGCTGCAAATATTGGGATTAATATAGTAGCATAAGTGTGATTCCAGGAACACGAACCACCAAGGCTGATATTTCACCAATCCAACAGCTGTTTTAGTGGCCATGTCCAGTTCCAAACCTTCAACGAGGATTTTGGAACTCATCACGGTCCATACCAGTGTCGAAATTTTTTTAAAGTATCCCTTTTTCCCAAAGTGAAAACTGGAAAAATGAATCCTATGTTTCAAAGTGTGTCCAGTTCTTTGTCGGCTCTGGGAAGTGGTTGCAGAAGGCCTGTCGAGTAACTGGAAATCTCAAATTAACTGTTGACTTTCTTCCTCAGGTTGTAGATTGAGTGAGGTCAAGGGGCAGGGACACAGGTTCAGGGGACCTCACTCAAACAGTTTTGGGCACCCACAGACTCACGCCAGATTTTCCCTGCGCAGTGTATCTTACAAGATGTTTTGACAGCCAATGAACTTTATTCGTTACCTGTGAGAAAACACAAACACACCCTTTACCAAAAATTAGGGCAGACTAAATTATCCACTCTGTTGTGCATGGATTTCTCCTTTTGACGTGAGCAAATGTCACTCGAGATCCATCATGCCACAATCTTTGAATAGAAGTTTGCTCACTGGCATCCAGAATTTAAAAAATTAAAACGAAGAGTACATGAATTAATGATTCATGTGCAGACTTAGGACATTAAACCCTCTTGTTTTATCATTTGTAACACATATGTTGGTTTTTTCCACTTGTGTGGTGTCCATCAAATAATCTGAATACCTATTAACTGCCATGTGCACATATTTCAATTTGTCAAATTGTGTAATATGAGTCACAACAATTTGCCATAAGTAATGAGGAAGTAGGCCTTGAGAGTTTATATTTAGAGTAGTTATGGAAAAATATTGTGGGTGCAATTCATTGTTTGACAAATTTAATGAGAAGTGTCTCTAGTTAAACCAAATTGTCATCCCATACTTCTGCCATTTCAATGGTGAAAGTTATGGGATGGCAGAGCTCTCTCTACCTGAGATTAGTTACCAATTTTGTTTGAACCGTTTGCTAACTTCTGTTGATGCTTGACTACACTATAATAGTAGAAGAACTTGTCTACCCTCCTTATTCAAATGTCTAGGTGAATTGGGATCATTATCTAAATCATTATTAGATACCCTTAAAAGTAGACATGACCATTGACTATTTCCCAACAACTTCTGAAAATCACTCAAAAATTGCATGCTATACTATATCACAAAAACTTTTCAAAATTACTTGAAGTTTGGGAGTATTTTTAAACCAATCTGTAATCCAATCTATAAAGCTCTCACTAGCAGACGACACCTCATTTGTATCTTAGGTGACATGGCCTAATTTGTATGTACATTGACCCTTTTGTAGGTGGGGTCAAAAAAGGCAGAAGTTTCCCTGAGGCTTCTTCACAAAAAACATTTTTTATCTAGTTTTCTTTTACAGCCACAAAAATTTAGGAGAATTCCTGTATCCTTTCTTCTGTTAAACTGTATAGAATCATCCATACAGATTTCTTTGGTTATTAAGCCATGTGGTAGTTTTCTGTTATTTTTCCCCGACTAGTTCTAAGTACAGAAATAGCCAACCATTCCTGTTAAGAAACTGGCTGGCTGGAACTTCTTTTTGGACACATACAAAGCATTTTATTTAGCTTCTTTACTATCTCCAAATCAATTTATAAATCCTTTTGTTAATATCAAAAGTAATTTAAGTATTTAAGATTTACACATTCATAATAACATTTCACACATACTGGTGTGGTCACACGAAATATATAGAACACACATACATCTTCTAGTCATCCTTTTTCCCTATGTCATGATTAGTTTGTTTAAATGAAACTTACTTATTTGAAATCTCTTTTGACAGAACAGTTCCAGGCAATCTGTGATTTAAAACAAAAGGCTCTTATATCCTTCACCATATTTCCATTTCCAATATTCAGTTGTAGCTAGAGAGTTGGAGAGGAGTTGCAAGGGGTAATAGTAACATCAGGTCCTTTTTCAAATATTTGAACCAATTTTTGGAATTCCTACTGGAGTAGGTAAACCTGCTTGTGTGGCACTCATGACCATCACAATTTTAATGACCTCTGTCAAAACCTGCAACAGGTGCCAATTTTCTATTTTTTCTGATAACAAATATAGGAGTGTTTCAATGGGAGGTGGAAATTTCAATATGTCTTCTCCCGACCAGCAGGACATTCAACGTGGGTCTGGTAGACACCTAGGAGAAAGATGGAGGACAGGGGATACAGGATTGGACGCCAAGACAGGATTCTGATTAAGGAGACAACTTTATTTCATCCCAAAGGGATTCATATAGGAGAAGTGAGGAGGGGAATGATGGAAGGTGTACTTGAAGCTGTAGGGGAAAGAGGTCAGTGGGACAGGTGATCTGCGGTGTTGCCTGGCTACCTAGCGTACAGGGCATGAGGTCATGGGTAGGAACTCCTATGTTGCTTGGTAACCTGACAGCAGGGTCTGATACTGTATATTACAATTTACTACTGCTCAGACCTATCTCCTGAGGACCTTGTCGTTTTCCACTTAAGCTAATCTTTAACTGACAGGTAAACTGCAGGCTTGTTGCTTGGAATTTGCTTTATGTCAGAAGGGGTGGCAGGGTGGTCTTAGTGTCCCTTCTTCTCTATGAGTATGTGATACAGATTAGCTGACTGATAGCTGGAGGTCTCTGACAATGTCTAGCCTCCAATTGCTCATGCTCCATTTGGCGATCAGTCTCCAATTTTATTTATATAGGGAATATTTATCTACCCACATGGGTTCCTCTGACTTCCAGGTGATCTGAAAAGTCGATGTGAGAGGAGATTTAGTCACAATGGACCCATCTAAAAATGACCCAGTACTGTCCAATCTTCTGACTTACTGATAAAAAAAATTCTTAAAGCAAAAGTTTGAGTGGTAAAAAGTTCTCTGTGCCCTCATCATATCTCCATTTGTGATGTTTAGAGCTACACTCAGAATCTACAGCCTTACATACTCTTTGTAATGTGGTATGGCATAATGGTAACCAATGAAGAATAGTAAAGTTTAAGGCTAAACCTGGTCATTAATTTACTAACTGTTCTTCCTCAGGATTTATAAATGATTTTTCAAGATCATACATTTGTTCCTTCATCTTATACCTGTAACGTCATACGGAAACATTTACTAATCTCAAAAGGGTGAATGCAGAAATAGGAAAATTTACGTTCATTCATTCTGAACAGCCAATTGGAGATCATTTTTAACTTGTTCCCAATCATTAATACTAAGCTCTCCTGAGTGTAAAAACCATGTACTTGTCTTTGCTAAAGCTAAAATAGAAACTTATCTGCCTTTGGCTTAATGTGGTACCTTGTCTCTTTAACATGTCTACTATTTTATCAATACAGCCTTAGAAGCTGAGGTACCCATTTTCAAAATACACTCTAAGAAATCCTTACCTGTTGGCCAGCCTCTGAGGGTGATCTCAAAGGATCCCCCTTTCTATCTGGATCTTGGTGTCAGGCAAAAGCCTGCAAATTTAATCCCATCCACCCTCCTAACCTCTGATGGTAGTCTCTCAGGTTCCCCTTTTTTCCTGACCTTGGTGTTGGGTGAAAGCCTGGACATTTAACAATTCAATTTTACTAACGGTTAGAAGTTGAGTTATATGTTTTCAATTATTTTCCTTTGCACGACTATCCTTTCTCTTTTTTGAGTCTTCTGTCTTTTGCAATCAACTTTCTTTCCCAAACTTTATCATTCTTTACAAGTTTCTCTAAATCACAGTGGGATCTCCACACCATGAGCAAGTCTAGTATATCAGGTGAATATCTGGAGAATAAAATGAAAGAGAAGGTGTCCAGCTGTTCGTGTTAAGAGGTCTCTTCTTCATTGTAGAGTGGGAGCACTCTTATATACAGGCTTTCATCACAGTTGAAAAACCTTAGGTGGAAGTTATCATGTTTCTCTCAGTGCTGGATGTTGATGTCAGTGGGGTAATGCCAGGACCATAAGCCAGTATTAGAAAATAGGATGAACTTGTACTGGAAAACAGGATGCACCTATTGGATTTTCTTCTTTGACAGTTTAAACTGAGGCTGAAGATGATCCTTCTGACTTTCTGTGGATGGTCTCCCCAGCAAATGTGGTTGGTGTTGCTACAACACATGTGGCCTCACAGGATACCATGGTCACCAGGACACAATGGAATTTCAGGGAAGGGGCTGCCGATGTCTTGAGGAATGAACATGGCCTCCCTGCTATCCAACTTTCCTCATAACTCAGCACAAGTCAGGTTTATCTACCAAGCAATCTCTCCTGGGACACAAAGAAAAACTTGCAGCCCTTCTTTCATAAAACTAAAGGTTGCACATCCTTTAGAAGCTCCCATAAGGTTGATTAACTATGCAGATTACAGACGCTTTGCAGTGTGCATTTCCTTCTTAGGAAAACATTTTTCTAGTTATAATAGGAATTAGGGTTGAAGAACTAAACCCAGGCATTTTTGTGTCCTGTGAGAATAATAAGAGCCCAAATTACGGTGCTGTGTATGCTCTCATAGTGACTCTGTCTTCCGTTTGCCACATTGCTCACATCCACATTATTTCTAATACTTGACATGTATATCTGATCTGACCTCAAGCCTTGCTACCCTGTTACTTTTTATCCAAATTAATATGGCTAGACAACTGGAGATATCTTGCCATCACTGTGTGCTTCTTAGTTCAAATTCTAGTGGAATTTAAATATAAGAAAAACAAGCCAGGTCCATGTGCACTCTACCCTTGTCCCTTGGGGATTGCAGGGAATAATACCAGGTGTAGTTACAAGTGTATCTGAAAGCTCCAGCTAAGCAGTTTGGGGAGGAGGCTTCAGAATAGCCAGCTTGGTAGGAGCCTGCATATAAATCAATTGCCTGTGAATGAGAAAATATCTTTGCAAGACTAGGAAGTTAGAGTAATGGTTGGTGTTGCTCTTTTATCACAGCAGATATCTGAATGTACTGAGAAATGGTTTCTTTCTGATGACTACTTTATTCTTGTCAAGTTCTCCAGGAGAGACATCATCACATATATGCCATAACATAATGAAGTTTGGGAACCAATACCCATGAAGGTCTCTTTGACAAATACCTATGCTGGTACTAGACCTACTTGGCAGGCCCACTAATATAATAAATATGTTTCTCCACACTGTTTAAAGGAACACTAAGTATCCAGTAAGCTAAGACCCCATTTAGTCCCTCCAAGAATAATTCACAATATTTGTAACTGATTGATTTCAAGTAAGAAGAGCATCCCTGACTTTCACCTAAGTCTTTCGTATCCTGACACCAATAATTGTCCCCAATTACAAGGAGGAATTAGAGGGTTCTAGCTGCTGCAGAAAATCCACGTTTGTGTCTCAAACAGATGAGCATTTCAAATCTCATTCAACAACAGAAAAACGTATATGACGCTAAAAGTGTCTAGAGCTTTTACGTGAGCAAAACCTGACCATCACTACACAGATGAAGAAGAGAATGCCATTAAAAACTTCAAGAAGATGAAAGAGACCCTAAAAGGGGAAATTGGAAAATCCTTTAATAAAACAGAAAAAAAGGCAAACCAAAAATTGCAAAAAAACTATTCAAACAGTGCAAAGTTTTAGAGCTCAAATAGCAAAAATAAAAAGCACTGTCTTCAGGAATGCTGGAACAACAAAAGTTGGGTAAAGGATCATGAACTACAGGTGCAAGCATAAGCAATGTAATTCAAGTGATACTAGAGAGATTCTCCGACATTGAGGACACACTAGCTGAAATAGAATCATCCAAAAGAGAATATTTAAAGTCCAACAAATCATTAACACAAAATATCCAGGAAATATCAGAAAACATGCAAAGGCCAAACATAACAATAGCAGGTATAGAAGAAGGTGAAGAAACCCAATCAAATGTGCTGAAAACATACTTAACAGAATCATAGAATGAAACTTTCCAAACCTAAAGGAAGATGTGCCAATGAAAGTGCAAGAAAGCTATAGAACACCAAATAGAGTGGACCACAAAAAAAAGTTCCCTGGTCACATAATATTCAAAACATCTCGCATACAGAGTAAGTTAGAAATATTAAGAAAAGCAGCAGTAAAAAACAAAATAACATATAAAGGCAAACTTATTAGAATCAAACATCATTCTCCATAGAAACTCTGAAAGGCAAAAGGTCCTGGATAGATGTTCTGCAATCACTAAGAGACCACGGATGGTAGACCATGCTACTATAATGAGCAAAACTTTCAATCATTATTGATGTAGAAAACAAGGTATTCCACAACAAAACCAGATATAAGCAATACGTATCCACTAATCCTGCCATACAGAAATTACTTAAAGGAAAGCTCCATACTGAGGAAGTTAACTATACTGACAATAACATAGTCAATAGATAACCCGACTTTACCAAATGCCAAAAGAAGAAGCTAGTCTCCAAAACACCAAGTAATCCAATTAAAAATGAGGGAGAATTAAATAGAGAATTTTCAACAGAGCAGTTTAAAATGGTAAAAGACATTTTAGAAAGTGCTCAAAGCCTTTAGTCTTCAGTGAAATGTAAATCAAAAAACTATGCGATACAAATTTACTCATGTAGGAATGGCTAAAACAGCAATGACAGTTTATGCTGAAGAAAATGTGTAGAATGGTGTATACTCCTCCACTGCTTGTAGGACTGCCAACTCATACAGCCACTTTGGAAATCAGTGTGGAGATTCGTTTGGAAAATGGAAATAAATCTACCACAAGGTCAACCAATTCACTCTTAGGCATATACCCCAAAATGCACATTCATACAACAAGTACAACTGATCAACTAAGTTAATAGCAACATTATTTGTAATAGTCAGAACATGGAAGCAACCTAGATGTTCCTCAAATGAAGAATGGCCAGAGAAAATGTGATACTTTTACACAAGGTAGTACTACTAAGCAGAAAAAAATGAACTTTGAAATTAGTCATTAAATGAATGGAACAAGAACAAACCATGCTGAACAAGATAACCCAGTCACAAAAAGACAAATATGGTCTGTACTCACTCACATATGAGTTTTTGACATAGATCATAAGATTACTAACTTACAATCAACACAGGTATAAAAGCTAGGAAATAATGAGAATCTTAAGAGTGCCATATATAATCCCTACAGAAAATTGCAAAGGGAAAAGGCCCCATGAGCATATTGGGAGCATAGGCCAATGGGAGTGGCAGCTAGAAAAAAAACAGACAGGGAGAGCAGGAGGGGAGAAGAGGACATGAGGGAGCAGGAAATCTTTGGAACAATAGAGGAATACAACAAAAGAGATAACATAATAGATGAAACGATTATATTTTTTCCAGGCACTACATGTATTTTCCATTCCATATAATTTTATCTTTTCCTTTTCTTTCAATTAATACCAGTACCACATTTACCAACTGTTACACATTTTCTTTTCTTTTTCTGATTTTTGTAATATTTTTATTTAAATTAGAAACATGAATGCTTTACATGTCAATCCCAGCTCCCTCTCCCACCCCTTCTCCCTTGTCCCTCCACCAGTACATCTAGCGACCCACCAAATCCCCACATCATTCCCCAGGGAGTGTGAGGCCCTCTTTGGGTGATCTCTAAAGTCTGTCATTTCATGCAGGGCAGGACCTAGGCCCTTCCCCATATGTCCCAGGTGAGATATCATCCCTGTATTTGGAATGGGCTCCCAAAAATCATTCAAAAACCATGGTAAATGCTGATATACTACTGACAGCCCCAATGAGTTCTGTGGCCTCCGTACTGAGACTACATTCATGGAGTCTAGATCAGTCCCCTCTTGGACTCTCAGGCATCAGTCTGAAATTCAAGAGCTCCCCCTTATCCAGTCAGCTGTCTTTGTGGGTTTCACCCTCATGGGTCTTGACAACATTGCCCATCAGTCCTCCAACTCTGTCACTAGATTCCAGGAGGTTAGTTCCATGTTTAGCTGAGGGTATCTGTCTCTGCTTCCATCAGTCACTGGATGAAGTTTCTAGGATGGCATAAAAGGTAGTCATCAACCTTACCGTCAAGTAGGAGCATTTAATGTAGTCTCTTCCCTATTGCTTAATTTACCAGTTGGTTATCCTTGTAGATCACTGGAGATCTAAATAGTATCAGCTCTCTCCTCAAGCCTATAATGACTCAATCTATTATGCTATCTCTCATCATGCTCTCTTCTATTTTTACTTCGTCTCAACCTTCCTGCTCCCCCATACCTCTTTTCACCTCCTCTTATCCTCCTGTCATGTTACTGGTGCCCTCTCCCCTCCCCCGATATTCCCAATCTGCTCAGGAGATCGTGCCTCATTCCACTTCTCTGTGGTATCATGCATCTCTATTGGGAACCTCCCTGTTTCCAAGACACAATGGCACTGAGATTGTAGGCTGAGACTCCCCTGATCCATATCTAAAATCTAAATATGAGTGAGTACGTACCATAATTTTCTATTTGTGTCTGGTTTACCTCACTCGGGATGTGAACCATTATATTTTTTAAGAGAAGTCTGGCACTAAGGAGGTGTGCAGAGATCTACAAGGGTGACCCCAACTAACATTCTAAGCAATAGTGGAGAGGATACCATAAATACATTTCCCTGATAGTGATATTTGGGTGTCTTATATGCCATCCTAGAGCCATCATACAATAGCTGATGGAAGCAAAAGCAGACACCCACAGGTGCATACTGAACTGAAATCCTGCAATCCAGTTGAAGGAGTGATGAGCAAAGGGGTAAAAACCAGACTGGTGAAATCTTCAGAAATGCATTACCTGCACATGGACCCCAGACTGATATCTGGGAAACCAGCAAAGGTCTAATCCAGAACACCTGAATATGCGTGTCAGTGAGAAGGGCTTAACCATCTATGGTTCCTCTGGTAGTAGATCAATTTTGTGCCTAGAATATGAATAGACTTTGAGAACCCATTCCACAAAGTGCAATACTCTATCAGATTTTGAGAGCCCATTCTACCTAATGGGATACTCTCTCAGCATGGACACATGTCATAGGGCCTAGGCCCTGCTCCATATGATATTACAGAATCACATGGAAGAGCTCACCCTTTCTTGGGAGCAGGAAGGGGCTGGGTCAGAAGTTTATTGGGGATCAGTTGAGGGGGGCCAAAATTGTATTGACATGTAAAACAAGCTTGCTTATAATTTACATATAAAAATGGAAAAAGTTATCCACAAACCAGGGACTACAGAGATAAATCCTGTCCAAATAAAAAGCAAATAACAATAGCAACAAAAGAACAGGAAACTTTATAATCCCTCAATATATATCCCAAGGTTAATGTTCAATGTCATAATATTTATGTACTGAAGTGTCATTCATTGATGATCATGAAGCATATAATCTCACAATGAATATATTGATAAAAAGTACAATGTGGTCTCTTTATACTCAGTGAAAGTCCTCAGACTTGAGTTCTTCTCAACTACAATCAACATCTTTCATAGCAGAGATTCATATCAACCTCCACTGCACTGATTCTCATGTAAAAATGTCACTAAATTGTCATTAATTATTTTGAGGAAAATAAGAAACAATGTTTCCCTACATATTTCTGGCAGGGATCAAATTCTTTGTACTCAATACAATAACATTCAGTCCCACCCTTTAATTTCCATCTAGGCTATTCCACTTCATTCTTATTCTCTCAGACACCTCTCTCTTTCTCTCAGTTATGATATTACATGCTTGTATGCCAAAACTGACCCCATAAGGCCAACAAACATGCCAGGTTGTCTCTTGCTTATTTCTCCACATCTCCATTTCTCATACTCTCTCCCTAACACCTGAATTCTTGCCTCTGGTAAAATCTTTCCCACTTCCTGTTTCCCATTTCCTGCTTTTGGCTTCTATTTTTGTGTATCTATTACAGAATCTGAGGGACCTCATACCCACTCTCTCAAGTTGTCAATGTTGCTATTGCAAAATAGTGATGAGAAATGAAAAGCTACCAGTGATACAACTGTCCATATATTGTATAAATGCACTACCATCACAAAAGAGAAAAAAATTACCATTCATTGAAAAAATTTCAATTTTTCAAAATTCAAATTTTTTCTCAGAAACCCTGAGTTTACGCATAGTTTAAATGTCAAGAAGTGGGAGAATTAAATGAAGTGCATGAGGAAATATTAAAGATTATCTCTAAATAATTTCACCACTGACTCATGCAAATGTATACAACTCTGTTTTGAGGGACAAATTTAATTTAAGAAAAAAGGAGAAAATACATGCAAGATAGAATAAGTGTTAAAGAATACATTGGAGAATTAAAAAGAAAGCTAAAGAGCACCACCAACAGAAGCTCCTGTTTTTCATTTTCGGTTACAAGTTAGTACAATTAAACTAAAAAATGAGCCTTGCATTTTATTAGAAAACAAATGATGACATAATGTGTGTTCATGAGTGGGTGGGGTTGTTCATATATGTGGAAGATGTACTTGAATGTGTCAGAATGTGAGATCATAACTGTTGCCTGGTAACCCTAGTGGAATTCTGTACTCTAATATCACATGCACAGGAGGATTAGAGCAGCTGAAATGCAGTGTTATCATTGGATATTTTACCCTCCGTAGAAAAGTGTCCTGTATATTCTTTAATCACAGCATACATAGACTCTGATTCTCTTAACCTGGCCATAGAAAATGCTCTGGATTTTGACTGTAGCTATCAATATTTTCCAAGTCAAGAATACCAAATATCAGAGAAAATGTATTGTGTTGAAAAACAGTTCAAAGTCTCTTGTTGGTGAATGTTCTCCTTCCTACGAAGTAAAACTGTGGATTAAGAAAATTAAAAGACTCAGAGATATCGATCAAATGGTGAGATTCCCATCGTTGCCTACCTTCAGCAAGGTTTTATTCCATCTCTTAGACAAGAATGTGGAAAAATGGACAGGAGTTTATCTCTAATGAGTGACATGTCCAACTTCTTCTATCTGATGACCTCTAAAACCCTAAATACACAATGTCAGTATCACCTAGCAAGATTGTACTAATTGTAGGTTACCAATAAAATTGTTGTACAGATGACAGCTTAATGTTCATTGCCACAATCCATGTCAAAATGTTGATATTGCATACTGAGAAATCTGTGAATCAGACTCTGCCTAGTGTTAATGATTTTTGTTCTGTTACATCTAGACACTGATGATTAAAATGGGGTTTCCATAAGCTTTCTGTATGCATGTTCTCTGAGGAATCACATGATGTCATTGCATTGGTGGAGTGTTACAGTTTATGAAAATTAGAATCCTATACAAACTTCAATCCCATTATCATTCTACAGAATCAACCTGGACGCACAATCTCTGGCAAGCATTGTCTAAGTTAGTAATTGTCAACCTTGGAGACATGTACTAGGAAGGTGATATGGCAGTGCTCTTGTAGTAAGGTGAATATGAATTGGAATAGCAGAGGTCACTGTGAATGAAACTAAAGTAAAAACTGTGTGTCTTCTAGTTTAAACACTATCTTTAAACATTTTTCTCTTCTTGATGCTCCCAAAACATTTTTTTGCTTTTCTGGACAGGATATGAATTCAGGGACACCTTACTTAACCTGAGAAGAAAAGGTTTCAAACTCTCTTGAAATATCAACTATAGGTCCATATGTATCACAATGCACAAAATGTAAGTCCAAAGTTATCAAAGACCTCAAATAAAACCAGTAAAATTTAACCTCTTAGAAGAGAAAGTGGGGGTACCTTGAACTAATTGGTACAGTAGAATACTTCCTTAATATGACACCATTAGTACAGACACTGAAATATACAATTAATAAATGGGACCTCACGAAACCTCCTGTAAGGCAAAGTACACAGTGAGAAAAGATATTCACCAACCCCACATATGACAGAGGGCTGAATTCCAAGATATACAAAGAATTCAAGAATCTATTTATGAAAAAAACACCAAATAATCCAATTAATTCTCTTTTTTGTTGTATCTTGTGTGGCTTGGTACCAAGGTGATTGTATACATGTAAAAAGAGTTTAGCACTGAACCTTCACCTTTTATAACAAAAACTATTTGAGGAGTATTGATATTAATTCTGCCTTGAATTTAGGTATAATTCTGCCCTGAATCCAGCTGTCCCTGGGTTGTTTTTGGATTGTAGAATTTTGATGACTGCTTCTTTAAATTATTGATTGTAGGTCTATGTAATTTGTTTATATGTTCTTGATTTAATTTTGTTATGGTATACCTATCAAGAACATTGCCCAATTTTGTGGAGTACAGGTTTTCAAGATTTGTCCTTATTATCCTCTGGATTTCCTCAGTATGCATTTTTATGTCCCCCGTTAGATTTCTAACTTGTTAATTTTCATATTTTCTCTCTGTCCTTTGGTTAGATTGGAAAATGATTGTCTATATTGTTTATTGGCTTTAAGATCCCACTCTTAATTTCATTGATTCTTGGTATTGTTTCTTTTGTTTGTATTTTTATGTTTTCAACCTCCAATTTGATTATTTGTTGACACCTAATGCTCCTAAGTGTGTTTGTTTCTTTTTATTCTAGAGATTTCAGGTATCATGCTGTATCACTAGTGTGGGAGTTATCTAGATTATTTATGTAGACAGTTAATGCTATTAGGCCTGTTTTCAAAGTGTACCATTAGTTTGTCTATGTAGTGTATTAATATTCAATGAATTCCAGGAAGTCTTAATGTCTTTTTTTATTTCTTCCTTGAACCATGGGTGATACAACTGAGGGTTGATCAGCTTTAATGGGTTTGTAGGCTTTGTGCCAATTATGTTGTTTTTAAAATCTCACTCTAAATCATCATGATCACATAACATAAAGGGGTTACTCCAATTCATAAAGCTAAAGACTGACATCATGGCCAACCACAATTCAGATAATGTTTCCTCAAGCAAAAATATGCTTCTTAATAATACTAGGGAGTAGAATGGATCTCTGAAGTATGGTAGTTATCTTATGCAGTGAATATGTAGCATCATAGAAAAGAAAATAATATTTTTGTCATGGTAAAAATTATCAGAACTAAGGCCTTTCTTCCTATGTTCAACTGGTGTTCAATTTCTCTTAAATAGAACATGGATACTGTGAATTACCAAAAAAGCATACAAATTTACTTACCTGAATCACAATGAATTTGGCATCAGTCTTTTCAATTTCACAGGACCATCGAGTTATTGAATTATTCTCATCCACGATGATGTCATTGATTAGGGGTGGGGCGGCGATGCCAGTTGTCAGTAGCACGAGGGACACTGGAAGATGTAGTCTAGAAAATGCCACAGTGCCCACCGACAGGAAGTACAAAGACTCCTTCCAGCTGAGCGTGGTGGTCACGGTGGGCACCTCGCTGCTACTCCTCCACATCCTTGCCTGGGTTGTGCTCCACTATGAGGAGCACAAGTGTTGGCAGCAGGAAGGGCGCTGGTGCCATTGATGCCATGGTGGCCATTGCCAGGGATGCCGTCACAGTGTGCAAAGTACAGCTCTGCTGGGGAAGCCGCTGCCTAGGTCCAGTGCTGCAGTGCTGTGGCTGCGTCAAGACTGCTGAGACCTGGTTGTCCGTGGTAATGACGTCCTCCCGATAGGGTTCATCAAGCGAGGTTGTCAGATCCTGTGATTATTAAGTTGTTGAATTTTTAAATCCGTGACCACGGCATCCTTCGTGAGCTGGGTGTTGTCCTTCCTCCTGGGAGCTGATGATACGAAACCGTCGAATTAATTATTGATTTAATTATCTAAAGCCTTCATGACGTAATATGCGAGTAGTGAGGTTTGGAGCCACCATGTGGGAGTCAAGGGTGACAGAACGTCTCCTCATCTGATTTTCTAACTATTCAGGTCTGTCATTATCTATGTGAGCCTGACCAGACTCTGTTTCAACCTTCTTGGAGTTAATTGTGCAGCAGCATCGCATTATTTTATCACTTAAATCAAATTTACATGTCTATGTGTGTCTCCCCAGGGGTGAATCATGGGATATCATCTCACTATTTGATTATTTAAATATTTAAGTCATTATTATTTGATTATGTAATTATTTAAGTCGTTCATCACATCATCCATGAGAGCTTGAATTTGCTGCCACTTTGTGGGAGTTAATAGGCAATACCATTACTTACTTGCTGAATCTTTTTGTTATTACTTTAATTTTAAATAGCTTGCTTCACATGTCAATCCCTGTTCCCTCTCCCTCCCCTCCTCCTGCACCCCCCCAGCCTCCCACCCTATCCCCACTTTCTTCCAAATAGGGGATATCTAGAGTCTGTCATTTAGCTCAGGGCAGGGTCCAGGCACTACCCTAAGAGTCCAGGCTGAGAGAGCATCCCTCTTTGTGTTATGGACACATGAAATCCATTTGTATGCCAGGGATAAATACTGATCCACTGCCCAGGCTGCCATAGGTTGCCCAGGCCTGCTCACTGACTCTCACACTCTGGATCTGGATCAGTCCAATGCTTGCGTCCCAGCTGTTGATCTGGGGTCCAAGAGCTCTCCTCTGTTCAGATCAGCTTTCTATGCTGATTTTGCCACCCCATTCTTTGCCAATTTGATCATCGCTCCTCTCTCTCTGTCACTGGGTTCCATGGGTTCAGTTCAGTGTTTAACTGTGGGTGTTTGCCTCTGCTTCCATCAGTCACTGGATGAAGGCTCCAGGATGGTTATAGCCATCAAGTTCATTATCAGGAATGGACATTCAAGGTGGTCTCTCCACTATTGCTTAGCTTGCCAGTTGGTGCCATCCCTTTAGATCACTGGTGCCAGATCTCTCTTCAAACTTATGTCATCCCCGCTATTACAGTATATCTCATCCTGTTCTTCCTCTATTCTACCCTCCACTCAACCTTCCTGTTCCCCCATGACCTACTCTCTCCTCCTCTTCTCCCCTTCTCTTCTTCCAAGCTCCCATTCACCCTACACAAACCTCATGGCCTCATTAAGAGCATTACTATCCACATATGCTGTCAATAAAGAATGTACATGACACTTAACTTAAGAGGGTTAAATATCCAACGATAACACTGCATCTCAGCTGCTCTATGCCTCTTGTTCCCATGATGTTACAAGTCATAATTCCATCTGGTTGGCCTGGAAACAGTTATGATCTAACATTCTGTCACATTATAGTTCACCTCCAAAATTCTTAATCAACCCTACGCACTCATGGACTCATATTGTATCATCAATTATTTTCAACTAAAACTGCAAATCTCATTTATCCTTAAATGGATTAGTCATGGAAAGTGGAAAACGGGCGTTTCTCTGGGTGCAGCTCTTGAGGTTTGTTTGTAAATCTTCTATGCTTTTTGTAACACTTACTATATCTTGCATGTATTTTCTCCATATTTATTGAAATTATTTTGTCCATCCAAACAGAATTATGTAGTTTTATGTGAAGCAGTGATGTAATTCTTAGAAATTCTGTTCCATATTTCCCCCTGTATTTTACTTAATTGTCCTACTTCGTAGTATTTAAAATATGCATAAATTCAGAGTTTGTGAGAAAACCTTGAATTTTTAGAAATTTAATGTTTTCCACAAAAATGTAATTTTTCTGTCTTCTGTGATGGCAGAGCACTTAAAGAATACAGGGGCATTGAGACAGATGGGGAATGGCAATAGTCATTCCTAAGCTATTTAGTGAATCCTTGAGTAGGATAAAGCAAGGACAAAAACAAAAAAAAGATCCAACACTACAACCACTCTCTGAAACAAAAAAAATGCCACACATACTAACAAACTGAACATAGATTTCTTTTTTCTCTTTGTTTTTCCCCAAATTTTTATCTACTATTTTATGCATGTCACTTTCAGTTCCCTCTCTCTCCTTTCCTCCTCTACCCTCCACTCCTGCCAAACCCTCAGCCCCACTCCATCCCCCTTCACTCCCCAGGGATGGCAAGGGCCTCCATGAGGGATTTCCAGCATCTGTCACATCATCCCGGGAATGGCCCAGGTTCTTTCACATGTGTCCAGGATGAGAAATCATCCCTCCCTGAGTCCCTGTGTATGCCAGGAATAAATACTGCTCCATTCTGCAAGGTCCCATGGATTTCCAAAGGATCCTCTCTGTCACCCAGGTTCGGTGGGAGGATGTCTGAATCAGTCCCATGCTGGTCCACCAATCATTAATCTGGGGTCCATGTGATGCCCCTTGTTTAGGTCAGCTACCCCTGTGAGCTGCACCGGCCCGATCCCGATTCCTTTGCTCATCACTCCTCATTGCCAGCGGGTTCCAGGACTTCAATTCTGTAAACAGCTGTGGGTGTCTGCCTCCGTCTCCATCAGCCTTAGGATAAGGGTTCTGAATGGCAAATAAGGCAGTCGTCATTCTCACCCTTATGGGAGGGCATTCAAGGTAGCCTTAATGATGGATGGTGTCGTTCCTGTAGATCTGTGAAGATCTCACTAGTGCCAGATCTCTCCTCCAACTTATAATGGCTCCCTCTTTATTGGTATCTCCCATCCTTTTCTCCTCTATTCTTATCCTGGCTGAACCTTCCTGCTCTCCCGTGCCGTCCTCTCTTCTCCTCTACTCTTGCTCTGTTTCTCCCATCTCCTTCTGTGCTCCCTTTCTCTCCCTTCCCAATCTAATTCAGAGATCACATCCCATTGCCCTTCTCTGGGTTAACATGCATATCACTCTTAGGGTCCTCCCTGCACCCCAGACTCACTGGCGGTGCGATTGTGGGCTGCCAATGCCCTCCTCTATGTCTAAAATCCATATATGTGTGAATACATGCCATGTTTGTCTTTATGTGACTGGGTTACCTCACTCAGGATGGTTTCTTTTAGTGCCATCCATTTGAATGCAAATTTCAAGATTCCATTTTTTTTTGCTGAGTGATACTGCATTGTGTAAATGTACCACATTTTCTCTATACATTCTTCAGTTTAGCGGTCCTGGCTATTTCAAATAATGGTGCTATGAGCATAGTTGAGCAGAAATCCTAATTGTGTGAGGGTACATCTTTTGGGTATATGTCTAAGAATGGAATTGCTGGCTCTTGTATTAGACGTATTTCCATTTTTCTGAGGAATCTCCATACTGATCTCCAAAGTGGCTGCACAAGTTGGCATTCCAACCAGAAATGGAGGAATGCACCCCTTTCTCCACATCCTCTCCTGCATAAACTGTCATTAGTGTTTTTGATTTTAGCCATTCTGTCAGAAGTTAGATGGTATCTCAGAGATGTTCTGATTTGCATTTCCTTAATGGCTAAAGATATTGAGCAAGTTCTCAAGAGTATCTTGGCAATTTTGGACTCCTCAATTTAGTATTCTCTATTTAGTTCTGTACCCCATTTTTTAATTGGATACTTTGGTGTTGGGAGACTTGCTTCCTGAGATTTTTTTTGTAAATTTTGCAGATCAGCCCTCTGTCAGATGTGGGGTTTGTGAATATTTTTCACACTCTGTGCCCTGTCCTTTTGTCTTGTTTACTGTGTCCTTTGCCCTGCAGAAACTCCTCAGTTTCAGGAGTTCCCATTTATTGATTGTCGATTCAATGTCTGTGTTAACGGTGTTAGATTCAGGAGGTATTGTACTCTGCCAATTATTTCAAGAGTACCTCCCACTTTCTCTTCTAAGAGGGTTAATGTGGTTATATTTATGTTGAGGTCTTTGATCCATTTGGACTTACGTTTTCTGTATGGTGATCGATATGGAACTATGCTTAACATTTCAAGAGATTTTGAAATCTAACCCTCCCTGGTGAAGTGAGGTGTTCCTAACTTCATGTCCTGCCCAGAAAAGCAAAGTATTGGGTGAATCAATAAGACACAATTGTTTAAATATAGTATTTCAACTAGAATGACAGACAGTTTTTACAGTAGGTTCATTAACAGGGACTTTTGCACTTCAAATTTCCCATTCACCTTCCTACAATAAGTCTCCCAGATTACATACCTAATACATGTCTCCAAGGTTGCCACACACTAGCTTAGACAATGATTGCCAGAGATTGTACCCCTGGGTTGATTCTGTAGAATGACATTGGTATTGTAATTTTTACATGATTCTCATTTACATAACCTGGGACACTCAATTAGTGCAAATGGCATCACACGAATCCCCAGAGAACACACATAGAGAAAGCTTATGGAAACCCATTCTTAAAAAACAGAGTCTAGATGTCTCAGAACTAAAATCAAAGAGTCTGATTCACAGATTTCTGAGTACGGAACAGCAACATCTTGACATGGACAGTGGTACTGGACATTGAGCTGTCATTTGGACAGTGGCATCCTACATTAAAAACAATCTTGCTAGGGGATACAGAAATTGTGTATTGAGGCTTTTAGAGGCCATCAGATAGAAGAAGTTGAACATCTGTCTCATTAGAGATAAACACCTATCCATTAGCTGCTCTAATCCTCCTGTGCATGTGATATTAGAGTACAGAATTCCACCAGGGTTACCAGGCAACAATTCTGTCCTGTTCTCGTACATCTCCCCCATATTTAAACAACACCAAACCACTCATGGGCTCACATTAGGACATCATTTTTTTTCTCCTAAAATGCAAGTCTCTTTGTGAGTTTTATTTATACTAATTTGTTTTGCAAAGTAATAAACAATGGTTTCTGTGTGTGGAGCTCTTTAGCTTTCTTTTTAATTCCCATATGCATTCTTTAACACTTATTCTATCTTGCATGTATATTCTCCTTATTTCCTGAAATTTAGTTTGAGTCTCAAAATAGAGTTCTATGGTTTTTCATAAGTCAGCATTGAAACTCTTTAGAAATACATTTTCATTCTCCCCTGTACTTCATTAAATTCTCCTGCTACTTAACATTTTAACTATGCATAAACTCAGGGCTTATGAGAAAAAATAATTTTGACAAATTTAATGCTTTCAGTGTAATGCAAATTTTTTCTCCTTTGTGGTGGTAGTGCATTTAGATGATGCAGAAAGATTGAGAGAGATGGGGGGATTCCAATATTCATCCAAGACCTATTCAGAGAACCTTTGAATGTGGAAAAAATTGAACAAAAACAATAACAGGATCAAACCCAACAAACTGTCTCTAAAAAAATGTTGCACAAACAACGAAACAAACAAACAGAGCATTGATTTTTAATGTACACATTTATAATGTGATCCTTATATTGAAGTGTAGAGTTAGCAGGACATAAGTATGTTCAGGTCCAACTGCACTAAAGTGAAACCTCGTCTTGTTATGAAAATAAAATATAAACCTTACAAAGTGTCACACAAGTTGTTCGTATATAACCAAAGCACAAATTCTCCATTCTGATGAATAGGGAGGAAAATCTAGGAATGGCTAGTTTATTCATGGCTTAGGATGTATTGAGTGATATTTCCTTGAAAGAATGGCATGGTGACTGGTTGGGACATTGTGGGCACAGAACTGCAATATGATCACATTGAAATGGAAAAGAGAAGAAAGAACAAGAATGACAAAATCATAGAAAAGCATTGCTTCAAAAAGGAAAACAAGCTGTGAAACGAGTGCCAATGTTGAGGACAACTTTTTGACACTAGAGTATGAATTCAACACATCTTAGTGGAGACTGAAGAGTATAAAAAAGGCAAGACTCTGTGTTGTTCCTGGACTACAGAGACAGAGGATGTCTCACTTGGTAGAAAAGAATCAAGATGACTGAGTGAGATGATGCAGTGAACTGTTGGCACCTTTCTGAATTTCCATCTATGTGAAGTATTTTTATTGAACATTATGAAAATCTTTTCTCAAGGTAATTAGTTCAAAGAAAAGCCTGCAAAGTGACATGGTATAAGGATTCAATTTCTTTCTCACCTTTTCCCACTGTCCTGCAGCACAAAATATACATGGAGAATTAAATTGACTAGAAAATGTTGGCCAATGTCTCAGCATCCCAACTGGCTAGCTCTCTAATAATTAGTAACCAATTTTGATTACTCTAACTGTTTCCACTTGATTTTATCTTAGTCAATAATTTCAAGACAAGTTTCTCCTTCCTAGGTTTCATGGTGTCTATCTGCTGGCTTCCCTCTACTCCACTCTCAAGCTTCTCCTCATCTGGTAGTGCCACCTTAACTTCCTGTCTGACTACTGGGCAATCAGTGTTTTATTCATCAACCAATAAGAGAAACGTATATAAGAAGGACATCACCATCAGTCGTGAGCATCTGTGTGATAGAGGATGGAATTCAATGCACACACTATAGTATAGACATCTCGAGAGAATGGCAGGCTCTGGAGATTTAATTACGGTATATGAGCAATACAAACTAACACATATTCTTCACCAAAACAAAATAAATGTGGAAGAGCCTGGCAGAGTTTTATGAATGATAGTTTTTCATTTCTGTGCACTATCTTATAATCCCAGTTTTGGGAACTGGAGATATTGGAAATGGGGTTCCTCTGAATCTGTTATAGATATTCAAAAGAGAGAGGAAGAGGGTGAAGCAAAAGGGGAGATGGGGGTTAAAAGGAAGTGGGAGAGGATTAATGGGAAACAAGAATGGAGGTATGGGGGGAAGGGAGAGAGAATGAGAAATGGCATGTTTCCCCAAATTGTGAGTTCAGATGTTTTGTCATACAAGCTTGTAATATGAAAACTGTGAGGAGAGAAGGGAAAGTGAGAAAAAGAACTAAGTGGAATAAGCTGGATGGAGTTTGAAGGGAGGAACTGATACTAGCTGCATTTAGGAATACAGTGAATTTGATCCCTGGAAGAGATATGTAGGGAAAATTTGGCCCTTAATCTTCCTCAAAAAGTGACAACAGCTTGGTGAGATCCAGGGCAGTGGAGTTTGCCGCAAATCTCTACAATGAATTTTTTTAATATTTTATTTTATTTATTTTGAAATTTAAATTTAAATTAGAAAGAAGGTTGCTTCACATATCAATTCCAGGTCCCTCTACCTTTCCCTCCCTTCCTCCCATGCCCTCCCACCAACCCCTTCATTATCCCCTCATTTCCCCAAGGAGAGTGAGGCCCTCCATGGGGGTGTGCATAGTCTGTCATTTCAACCATGGCAGGCCCTATACCTTCCCCCATAATGGGTGTCCAAAGTCCCTTTGTATACCCACGACAATTACTGATCTACTACCCAAGGCTCCATAGATTACCTATGCCTCCTCACAGACACACAAATTCAGTGGGTCTTGATCAGTCCCATGCTGGATTCCCAGCCATCAATCTGGGAATCAAGAGCTAACCTTTTCCAGGTCAGCTGTATAACCCTTTGCTCAACAGTCCTCCCTCTCTGTCAATGGATTTCTTGAGTTCAGATCAGTGTTTAGCTGTGGGAGTCTACCTCTATATCCATCAGCCATTGAATGAAGGTTCTGTTTCCCAGACTCTCTGGACATGGGATTGTAGGCTGGCACTCCCCAGATCTATGTCTAAAATCCATATATGGGAGAGTACATGCCATGTTTCTCTTTTTGTGACTGGGTTACCTCGCTCAGTATGGTTTCTTCTAGTGCCATCCATTTGCCTGCAGATTTCAGAATTCCATTGTTTATTTCTGCTGAATAATACAACATTGTGTAAATGTACCACATTTTCTCTATCCACTCTTCAATTGAGGGGCAACTAGGTTGCTTCCAAGTTCTGGCTATTATAAATAATGTTGCTATCAACATAGGGGAACTGACATCCGTGTTGTATGAATGGGCAACTTTTGGATATATGCCTAAGAGTGAAGTTGCTGGGGCTTGTGGAATGTTTATTCCCATATTCCTAAGGAATCTCCATATTGATTTCCAAAGAAACTGTATAAGTTGGCACTCCCACCAGCAATGGAGGAGTGTACCGCTTTCACCACATCCTCTCCAGCATAAATTGTCATTGGTGTTTTTGATTTTAGCCATTCTGACAGGATTGAGATGGTATCTCAGAGTTGTTTTGACTTGCATTTCCTGGATGGTTAAGGATGTTGAGCACTTTTTTCAAGTGCCTCTCAGCCATTTTAGACTCCTCTATTGAGAATTCTCTATTTATTTCTGTAGCCCAATTTTTAATTGGATACTTTGGTAATTTGGTGACTTGATTCTTTAGTTCTTTGTAAGTTTTGGAGATCAGCACTCTGTCAGATGTGAGATTAGTGAATAACTTTTCCCATTATGTGTGCTGAATTTTTGTGTTGCTGACTGTGTCCTTTACCTTAGAGAAGCTTCTCAGTTTCAGGAGGTCCCATTTATTAATTGTGGATCTCACTGTCTGTGCTACTGGTGTTATGTTCAGGAAGCTACCTGCTGTACCAATTCGTTCAAGGGTACCGCCTACTTTCTCTTCTAAGAAATTAAGTGTGGCTGGATTTATGTTGAGGTCTTTGATCTATTTGGACTTAACTTTTGTGCATGGTGATAGATATGGGTCTATCCATATTCTTCTACATGCCAGCATCCATTTATGCCTACAACATTTCTTAAAGATGCTTTCTTTTTCAATTGTATATTTTTAGATTCTTTGTCGAAGATCAGAAGTTCATACATGGATGGGTTAATATCAGGGTGCTCAATTCAATTCCATTGGTCTACCTGTCTATTTTTTATTTTATTTATTTATTTTTCAGTTTAAATTTAGAAAAGAAACCAGGTTGCTTTACATGTCAGTTCCAGGTCTTTCTCCCTTTCCCTCCCCTCCTCCTGTGCCCTCCCCCCAACCCCCCCCATTATCCCCTCATTTCCCCAGGCAGGGTGAGGCCCTCCATGGGGGTGGCCATAGTCTGTCATTTCATATAGGGCAGGGCCTACACCCTTCCGCAAGAGTTCAGGGTGAGAGTGCTCCTCACATTGTTAGATGGGAATCCAAAGTCCGTGTGTATACTCGGGATGGGTACTGATTTGCTACCCAAGACTCAATAGATTACCTAGGCCTCCTCACTGACACTCACATTCATTGGGTCTTGATCAGTCCCATGCTGATGCCTGGGATTCAAGAGTTAACTCTTGTCAGGTCAGCTGTTTCTGGGGTTAAACCAGCCCAGTCTTAATCCCTTTGGTCATCAGTCCTCCCTCTCTGTTACTGGCTTTCTTGAGTTCGGCACAGTGCTTAACCGAGGGAGTCTGCCTCTTCTTCGATCAGCCACTAAATGAAGTTTCTGTTTCCCAGATTCTCTGGCCATGGGATTGTAGGCTGGCACTCCCCAGATCTATGTCTAAAATCCATATATGAGAGAGTACCTGTCTATTTTTGTACCAATGCCAAAATATTTTCAGGACTATAGCTCTGTAACAGAGCTTGAGGTCAGGGATGGTAATGTCTCCAGATGTAGCTTGTTGAGTAAGGTTGTTTTGACTATCCTGGGTCTTTTCCTTTTCCATACAAAATTGATTATTGTTCTTTCAAGTTCTTTGAAGAATTGTGCTGGTATTTTAATGGAGATTGCACTGAATCTGTAGATTGCTTTTGGCAGTATTGCCATTTTTATTACATTCACCCTACCTATCCAAGAGCATGGAAGCTCTTTCCATGTTCTGAGGGCTTCTTTAATTTCCTTCTTTAAAGGCTCAAATATCTGGTGATACAAGTCTTTCAATTGTATAGTTAGCGTTACCCCAATGTATTTTATGTTGTTTATGGCAATTGTAAAGGGAAATGTTTCTCTGATTTCTTTCTCAGCCCTTTTATGATGTGTATATAGTAGGGCAACTGATTTTCTTGAGTGGATCTTGTAGCCTGCCACTTGGCTGAATGTGGAATACACCTATTTTTTTATCAGAAAAACATAGGAAAATGGCGTTTGCTACAAATTTTTACAGAGATCTGTAAAACTGTGTTGGTCATGGGTGCTGCAAAAACAGGTTTGCACATTCCAGTATGAATTCCAATATATTGTTTCAGATCTTTAGCAAAGGAACTGATGATAGTGTTACCCTTTACAAATCCTCTAGAACTGTAGAGCTACAACAGAATATTGACAGTTGGAAATGTAAAGATGGTGAAGGACATGAAGGTGTTTTTCAATCTTTTGTTTTAACTGATGTATTTGGTGGAGCTGTTCTGTCACAAGTGATTTCAATCAAGTTTCATTTCAACAAACTAATCATGACATAGCGAAAAAGGATGACTACAAGATGTATGTATTTTCTGTATATATCGTGTGTCCACAATGGTATGTGTGAAATGTGATTGTGAATGTGTGAAAAATGACCTACTTGAATTGCTTTGGATATGAACAAAATGATACTTAGATTGCTTTGGATATAGTTAAGGAGGTACATAAATTGCTTTGCATTGCCAAAAAGAAGCTCCAGCCAGTCACTGTCTTAAGTTCTCAGAGACAGTCAGTGGAAAACTAACAGAAGACTACAACATGGCCTAATAGCCAAAGAAATCTGTAAGGATGATTCTTTACAGTTTAGCATAGGAGTGGACACAAGAATTCCCCTAAATTTTATGGTCAGATAAAAAAATCTTGAGAAAATTGTTTTTGAGAAAAAGCCTCAAGGAAACTACTGCCCTGTTAGACCCCACCTATAAAGGAGTCACTGTAGATATAAATTAGGCCATGTGACCTAAGATGCAAAGAGACCTTGTAAGCTAGTGAAACATTTTTAGATTGGATTACCAATCCGTTTAAAGAAAATACTCTCAAACTTCAAGTAATCTTGAAAAATTTTTGGGACATAGTATAGTTTGCAATCTTTGAGTGATTTTCAGAAGTTGTTGGGAAATAGTCAATGGTTACATCCAATTTTAAGGGTATCTACTAATGATTCAGATAATGATCCCAGTTCACCTAGACAGTAAACTGAGGGAAGACAATTTCTTCTACTGTTAGAGTGTAGTGAAGAATCAACAGAAGTTAGCAAACAGTTCAAACAAAATTGGTAGCTTCCCTCAGGTAGAGAGAGCTTTGCCATCTCATAAATTTCACCATTGAAAAGGCAGACATATGGGATGGCAATTTGGTTTAACTAGAGACAATTCTCATTAAAACTGTGAATGAAATATACCCACAATATTTATCTGTAACTACTTTAAATATAAGGCCTCCAGACCTACTTCCTCATTACTTATGGCAAATAGATTGTTACTCATATTACACAATTTGGCAAGTTAAAATATATGTACATGACAGTTGATAGGTATTCAGATTACTTGACTTCCACTACACAAATAGAAAAAGCCACAATACATGTGACAAAGGATAAAACAAGAGGGGATTAATGTCCACAGTCCCCAAATGAATCATTAAATAATGCACTCCTCATGATAATTTTTTAATTGTGGATGTCTGTGAGCAAGCTTCTAGTGACAGATTCTGGCATGATGGAATCCAAGCCACATTTGCTCAGATCAAAAGGATATATCCACACACTAGAGAGCAGAGAAGAACCAATTTTGACCTAATTTGTGGTCGAGGGTGTGTTTTTGTTTTCTTACAGGAAATAAACAAAGTTCGTTGGCTACAAAACATTTGGTAAGATACACGTTGCAGAGAAAATCTGGAGGTGATTCTGTGGGTGCCTGTCCAAGCCTGTTTCAGTTTGACTCCGTGAACCAGTGTTCCTTACCCTTTATGTAATTCAATCTGCAGCCCAAGGAAGAAAGGAAAAATTTGATTGAAGATTTCCTGTTTTTCAACAGGTCTGCTGCATCAACTTCCAAGGGAGTTTTCATCCTGGTGCCAACAAAGAACTGCACACACTTTGAAATACAGAATTCATTTTCGCAGTTTTCCCTTTGGGGATAAAGGACCCAATTTAAAAAAACTGGACAGTGGTATGGACCACAATGTTTAACAAAATCCGTTTTCAGATTTTTGTACTGGACATAGTCACTAAAAATATTTTGGAATGGTGAAATATCAGTCTTGGTGGTTCCTGTTCCTGGAATTGCATTTATGCCAGTGTATTAATCCCAAGATTTGCAACTTGCCCTAATGTGGCAAAAGTCAGACTTTGGCATCACTCCTGGGGTGATGGTAGTTATTGCTGTTGCCGCTACCGGAGGCATTATATCTATGACTGCTATCTCACAGACTGTAACTAGAGTCAGTATAGTTTATAAAGCATCAAGAGACATAAAAGCGGCTCTCAGCACTCAGAGCTCCTTCAATATCTTAGTCCAGGTAGGAGTTTCAAATCTTGATCTACAAACATCCTAAAACCTGTTTGCTTTCCCTGATGTACTCTTTGATTACCCCAGCGAAAGTTTATATGCATCAATTGACCAATCAATCTATTAGGATATATGAGACCTGGGATGCCTCATCCTCTGGAGAGATTAGCCTTCAGGGATCCCCGGTGGCAGACTGCTTAATAAATAAACGGCCTTGTCCCCATCTCTGGGCCTTGTATCCATAGGTCATAAAATCATATGATTCATTTGGTTAAGGCATTTTTGTACTATGCAAGACCAAGCTCGATTTGTTACTGGAGAACCACAAAGAATCCTTCACTTCAGCTATGGTTGCGCCTACAAAAAAATTAGGCAGCCAATGAGAGGTGAGTCTTAGGTGATGCCTGCCAACCTAAGACAGGAGGGTCATATAGCCTGGGTGATTTCACTATTGATGGGTAAGGCTGTCATTAATGTCCTGTTCACCTGAGACAGGTGCTAATTTCTATAAAGAAGGGGGAGACATTGGGTCCCAGCTCCAACATTGTATCTGTGAGTCCTGGTCAGCCAACATGTGCATCCTACATTGCAGTCTAAGTGCATCCTTTTTTGCCCTATTTAATGTCCCAGCTTTGCCCCACTGACATCAACATCTAGGTCTGAGAAAAACATGATCTCTTCCACCTGGGATATTTCTCCTGTGCGATAAGCCTATGTATAAAGCTGCTCTGTCTATACAATGTAGAATAGACCTGTTAGCACTAACAATCAGATGTCTAGTCTTTCATTTTAATCTCCTGGCTTTAGGTCAATATGTGAGAATTTCTTGTGGTATGAGTGCAAAAGGACCTGAAACCTGGTGATAGTGAAATATGGAGAGACTATTATTCTGTTTCTTCTAAGTGAAACCCAGAGCCTGTAGACTGAGTCATGTAACTCAGGGATTGCAACAGAAGTGTTTCTTCCCAGGCTACATTTGGACAGCTTCTGTGAGATGATAGCTGCTGTGTGTTTGTGTTGATTCTTTATTTGCCTGGAAGGACACTGCTGTGTTCTTCAAGCAGCAATTAGAGAGGCCTGGTCACACATATCCGTGTACAGATACAAGGCTTACACATTTTGGTCCCCTCTGAAATGACAAACCTGCATGCATGTCTTAACATTACTTGGCAGCATACTCTTGCTTTGTCTCTCTGTATCTGTCTCTCTGTCTTACACACACACAAGGACACACACACACACACATATACAGTAATACATAGCTGTGTTGTGTATTTGTCTACGTGTTTGTAAATTTCAGCAAGTGTTCTCGACCCTGCAATCAGTGGTCTGTGATTGGGCATGAGGATTTCCTTGTCTCACACCCTCAGGTAATTCTTGTGATGAGCATTGGGGTACCCTCTTTGAGCATTATAATTGTGCCAATTTAATGAGCAGAAGAATTTATAAGTACATGGGAGGCAGGGCATAGCATTTGATGGTCTCCAGAAATCTTGATCACAATCTGAATTCATTTGATAAAGTGAAATGACAGACTCTAGATATCCCCTATGTGGAAAGATTTGGCAATAGGGTGGGAGGGAGGGGGGAAGGGGAGTGCGGGAGGAGGGGAGGGAGAGGGAACTGGGATTGACATGTAAAAAAAAGCTATTTAAAATTAAAAAAAAGTTTATTCATGGATGTTTTGCTTCTATGTCCATGCCCTGCCATCAGCCAAAACGTTTTTCAGAATGCTTGATGATAGAGTATTAGTATCTCATGGCACACATGCACAGGTTGGATAATGATAACATTGGAGACTTCAATAAATTCAAGTTGCTTGACAAAGATTCACTCTTCCATGGGTATGTGCCTGTCTTGCAGGGAACCACAGCATTGTGAAATTCCCATCTCTACCTTTCATTCCTCTGAACCATAATGTTAACACTTTTGCTTCTAGCCTTTATGCCTCTTAGCAATCATATTTAGCAAGCACCTCTTGGTCTTGTGCCTCTGACACTCATTTTTGCTAATTATGCTAGCTTTTCCCAAGAACAGACTACTTCTTGGGAAAACACACTGAATCTAGTTCAGTGATTTTCAAACTTCCCAGTGTCATGACCACGTTAACACAATTTGTCATATATTGGTGAGCTCCAACATAGTATCATTATTTACTACTGTATAATTACAATTTTGCTACTGTTATGAGTCATGATGATATCATTTGTTATGTTGGATATCTGTGATGTTACCCATTGAAAGAGTAATTCCATCACTAAATGAATCATGGTCCATTGTTTGACCACAACTTCTCTAGGTTGAAAAATAATTTGCAGCATGAGGCTTCTATCAGTCATTTATTTATTTCCCCCATGGTTCCTGTACACCCTTTGGGTCTCCTACCCTCTCTTCAAATGTATTTCTCCCCGACCTACTGATGTTGTTCCTTACCATGATCTCTTCAGGGTATTGACTGATGGATTTTGGTGGTAGATATACTTGGATTTATTTTTTTGTTGGTATATTCAGAATAGGATTGGTTCTTTTTGGAACTCTGTTCTCTACTTTTGGCCTTCTGACTGCAGCTAGCATGGCTGCATTGACCTCTTTTCTCTGTTTCCATTGAGTCTAGTGGGATTCAGGGTTTATTGAGACAGGAATGGTAGGAGGAGCCTGGAAGAGGTGACTATACTGACAGGGTTTCCGTCAATCTGCAGTACTGACACCAGATAGAGAAGATTCTGGTGCAGAAAGTGGTAGACTATCTGAGACAAGAGAACAGGAAGGTGCTGGGAGAATTGATCCTGCTGCAGCACTACTTTTGAGAGGTTAAAGGGATCTGTGGTAAAGAAGAACATGTCATCCGAATCCTCCAGACCCAGGAGCAGCAGGTAGGGGTTTAGTTCCAGCACCATTTCTTCACATAACAGTAGCCTGTCTACCCACCAACCCAAATGTGTATTCACTTATCTATCCATGCCTCAAATGTTCATGCCCCTCACTCTCATGATATCCAACTGTTCATTTCCTGTCCATGCATCAGTTTTTCTCTGAACTAGTCAGAATCAATTGGCAAACAAAAATTTTTGCTCTTCTTGAAGCTGCAGCTTAATCAGGTAGATGGGTCAATAACATAGTATTATAATGGGAGGAGTGTCGTGTACTGATGTAAGGGAGGGGGGCCCATGTTCTGGTGCTCATTTTCTTTGTAGGATTCATGTGATATCCCCGTGGTGGAGGAGAACCTACTACAAATATCAAATAGGTGATTTTCTATCTCCTTGTTGGATGGCATATGCACTTCCTTTCTCCTATTCTCTGCATCCCAATGTGGTCTCCTCACGATGCTCAACTCTTGCTTCACACTTACATATATGACACTAAGAAGTTGCTAGAAGTGCTTATTGTGGGTTTACTTGGCAATTCCATCATGGAGCTTACAGTATGGTGGTGATTGTTTGTTCAGTCATGTGAAATTGACTTATGACAGGCTAGAATTTTTGTAGTAGATCTGAGATTTGTAGAAAGTAGTTCTACACACAGCTCAATATAGTTTGACCAAGCAGAGCAAATTTCCATATGGAATTTTAGTCTGGAAGAATGGAGAACAACATCATTAACTTCTTCTGAAAGAGTTGCTGTGCTTATTCCAACCTTTTGTGATCATCTAGTATGATTTCTCCTCACTTCATTTGTATTTTCTTTCCCTCTGAGTGCCTCTCTGTCTCTCTGTTTTGCTCTGTGTGTCTCTCCTTGTCATTGGGGGGGCATTGGAGCTATGTGAGATTAGTATGCAACATGCATGTGAATGACAATTTAAAAAGATAATGATGTTTGTCAGTCTCTATCTAAAACAGGCATTCTTCTTTACCAGAAACTTTGTGGAAGATCACCACGCTAATAGGAAACTGCTGACCTGAACAAGGCAGAGCTCAAATACTCCAGAATGTTAACTTGTAAAACACCATAGGTATGATCCAGACAGCATGAATATGGGTGTCATTTAAGATGACTGGTTAATCTATGTGGCCTCTATCAGTGGATCAGGATTTATACCTATTACATAAATGAAATTTGGGAGCCCAATCCACACAAAGGAAACTCTCTCATCCTAGACAAAAGGAAGAGACCCTAGGCCCTGCTCCAAATGATGTGACTGACTTTGAAATACCACTATGGAAGGCTTCACCCTCCATGGGAAGCAGAAAGGAACAGGAAAGTGGTTTGGAGTGGAGCAGGGGAAAGCGGTGGCATCATGGTCATGGCTCATTTTCCATCATCAAGATGCTCTCAAGGAACAAAATCCATGCCAAGTTCCAAGGCCAATGTTACCTGAGCCAAGGTTATACAATGATAGATAAATATGCAAATAGGCAATGATAATGAGGAAAACACAGGGTAAAAACACTCTTAGCCACCAGACCATTGAGTAAACAGTCTGCATTCACTAACATTCAAGGGTAGAGAATGGACACAAACCTTCAATCAGCCCATACTGCCTCACAGAAACCTTGAATGGCCACAGAGGCCTTCTACTCACCTTCTTGTAATCCATTCTTTGTGTTTACTTCAAAGCCTTTTCTGGCAGATAAGTAATTGTCTATCAACAAATGTGTGAAAACAATTGAGTGACAGTAATTTTGTGTTCTTTTGTTCTAGAGACCTTGGTGGAAGTCTAGAAAAATCAGGGTAGCATAAAATATTTGATGGACACCAAATAAACAGGCACAGCACTGTCTCAATAAAAATGGACTCAATCATCTTTAAAGATACTTCATGAATGTGTGAACATATAAATATGCATAAAGTGACAGAGAGATGGCTCAGTTGTTAAAGGATAGGCTCACAGCCTAAAACAAATATGCATAAATACACACACACATAAATCGTACACATAGATGCATGCAAACACTTACTTGCACATATAACTGCCTATGCTCAGAGTGACCCATACCAACACATATCCCTACACATACAGGAAAGTTGGCCACATACATACAGATTAGGCCACAAAGGGCATATACGCGCACACAATAGCACACTAATGTGCAAAAGAGAGGCAGCAGATACACAGAGTTCTTGAAGAAAACAGTGGATGATGACACAAATGAATGATTGAACAGTATGTAGGTTGGAGTCTAGATGGGTTATTGGATGGATACATGAGTGTCTTCTTTATGGTTGGACATGTGGGCAGCTTGCATATGCTGCATAAGCCTTCCTGATTCTGCTCAGCACTGGGGTCACAAATCTTCTCATGAAACTCATTAAGAAGCCTATTCACCTCCTCACAGGACACTTACAGGACAATCTGCTCCTCTAACAGCTTTCTTTTCTCAAGTTGTAACATGTACATTTTTTTCAGTGGATTAAAAACTTGTAAGACCAGTAAGACCAGGCTGTTGAGGAAACTGAGCAACCATCCAAAAATGATGAGTCCCATTTAGCCTCCATTTGCCATCTCTACTTCTAAGTACCACCATCCCAGAAAAGTACCAGGCCCTGAAGAGCCCAAGACTGCAGTTCACAGTACCTAAGGCAGAATCACACAGAGGCAAGACAAATCAATACAATAACCAAATTCTTGAACAACTCAAACTACTTCTGAAAACCACGGTACCAAATGTGATACTGTGCCCCCAAGAAAATGATGCAAACCCCACCAATGCTTAACTGTTCACAGTATTGGGAAAACATCAGTGTGTATAGAGTAAACATTGAAGTAGGGCAGAAGTCCCAGCCACAATGAACCATTTCTATGAAACGCAGACGTGTGAAGTAATTACAACCACACCTGAGACCCTGGGGTACATGACATTCCATTCATGAAGTAAACCATTTTCAGATCTAAGGGATCCTGATGCTGTCAGGATAATATTGGGAGGGGCTCAGTGTTGTTCATTCCTAGGAAAAGAGTTCAAGAGGCACAAGTCCAAGCTTCACAGGCAGGCTACTTGCTAAGAGATAGACAGGCTAGAACCAGAGCCCTCACATTGGGTTGATGACAAAGAGGACAATCAGTCCCTCCCAAGCTGCATCAGGCTCTTACATATAGGATTACTTCTCCTCAGTCAGCCACTTGAACTTGGTCAAGGCTTCAGTGAGCTCGACGTGTAATTTCTGTAGTTCCAACATAACCTGCTTATGCTCTTTTTTCAGCATCTCAAGAGAATTCAGCCTGTCGTAAAGAAAAGAACCCCATGAACACAGGACACAAGGACAATATGAAATTGCGACCCCCGGAGGGGATCCCCGACCCGCAGGGATGAGGTGATGAGGGTCGCTACTAATTTGGTGGGTCTTCAAGAGCAGATCCGATCTTAAAAGTAAACTTCAAGAGGTTAAAGGAAACAGGATCAAGACAACGTTCGCTGATCAAGAGCGTTTATTTTTGGGGTGAGATGGTACTTATAGAAAAAGAATCTCAGGGGGCGGTACAAGCATGCCAATCAAGTCTCAACTCAAATATACACCAAATAAGGTAAAGACAAAGCTGTAATTTTCCATCAGTCATCAGTCGCATTCCACAAATGCTTGTCAGTGTAAGTCAGGTGCAGGAATTAGGGAGGGGTAGGAAGTATTCAAAGGAACACTTTAACCTTTTGTTAACAAAGACAATTGCCTTATAAGGGTTACTTCCCTCTGGCTAGGCAGGTGGGCTGCCCTGTGTAAATTTTACTTTTATGGTTAACCTTTTCCTTTGTCTCAAGGGCATGTGTGCTCGCAGTCACGTAGGCAGAAGGCCAATAAATGCCTGACAGACTCCATTTTGTTCAAGGTTCTAGCAGTCCCCAACATGAAATCATGTGTGTCTTGACAACCTGAGCCCTGGAGATGGCACAGCGTGGCACATATACAAAAGTGAACAGTGGTTTCTTATTAAAGTTACTATCCAATTCCCAGGGCAGAAGAGTCCAGGTGTCCAAAGCGAGTTATCCAGGACAATATAAGCACCCTCAATGGGATTTGTGCTACAGATTAGGTCTCTAGAAATTTCCCTAGAGTCTGTGACATATATTTGGCCCATCAAAAACCTGTGGTGACATCCCTCCTGACTGCAGAACTGGGATTCTCATTTCATGATTCCAATTGCTAGACAATGGACAATAGCACACAATGAGTATTTCCAGAGAGTGATCTCAACTTCAAAATGGCTTAAGAAACACCACAGGAGATTCCAATGTTACAATGTGATGAGCATTAGCCAAGAGTTGTGCTACCCAAAGTGGAAGTCCCTACCTCAACACAGGCATCGCCTGCAAACTGTGAAAATGGCAAGTCTTCAGATCCTGCCACAGATCCAAGTCTCCCAAGAGTACACACATAAATACATGTCATCTACCTCCCCACACATACCATATATAATCAGGATGCCGATGAAATGCAGGATAGTAGCATTTCTCAGAGTGTAAGAAAGAAAAACCATAGATGAGAAGCGATGAGCTATAAGCCTTGCAGGCCTGAACTGAAATTGATGTCTTGGGCTAGGCTCCTCAAGCTACTACCAGGACTTTTTAGCACAAACTCTGCTGATCTAGTACAAAGCCTCACCACAAAATAGCAGGAATTTGCATGTCTCAGAAGCCAACACCTGTCAAGGACTCTTGAAATGCATGATGAGAGATCACACACTACTCCCCCATACTGAGACTGTGATTTAGGCCACAGACTCTGATTTATTTTTGGAAGAAGCAGAACAGCCTGCTTGCCCACAACAGTTCTATCAAGAATCCATGTTCCGATGCACTCAGGACAATTAATTTAGACACCAGGATACCATAGATGTACAGCTGCCTCTTCCTCAGGAAAGCTTACACTGACATTGGGGTCAAGGTGTTCAGCAGAAAACTGGAAATAATGACTACCTGTTGGTCAAAAACGTGTTTATATAATAGTCCAGAATTCCACGCAGTACATTTTGCTCATATATCATACTCTGTAGCTGAATGGTGAGTTACTCCAACTCTGTCATCTGGTGCCCCTGCTCAGTGAAGTTGGAGAATTAGGATGGTGCCTCCTCAGTAGTCCATGCTGGTAGATAAAGACAAATCATGTGTTTCCTGACAACAACCCTAGCCCAGGAGATGCCACAACCTGGCACCTATACACTAGAAAAAGCTTGCTTCATATTCCCAGCACCCTCTCCCTTCTCTCCTCCCTTGTCATTCCACCAGTCCCCCAGCCACCAATATAATCCCCACACTCTTCTCCAGGGAGTTTGAGGCCATCCATTAGCGATTTCCAGAGTCTGTAATTTCATCCAGAGTAGAGCTTATGCCCTCCCCCATGTGTTGAGGCTGAGAGAGCATGCTTCCACGTGGAATGGGCTCCCAAATTACATTAGTAATCCTTGATAAATATTGATCTTCTACCAAGGCCTCAGTGATTGCCAAGGCTTCATCACTGACACCACATTCAGAGGGTCTGGATCAGTCCCATGCTGGCCACTCAGACATATTTGTGGGATCCAAGATCGCCCACTTGTCATGTCAGCTATATCTGTGGTTTTCCCCAGCATGGTCTTGACCAATTTCTTCATCAGTCCTCCCACTCTGTCACTGGATTACAGGATTTTAGTTCAGTGTTTAGCTGTGGGTGTCTGACTCTAATTACATCAGTTGCTGAATGAAGTTTTAGCAGTGGGATTTTAGACTGGAATTCCACTGAAACATGTCTAATATGCATATATGAGTGAGTACATACCATGTTTGTCTTTTTGTAACTGGGTTACCTCACTCAGAATGGTTTGTCCTAGTGAATTCCAGTTGCGTGCGGGTTTCAACATTTCATTGTTGTTTTTCTGTTGAACAGTAATCCATTGTGTAAATGTACCACATTTCCTTCTCCCCACTCTTCAGTCGAGGTGAAACTAGGTTACTTCCAGGATCTGATTATTACAAATAATGCTGGTATGAACATAGTGCAACAGACATCCTTGTTGTATGATCGTGTACCTTTGTAATATGCCTAAGAGCAGAATTCTGGGTTTTGTGGTAAAATGAGTCCCATTTTCCTGAACAATTTCCATACTGATTTCCAAAGTGGCTGTACCAGTTGGCACTACCAACAGGAATGGAGGAGTCTCCCCTTTCTCCACTTCTTTTCCAGAAAGAGAAGGAATAGAGAGAGACAGCCCTGTGTCAGATGTGGGGTTAGTAAATAACTTTTTTTCACTCTGTAGGCTGTGGTTCTGTGTTGTTGACTGTGTCTTTTGCCCCACAGAAGCTGCTCAGTTTCAGGAGGTCTGATTTATTAATTGTCTATATCAGTGTCTGTGCTACAGGGGTCATGTTCAGGAAGTGGTCTCCTGTACCAATACGTACAAGGCTCTCTCCCACTTTCCCTTCTAAGAGGTTCAGTGGCTGTATTTATGTTAAGGTCTTTGATGCATTTGGACTTAAGTTTTGTGTATGGTAATAGACATCGATCTACCTGCAATCTTCTACATGCCAGCATCCAGATAAATCTGCACTATTAGATGAAGATGCTTTATTTTTTTTCATTGTATAATTTTAGCTTCTTTGTCAAAGATTAGGTGTTAATAAGTGTATAGGGTAATATCAGGGTGTCCAGTTTGATTCCACTGGTGTTACTATTTCTTGTACCAATACCAAACTGTTTTCAGGATTGTAGTTCTATAATAGACATTGAAGTCAGGGATGGTGATGCCTGCAAATATTTCTTTGTTGATTAAGATTGTTTTGGCTATCCTGGGTCTTTTGTTTTTCCATATAAACTTGAGCAGTGTACTTTCAAGTTCTGTGAAGAAATATACTGAGACTTTGATGGGTATTGCATTGAGTCTGTAGAATGCTTTTGGCAAGATTGCCATTTTTATTATATTGATCCTACTTATCCAAGAGTATGAGAGATCCTTCCATTTTTCTGGTGACTTCTTTAATTTCTTTCTTTAAAGACACAAAGTTCTTGTGATACATTTCTTTCACTTGTTTGGTTCGTATTACCTCAAGTTATTTTATGTTGTTTGTGGCAATTGTAAAGGATGATGGTTCTCTGATTTCTTTCTCAGTCCATTTATCGTCTCTGTATATAGCGGGGCTACTGATGTTTTTGAGTGCATCTTGCTTCATGACACTTTGTTGAAGTTATTTATCAGCAGTATGTGTTGCCTCGTAGAATTTTACAGGTCACTTAGGTAAACTATCATATCATTTCCAAATAGTTAATGTTTCACGTCTTCCTTTCCAATTTGTATCCCCTTGATTTTCTTTTGTCGAGTATTGTTCTAGCTAGAAATTCAAGTACAATATTGAGGAAGTATGGAGAGAGGGGGCAGCATTTTCTTTTTCCTATATGTAGCTTTTATTATGTTCGGTTTGTTCCTGTTATCCCGGATGTCTCCAAAACCTTTATCATGAAGGGGTGTTTAATTTTGTCAAAGGATTTTTCAGCATCTAGTGAGGTGATCATGTGATTTCTGTTTCTCAGCTTGTTTATATACTGGATTTCATTGATTGATTTTGGTATGTTGAAGCATCCCTATATCTCAGAGACGAAGCCAACTTGATAATGGTGGATATTTTTTCTGATGTGTCTCTAGATCAGATATGTCAGTATTTTTTTCCTCAATATATGTTTAACAACTGAAAGTATTAAATTGGGTTCAGGAAAAACTAAGGCTTGGTAACACCAAAGTTACATGATCATGATTTTTGCATCTCTGTTTTGTAACAAATCACAAACTGAGGGCATTTTTAAGCTGCTTTCCAGGCTCTGAGTATGATAGCATGGACTGAAGGTGCTTTTGGCTTACACACAGAATAGCACCAGGAAGGTAAAAATTTAAGATAATGTTCTTGAGAGGATCCATAAAGAAGGGGATTGACAGATGGCTTCCTCTCAGGTAAATGTACACACAAGGATGTAACAGGTTCAAATTCCCCAGAGAAATTATTGATTTGCAGAGCTCAATCCTCACTCTAGTTCATTGTTTGAAATCTGTTTTCATGTTTTATTATATTTCAATGGATATTCTTTATTGTCACTCTCATTTCTATGATATATCTTGCTTTCCACTCATATATGCCTCTTATTTTCTTATATAAATATTTTTATTTAACTTTATATGCATGTCACTATCAATTCCCTCTACCTCCCCACCACCCCTTGCTCCAAACTTCCCAACCCCTCAACCCCACTCCATAGCCCTCCACTCCCCATAGTGGGGAGGGCAAGGTCCTCTATGAGGGATTTTCAGAGTCTATCACATCATCCCGGGAAGGGCCCAGGTTCTTCCCCATGTGTCCTGGCTGAGAGAGGCTCCCTCCATGTGGTATCAGTTCCCAGAGTCCTTCTGCATGCCAGGAATAAATACTTTCTCACCTCTCCAAGGACCCACAGATTGCCAAGGACTTCTCTCTATCACCCAGTTTCGGTGGGAGGGTGTCTGGATCAGTCCCATACTGGCCCCTCACTCTTCAGTCTGGGGTCCACGTGTTCCCCGTTGTTTAGATCAGCAGACTCTCTGGATTTCTCTGCCTGATCTTGATAAATTTGGTAATCACTCTTCTTTGCAACTGGGTTCCAGGAGCTCAATTCAGATCACGGATGTGTGTGTCTGCCTCTGCCTCCATCATCCACTGGATGAGAGTTCATTCTTGTCTTTTTGTGACTGGATTACCTCACTCAGGATGGTTTCTTCAAGTGCCATCCATTTGCCTGTAAATTTCAAGATTCCATATTTTTTTCTGAGTAGTACACCATTGTGTAAATGTACCACATTTTCTCTATCCACTCTTCAGTTGAGGGGCATCTAGCATCTTTCCAGGTACTGACTATTACAAATAATGCTAATATGAATATACTTGAGAAGATGTCCTTATTGTATGAGGGTACATCTTTTGGATGTATGCCTAAGAGTGGAATTGCCGGATCTTTTGTTAGACTGATTTCCATTTTTCTCAGAAATCTCCATACTGATCTCCAAAGTGGCTGCACAAGATGGCATTCCCACCAGCAGTGGAGGAGTAGACCCCTTTCTCCACATCTGCTCCAGCATGTACTGTCATTTGCGTTTTTTATTTTAGCTATACTGACAGGAGTGAGATGGTATTTCAGAGATTTTTGATTTGCATTTTCCTAATGGCTCAAGATGTTGAGAACTTTCTCAAGTTTCTCTTGGCCATTTTGGACTCCTCTATTGAGAATTCTCTCTTTAGTTCTGTAGTCCATTTTTTTAATTGGATGCTTTAGTGTTCTGGGGACTTGCTTCTTGAGTTCTTTGTAAATTTTGGAGATCAGGCCTCTGTCAGATTTGGGGTTTGCGAATATGTTTTCCCATTCTTTGGGTTGTCATTTTGTTTGTTGACTGTGTCCTTTGCCCTGCAGAATCTCCTCAGGTCTCATTTATTAATTGTCGATCTCAGTGTCTGTGCTACTGTTGTTATGTTCAGGAAGGGGTCTCCTGTAGCATTTCGTTCAAGGGTACTTCCCACTGTCTCCTCTAAGAGATTCAGTGCGGCTGGATTGAGGTTGAGATATTAGATCCATTTGGACTTAAGTTTTGTGCATGGTGATACACATGGCTCTGTCCACATTATTCTATATGCCAGCATCCAGTTATGCCAGCACCATTTGTTGAAGATGCTTTCTTTTTTCCATTGTATAGTTTTAGCTTCTTTTTCAAAGATTAGTTGTTCGAAGGTGAGTGGGTTGATATCAAGGTCTTCGATTCGATTCCTTTGGTCTACCTGTCTGCTTTTGTACCAATACCAATCTGTTTTCAGGACTATAGCTGTATAACAGAGCATGAACTCAGGGATGGTGATGCCTCTGGATGTTCCTTAATCATACAGGTTTTCCTTGGCTACCCTGGATCTTTTGTTTTTCCTCATAAAGTTAACGATTTTCCTTTCGAGGTCAGTAAAAAATTGTGCTGGTATTTTGCTAGTGATTGCATTGAATCTGTAGATTGTTTTTGGTAAGATTGCCATTTTTACTACATTGATCCTATTTACCCAAGAGCATGGGAGATCTTTCAGTTTTCTGGTATCTTCTTTAAATTCTTTCTTTAAAGACTCAAAGTTCTTGTTATACAGGTCTTTCACCTGTTTGGTTAGAGTTACCCCAAGATATTTTATGGTGGTTTTGGCTATTGTAAAGGGTGATGTTTGTCTGATTTCTTTCTCATCCCCTTTAGTGTCTTTATATAGTTGGGCTACTGACTTCTTTGAGTTAATTTTGTATACTGTCACTTTCCTGAAGGTGTTTATCAGCTGTAGGAGTTTCCTGGAAGAACTCTTTGGGTCGAGTATGTAGACTATCATATCATCTGCAAATAGTGAAAGTATGGCTTCTTCTTTTCCAATTCGTATCGCCTTGGTGTCCTTTTGTTTTCTTATTGCTCTAGCTAGAACTTCAAGTACAATATTGAAGAAATATGAAGAGAGTGGTCATTCTTGTCTTGTTCCTGATTTTAGAGGAATAACCTTTAGTTTCTCTCCATTTAGTTTGATGCTGGCTGTTGGTTTCATGTATATAGCTTTTATTATGCTTAGGTATGTTGTGTTATCTCTGATCCCTCCAAGACCTTTATCATGAAGGTGTGTTGGATTTGATCAAAGGCATTTTCAGCATCTAGTGAGATGATCATGTGTTTTTTTTCAAATTGCGTATATGGTGCATTACATTGATGGATTTCCTTATGTTGATACATCCCTGCATCCCTGGGATGTAGCCTACTTTATCATGTTGTATGATTTTTCTGATGTGTTATTGGATTCAATTTTCCAGTATTTTATTGAGTATTTTTGCATCAATATTCATGAGGGAGTTTGGTGTGTAATTTCCTATCTTGGTTGTGTCTTTGTGTGATTTGGCTACTAATGTAATTGTAGCTTCATTAAAAGAGTTTGGCAGTGACCCTTCTGCTTCTTTTCTGTGGAACAATTTGAAGAGTATTGGTATTACCTTTTTCTTCAGTTTTGGTGGAATTCCACACTGAAACCATCTGGCCCTGGACTTTTCTCGGTTGGAATACTTTTTATGGCTGCTCCTATTTCTTTAGGGGATATAGATCTGTTTAAATTGATTATGTCTTCTAGATTTCATTTTTGGAATTGATATCTATCCAGAAAACCATCCACTTCCTTTAGATTTTCCAATTTAGTGGAGTACAGATTTTCAAAGTATGACCTGATGATTCTTTGGATTCCTCAGTGTCTGTTTTTATGTCCCCTTTTTCATTTCTGATTTTGTTAATTATCATGTTCTCTCTCCCTGTTTAAGTTAGGTTTGATAAAGGTTTGTCCATCTTGTCGATTTTCTCGAAGAACCAAATCTTTGTTTCATTGATTATTTGTATTGTTTTGTTTGTTTCTAGTTTATTGTTTTCAGCTCTCAATTTGATTATTTCCCAGTATCTACTCTTCCTGGGTGAGTTTGCTCCTTTTTGTTCTATAGCTTTCAGGTGTTCTGTTAATTCTCTAGTGTGGCAATTCTCCAGTCTCTTTATGTAGGCAATTTGTGCTATGAATTTTCCTCTTAGAACTGCTTTCAAAGTATCCCAAAGGTTTGGTTATGTTGTGCCTTCATTGTCATTCAATTCTAAGAAGTCTTTTATTTCTTTCTTTATTTCTTCCTTTTCCAGGGGTGATACAATTGAGCATTGTTCAATTTCCATGAGTTTTTGAGGTTTCTTCAATTTGTGTTGACGTTGAATTTTAATTTTAAGCTGTGGTGGTCCGACAGGATACAGGGGTTTATTCAAATTTTTTGTATCTGTTGACTTTTGCTTTAATGCCAAGTATGTGGTCGATTTTACAGAAGGTTCCATGTGAAGCTGAGAAGAAGATACATTCTGTCTTGTTTGGGTGGAATGTTCTACAGATGTCTGTTAAAAGCAATTAGGTGATAACTTTTGTTATTTCCATTGTTTCTTTGTTAAGTTTCTGTCTGGCGGACCTGTCCAGTGGTGTGAGTGGAGTGTTGAAGTCGCCCACTATGATTGTGTGGAATTTAATGTGTGATTTGAATTGAAGTACTGCTTCTTTTATGAAGATCGGTGCCTTTATATTTGGGACATATGTCCAGAATTGAGACTACTTCCTAATGTATTTTTCCTATGATGAATATGAAATGAACTTCTTCCTATCTTTTGATTTATTTTAGTTCGACGCCAATTTTGTTAGATATTAGGATAGCTACACCCTCTTGCTTCTTACGTCCCTTTGATGAGAAAGTCTTTTCCCAACCCTTAACCTTGATGTAGCATCTGTCTTTGAAATTGAGGTGTGTTTCTTGTATGCAGCAGAAGGATGGATTTTTATCTTCGTATCCATTCTGTTAGCCTGTGTCTTTTTATAGGTGAGATAAAAATGATATTCAGGAATATTAATGATCATTGACTGTTGATTCTTGTTTGCTTTGGATCTGTTTTTGGTGGTGGCTTTATGTGTGTGTTTTTCTTCTAATTCTGAATTCTGTTAAAGTTAGATTATCTATTGCCTTGTGATTTTGAATGTAGTTAACTTCATTGGGTTAGAGTTTTCCTTCTAGTATTTTCTGTAGGGCTGGATTTGTGGATACGTATTGCATAAATCTGGTTTTGTCATTGAATACCTTGTTTTTTATCCATCTACAGCGATTGAGAGTTTTTCTGGGAATAGTAGTCTTGTCTGCAATCTGTGGTCTCTAAGTGTTTCTAGAACATCTATCCAGGACCTTCTGGCTTTCATAGTTTCCATGGAGAAGTTGGGTGTAATTCTGATACTTTTGCCTTTATATATTACTTGGCCTTTTCCCTTTGCTGCTTTTAATATTCGTTCCTTATTCTGTATGTTTGGTGTTTTGATAATTATGTAATGAGGGGACATTTTTTATCCAGTCTATTTGGTTTTCAGTAAGCTTCTTGTAGTTTCACAGGCATCAAATTCTTCAGGTTGGGAAATTTTCTTCTATGATTTTGGTGAATATGTTTTCTGAACCATTGAGGTAGGCTTCTTTGCCTTCTTATATACCTATTATTTTTGATTTGGTCTTTTGACGGTGTCCCATATTTCATGGGTAATTTGTTTTAAAGATTCGTTAGATTTAAGACTTCATTTGTCGATGAATCTATATCCTCTAGTTTATCTTCATTGCATGGGATTCTGTATTCCATCTCTTATATTCTGTTAGTTATGCTTGCATCTTTACTTCCTGATTGTTTATTCAGCATTTCGAATTCCAGCATTACTTCAGTTTGTGTTTTTCTTATTGCCTCCATTTGCCTTTAAAGGTCTTAAACTGTTTGAATTGTTTCCCTTCATCTATTTGATATTTTTTCTTGGCTTTTCTTGCTTTCATTAAAGGATTTGTTGATTTTTTTGCACTTTTTATTTTGTGTTTTCTTCTGTTTCTTTAAGGGACTTTCTCATATCCATTTTCAGGGCAAGTATCAATTTCAGGAGTTTCTTTTGAAGGCCATTCTTTTCTGATTCATCTGTGTTGATATGTTCAGGTCTTGCTGGTGTAGATCATGGGGTCTCTTCCACCCCTGGTGGGTTTGATTCTAAGGATCCTTTCCAGTGTGTTCAAGCTGGTAAAATATTTCAGTGGTTAAAGGTGAGCCTGGGACCCTCTCAAGAACAAGACAGAGTAGAAGGGACTTAAGCACCTGAAAAGGGCAGGAAGACAATGAAGACTGAGTTTTGTACAGACTCACGGCGGTCCTTCCAGGAGGGCCAGGTCATTTCTAGTCACAGAAAAAGCACAGGGAGATAGAGTCAGGGGATTTAGGTAGTTGGGTCTCAGAGCAGGTACCCCACTCACATTAAGGACTGGAAGACAAAAGTGTGCACAGATTCAGGGTGATCCTTCTGGGAGGCATAAGTCTTCTCTAGGTGTGGAAAGTGCCCAGGGAGACAGAGTCGGGGATGTAGGGAGTTGAGGCTCAGAGTAGGGCTCCCACTCACCTTAAGCAACAGGAATCAACCAGAAGACACTGAAGACTGAGTTGTGGGCAGAATCAGGGATGTCCTTCCGGGTGGAGTAGGTCTTCTCTATGGAGAGAAAATCCCCAGGGAGAAGGAATCAGAGATGTAGGGACATGGGGAACAGAGCAGTGCCCCCACTCACCTTATGCACCAGGAAAGGCCCAAAGACACTGAAGACTAAGGTGTGGGCAGGCTCAGGGTGGTCCTTCTGGAAGGGGCAGGTTGTCTCTAGGTGTAGAAATTGCCCAGGGTGTTGGACCTGGGTGATGTAGGGAGTTGGAGCTCAGAGCAGATCTCCCACTTACCTTAAGCAACGGGAAAGTCCCAGAAGACACTTAAGACTGAGGTTTGGGCAGACTCAGGGTGGTCCTTGCATGGGAGCAGGTCTTCTCTAGGCACAGAAAATTCCCAGGGAAATGAATCAAGTGATGTAGGGAGTTGAGGTTCAGAGCAGGGCCCCCACTCACCTGAAACACCAGGAAAGGACTGGAAGACACAGGTGTGGGCAGACTCAGGGTGATAATTGCAGGATGTGCAGGTCTTCTTTACATGCAGAAAACCCCCAGGGCGACAGAGCCAGGAATGTATGGAGTTGAGGTTATTTTGGGCTCAGAGGAGGACCCACACTCACATTAAGTAGCAGGAAAAGACCAGAAGACACAGTTGGGGGAAGACTCGGGGTAATTGTTCCAGGAGGCATAGGTCTTCTCTAGGTACAGAAAACGCCCAGGGAGAGTGATCAGGGGAAGTAGTGATCAGAGCAGGTCACCCACATACCTTAAGCACCAGGAAAGGACCGGAAGATACCAATTGGGCAAATGCATGTTGATCTTTCTAGGAGGCATAATTCTTCTCTAGCCCAGGGAGACTGAGTCAGTGATGAGGGGAGTTGAGGCTCAGAGCAGGGTCCCCAGTCACCTGAAGAAACAGGAAAGGACTGAAAGACACTGAAGACTGAGTCGTGGGCAGATTCACGGTGGTTTTACTTGGAGGGACAGGTCTCCTCTAGGTTAAGAAAATATCCAGGGAGGCAGAGTCAGGGCTGTAGGAAGTTGTTGCTCAGAGCAGGGCCCACACTCACCTTAAGCACCAGAAAAGGACTGGAAGACACAGGTGTGGGCAGACACAGGGTGATCCTTCCTGGAGGGAGACCTTTTTTCTTCTCTAGGGGCAGAAAATGCCCAGGAAGATGGAGCAGGAGATGTAGGGATTTGGGGCTCAGAGCAGAGTCCCCACTCACCTTAATCACTGGGAAAGGACCAGAAGACATAGGTATGGCCAGATTCAGGATGATCCTTCCAAAAGATGCTTGTCTTCTCTAGGCACCGAAAATGACCATGGTGATGGTGCCAAGGTTGTTGGGGCTCAAAACAGGGCCCCCACTCACCTTTAGCACCAGAAAAGGACCAGAAGACAGGTGTGGGTAAACTCAGGGTGATCCTTCCAGGAAGCATAGTTCTTCTCTAGGCACAGAAATTGCCCTGGTATACTGTTCAGGGATGTAGGAAGTTTGGGCTCAGAGCAGGGCCCCCACTCACCTTATGCACCAGGAAAGGACCAGAAGACACTGAAGACTGAGTTGTGGGCAGACTCAAGTTGGTCCTTCCAGGGATGGGCAGGTCTTCTATAGGCACAGTAAATGCCTAGGGAGAAGAGCCATGGATGTAGGGAGTTGGGGTTCAGAGCAGGACCCCCACTCACCTTAAGCCCTGGGAAAGGACTGGAAGACACTGCTGTGGGCAGACTCAGGGTGATTATACCAGGAGGCCTAGTTCTTATCTAGGTGCTGAAGACACCAAGGGAGATGGAGCTGGGGATAAAGGATTTGCGATTCAGAGCAGGGCACCCACCCAACTTAAGTACCCAAAGGACTGGAAGACACTGAAGACTGAGGTGTGGGAACTTTCAGGGTGGTCCTTCCAGTAGGGGCAGGACTTCTCTAGGCACAGAAAATGTACAGGTAATGGAGCTGGGGATGTAGGATTTTGGGGCTCAGAGCAGCGCCCCCACTTGACTTAAGCACTGGGAAAGGACTAGAAAATTCAGGTGTGAGCAGAAACTGGGTGATCCTTCTGAGGACTGCAAGTGTTCTCTAGTTGTAGAAAACACCCAGGGAGACTGAGCAGAGGATGTAGGGAGTTGGGGCTCAGAACAGGGCCACCACTCAACTTAAGCCCCAGGATAGGACCTGAAGACATGGAAAACTGAGATGTGGGCAGACTCAGGGTGGTCCATCTGTGGGGTACATGTCTTCTCTAGCACAGAAAGTGCCCAGTGAAATGGAACAGGGGAAGTCATGAGTTGGGGTTCAGAGCAGGGCCCCCACCCACCCTAAGCACTAGTAAAGTACCGGAGACACTGAGGACTGAATGGGGACAGATTCAGGGTGATCATTCCAGGATCAGACAAGTCATCTCCAGGTGCAGAAAACGCCAAGGAAGAAGGAGCTGGGGATGTAGGGAGTTGTGGTACAGAGCAGGGCCTCCACTCAAATTAATTACCGGGAAAGGCCCAGGAGACACAGGTGTGGGCAGACGCAGGGTGATCCTTCCAGGATGCACAGGTCATCTCTGGGTGCAGAAAACACCCAGAGAGACGGAGTTGGGGATGAAGATATTTTGGCCTCAGAGCAGGGCCCCCTGTCACCTTAAGCACCTGGAAGGGACCGGAAGGTACTAAAATCTGATTTTGGGGCAGACTCAGGGTGGTCCTTTTGGGAGGGTGAAATGTTTTCTTCTATGATTCTATAGAAAATAATTTTGACAAATTTGACGTGGGTTCATTCATACTCTTCTATATCTATTATTGTTAGGTTTGGCCTTTTCATGGTATCCCATATTTTCATGGATCTTGTGAGTTTGTGATTTGTTGGATTTAAGATTTTATTTTATCAATTAATCTATTTCTCCTAAGGGAATCTTCAGTTTCTGATATTCTCTCTTCTATCACTTGAATTATTGTGGTTATTCCTACATCTGTAGTTCCGCATCATTTACTCAGCTTTTCTCATTCCAGATTTTCTCAGACTGTGCTCTTTCATTGTCTCTATTTTAGCTTTGAAGCCTTGCACTGTTTGATTTGTTTCTTGCAATTTTTGGTTAGTCTTTTCTTCCATTTCTTTAAAGGATTTTTCCCATTTCCTATTTTAGGGAATGTATCATCTTATTGAAGTTGTTTTTAAGGTCATTCTTGTCTTCATCTGTACAGAGATGTTCAGATATTCCTGGTGTAAAGTCCCTAAACATATTTACCCCCATATTTTTTCTGTTTTTGAATGTGTTCTTATAATTTCATCTTTGCATTCCTTCATGGAGTGGGTGCAGGTGGGGTCTCTTCCTCTCCTTGTGTTTACCAGTTCAAGATTCTTTTCCAGTGGGTACAAGTAGCTTCAATATACTGTTGGGTCTCTCAGTGGGTACAGGTGGGTCTGAGGCACTTACTCTCCTTATTGTTGGGAGCAGAAACAGCACAGGAATGTCAACAGGCTCACAGTTGCTTGGTTTCCAAGGTTCAATAGACCTGCCTGCAGTTCACAGTACAGGAGTTCCCAGCGTAGACCAGCAGCAGTTGACCCTGCGACAAGGCCCCAAGCTCACCTCTACCCAGAATTGGGGTGGGAGTATCCCATCAATGTCAGAGACTCATGTTTGCTTGGTCCAATAGGGGGAGTCACCCTTGCTTTATGGATCAAATTTTATTCAAATGTCAGGTATCTAACTCAAAGTTTTGCTCTCTGCCTGCCAACTTTTGGGAAGAGAGGACTGCAACACCACCTTGAGCATGAAAATAAATGTCAGGTTTTATTTTGAGGGTATGTATAAATGAAAGAATGTTGGCTGTACTGAATCTCACTCTGTAGAGCAGGATAGTCACAAACTCACGGAGATCTGCATGCCTGTCTCCTGAGAACTGGGATTAAAAAACTGTACCAGGAATGCCTGGCAAGAAACAGTTTTAATTGAAATTCAAATGTAAACCTGGCATTGTGAGAAATGAAAGAGAAAAAAGGAGGTGTAATGGTTCACTCTAACAATCTCTGCACTTGTAGTTTGAGATGGGATGAAAATTATGAGTTTTGACAATTATCATAGGACTCCAGGCTGTTCTTCTTAGAGGACCCAAGCTTGCTTTTCAACATCCACACGGTAATCCTTGTGCCTAGCTCCATTTCTAGGATATCTGATTCTCTCTTCTACCTTTCATGGTCCCCAGAAACTCATTTGCTACACATGTGTACAATTTCTCAAAACACCTACACAGAAATTAAATATCAATTATTAAACAAAACTGCATATAGGCATACTTCATAAATTTCACCTTTTGGATGCAGAGGCAGGAGGATTTTTTATGCAAGAATTGCAAGAAATGAAGGAAAAAACAATAAAAAGCAAGAAATGGAAAAAAACACAAAGGAAAAACTTCAACATATGCAAGAAAGAGAGGAAAAGACAAAGTAAAAATTACAAGAACCAATTAAAACAGGGCAAAGTTTGAAAGCTGTAATAGAGACAACAAAAATGCAGTCTGAAGGAATGCTGGAAATAGAAAAACTGGGCAAACGGTCAGGTACTACAGATACAAGCATAACCATCAGAATACAAGGGATGGAACACAGAATCTCATGTGCTGAAGATATATGAGGGGAAATAGATTCATGGACCAAAGAAATCTTAAGTGCACCAAATATCTAACACAAAATATCCAGGAAATATGGGACACCGTGAAAAGACCAAACCTAAGAATCATAGGTATAGAAGAAGGTGAAAAAATGCACCTCAAAGGGTCAGAAAACATATTCAAAAATTCTAGAAGAAAAAATTCCTAACTTAAATAAAGACATGCCAATGGATGTAGAAGAAGGCTACAGAATACCAAATAGAGTAGACCACAAAAGGAAATCCCCTCAACATAATATAAAGATCCCTGAACATACAGAGTAAAGAAATAATATTAAGAGCAGCAAAGGAAAAAGGCCAAGTAACATACAAAGGCAAACCTATCAGAATGACAACTGACTTCTCCATGGAATTTCTGAAAGCTAGAAGGTCCTGGATAGCATTCTAAAAACACTAGGAAACCATGGATGCCAGCCCAGACATCTATACCCAGGAAAGCATTCAGTCACGATAGATGGAGAAAACAAGATATTCCATGAAAAACCAGATTTTAAAAATATGTATTCCCTAACACAGCCTTACAGAAATTTCAAAAAGGAAAAAGCCAACCCAAGGGAGTTAACTACAACCAGAAAAACATAGGCAAAAGATAATCCCAAAAGTCAAAAGAAAAGAGGTGGAAATCCACATATAATTCCACCACCATTAACTGTTGCAAATCAAACCAGAATGAGAAATCAATGGGCATTAATATCCATGAATATTAATGTTCTTAACCTGCCCATAAAGAGACACAGGCTACCAGACTGGATTCAGAGATAGTACCCTTCCTTCTGCTGCATAAAAGAAACACACCTCAGCCTCAAAGACAGATGTTACCTCAGATTTAAGGGATGGGAAAAGATTTTCCAATCAAATGGACCCAAGTAACAAGCAGGTGTGGCAATCGTAATTTCTAACAAATTAGAATTTAAAATAAAATAAATCAAAATAGATTGAGGAGGGTACTTCATACTCATCACAGGAGACATCCACAAAGATGAAATTTCAATTTTGAACATCTATGCCCCAAATACAAAGGCACCGACGTTCATAAAAGAAATATTACTAAAACTCAAATCACATATAAAGCCCCACTCCCTTATAGTGCAAAACTTCAACACCACACTCTCAACTCTAGACAGGATTACCAGAGAGAAACTTGACAAAGACCCAATGGAACAAATAGAAGTTTGACACAATTGGAATTAACAGACATCTATAGAACATTCTACCGAAGTAAAAAAGAAGATACATTCTTCTCAGCACTACATGGAACCATCACAAATCTCGACCACATACTTGTAAACATGTCAACAGGTACAAAAAATGGCATAACCCCATGCACATTGTCAGACCACCATGGTTTAAAATTAGAATTCAACAACAACCCAAATTGCAGAAATCCTGCAAACTCATAAATGTTGAATAGAGAGGTTATTTTTTATAACGCTAAACATCCTTATATGTCACTCCAAGGGCATGGCTATAGGTGAGTGGGGATATGTTACAGGTGTAAAACTGCTTGTAAAAATAAAATTCAAATCACCCTGCAGATCAATCCAAAAGCATACCACACCGATTCATCTATAAGAAAAACAATTCATCCAGAAAAACAACATCTGTGGCTTCCAAAAATAAAGCATCCACAAGCCTGATTTCTTTTTGATAACGAAAATAGGGGTATTCCTAGGAGATGTGGAGAGTTCTATATGGCCAGCATTGAATTGCTCCTGTACAGGCTGCTGGGCTGCTTCTAATTTTTCTTTGACTAGAGGCCATTGTCCTACCCAGACAGGATCATCATTTATCCAGGTGATTTTATCTGCCGGGGGTACAGGGGAGGCAGGGGGGCTATAGCCAAGGCCCACTCTATCATGGGGGTTGGGATTTTGGCGAGCCACTTCTTTGGCTCGAGCTGCCTGTCTAGTGCGTGGTCGCCCCTGTGCCGCAGGAAGAGGTCTAGTAGGGGGAGGCAGTTCGGCTCCCTCCCCATCAGGGTCAAAAAGAGGGAACTGGAGTTTAGGTGATGCCGAGGAGAGGAGCTGTGAAAATTTGTTGCTGAGAGCTTGAACGAGAGAGGAAGCAAGAGAATAGGCAGGAGGTCTTGTGGCCAGAGAGACCTCATGCCTGTGGTAGGCAGCAGCCTCTTCCTCTAGTTCCAGGGCATCCCCAGGATCGAGAGGTTCCTCAGGAGGAGCAGAGGCGACAGCCCATAGGGAGGGATAGATACTGGTGGCTAGAGAGCTAATTTTATGGGCAAATGAGGTAGGTTGATCAGAAGGAGAAGGAGGAAGCTTATCAAAGCTTCAAGAGGTTAAGGGAAATAGGCTCAAGACAACTTTTGCTGATCAAGTGCGTTTATTCATGGGGGTGAAATGGTTTTTATAGTAGAGAATCTCAGCGGGCAGTACAAGCATGTCAATCAAGTCTCAACTCAAATATACACCAAGTAAGGTAAAGACGAAGCTGTAATTTTCCATCAGTAGCATTCCACAAATGCTTGTCATCGTAAGCCAGGTACAGGAATTAGGGAGGGTTAAAAAGTATTCAAAGGAACACATTAACCTTTTGTTAAAAAAGACAATTGCTCTATAAGGGTTACTTCTGCCTATCATTATGGTAAAAGAATCCAAAGGAACACATTAACCCTTTGCCAACAAAGGCAATTGTTCTATAAGGGTTACTTCCCCATGACTAGGGGGGTGGGCTGCCCTGTGTAAATTTAACTTTTGTGGTTAGCTTTTTCCTATGTCTCAAGGGCATGTTTGCCCGCAGTCACGTAGGCAGAAGGCCAAGAAATGGCCGACAGACTCCATTTTGTTCAAGGTTCTTAGCAGTCCCCAACATTGATCAGGTGAAATCACTGGATTCCATGGTCTCCAAGACACAATGGAATTTCAGGGAAGGGGCTGCTGATGTCATGTGTAATAAACATGTGCTCCCTGCTAACTAGCTTTCCTCATACCTCAGCAGAAATCAGGTTTCCCTATACAGGAATCTCTCCTGGGACAGCACCTGCAGCACCTCCTTTTTCAAAAATAGGGATATCTAATTGGTTGGAAAATCTTTAGTAACTTCCACATATGCGATTAACTCTGCAGATTTCAGGCTCTCTGCAGTGTGCATTTGCTTCCTGTGAAAAAAAATTCCGTTCCTAAGAGAATTAGCAGTTGAGGTGTTGAACACAGGCTGTTTTGTTTCCTGCAGCAATAATATGTTTCCAAACTACAGTTTTGTCTAGGCTACCCTAGAGGCACTACATTCAGTTTCCCAGGTTGCTCACATCCCTCTGTTGTCTAATCCATGCCATGCATACCTGATGTGAGTGCAAACCTTTCTATACTGTTACTATTTATCCAAAATAATATGTCTAGACAATTGGAGAAATCTTGCCAGTACACCGTACTTCTAAATACAAATTATATTAGATTTTAAAACATAAGGAAAAACAAGCCAGTCTCATGTGTAGTCTACCCTGATCCCTTAGGGAATGTAGGGAATGATGTCAGGTGTTGTTAGCAATGTCTCTTTGTGCTCAAGCTAAGCAGTTTTTGGAGGAGTATTCAGACTAGACAGCTTGGTAGGAGCCTGCAAATAAGCAACTTGCCTCTGAAGCAGAGCATATCTGTGCAAGTCTAGGAAGTGAGAGCGGTGGTTAATACTGCTATTTTACCACAGCAGATCTAAGAATGTACAGAAAAATGGTTTCTTCCAGACACCAAGAAGTTGCTAGGGGAATGCATCTTGCTGCAGCACTGCTTGAGATAACTGAAATGGATCTATCTGCCAGGAAGAAGAAATGTCATCAGAGAGCAACAGACCCAGGATCAACAGGTTGGGGAAAGCAGTTGGATCAGGTTCAGATCAAGCACCATTCCCTCATGAAATATTAACCTTTGCACCATCAAAGCCAAATGTTCTTCACATATCACTTTACTAGTCCTCCCACTCATATTTGTCCACTTCACTCTCATGATATCGAACTGTTCATTCCTGTGTCCATGCACCAGTATTTCTGGGAAGTGAGTCTCTTCTAAGAAACAACTGGCAAACAGACCTTGCTGCTCTTCTTGAAGCTGTATCTTAAGCAGGAAATGGGTCAATGGCACATCACACACTTCCATGTGATTTTGATGGGAGGGGTGTTAAGTATTGACAGGAGGGAAGGAGTTCCATGTCTTCTGATTCTTTTTTTCATGGTTCATGTGAGATCCTAGTAGGGCAGGGGAAGCAGCTTGCAAGGAGTAAAGCCTACTCTAAATTATTTGTCTCCGTGTTTGTTGGCATTTGACATTTCTTCCTACTATTCTCTGCAACCCAATGTGGTATCTTCATCATGATAAACTCTTGCTTCACCTAGAATGAAACCTCAGTGGGATTTTGGAAGAAGTGCATTCTGTGTGTTTCCCTGGCAAGTTATCCTGTCACAGACCTTACAAGATGGTGATGATTGGTTGTCCAGGCATGTGAAATTTGCTTGTGACAAGCTGAAAGTTTTTAGGGGTAGATATGAGCCTTCTAGACAAAAAGTTCTCCACCAAGCTTAACACAGTCTGTCCAACTAGAACATGTTCTCCTATGCAATTTTAGTCCTGATGAATGGAGATCAGTATCATTGGATTCTTCTGAAAGAGCTGCTTTCATTAGTCCAAACATGTGTGATCATCTACTGTGTTTTCTCCTCACCTTGTCTTCTGTTTAAATTTGTTCTGAGTGTCTGTCTGTCTCTCTGTTTTGCTCTCTCTCTCTCTCTCTCTCTCTCTCTCTCTCTCTCTCTCTCTCTCTCCCTCTTTGGGGGTATTGGAGCTCAGTGAGGTGTGGAGTACATCATGCATGTGAAGAATCCAGAAGGTTGATCAGTCTCTACCCTGAAACATGCACTCTTCCTTCCCAGAACCTTTTTGTTTTACTGGACTGTGTCCCATATGAGTATTGAGCCACACTGGGAGCAGTTGGAGTCAGCTGAATTTTTTCTACCTTGCATCTCTGCCTTTTGTGGTATCTGCATATGGTTAAGTCTACCAGCCAATATCAAAAAAGAATCATTCAGATTTCTGTTGATCCAGTTAATAAGAACTACTCTCCATGCAATAATATGCTTGATACTCAGGAGATGTAGAAGTGTGTCTGCCTTGCTACCTTCAGAATTCTCTGGAATGTTCTGAGAGGAGGGATTTCCTTGAACTCACATAGCTTTTACTTCTTATGCCTCCTATGTCAGGAGCTTAAATATAGGTGTGTCTTAACTTGTCTGAAAAAAATTATGTTGTCGTTGATGGACATAATTTGTAGGGATGAGAATACCACTCTTGGTCACTCTTCGATATAACATTGGCTCTTCAATTTGTTTGACCATTTGCCATGTAAAGTGTTCTAGAGATGTAGTAAGTATTTCCATTGCCAGATGAACATAAAGAGATGTTTCTCCTGCAAGATTGTTCAGAACTTTCACAGGGTGTTGTGTAGTAGCTTTTGGAGAAAACCAGGATGTTAATTTCCAACTTTCATCCTAAGGATAGCAATGCTGGTTTTCTTTAATGAAACAGCTCCCTGAAGGTCCTATGTTCTCTGGCACACATCTGAGGAAATAATTCTCCACCATGATATGCTCCATCTTAAATACTGTCTGGGTGTAAGTTTCCTTTCCATCCAGAGATATGAGCATGCTCCATGACCTTGTCCAGTTGTTTAAGCTGCAATATTGTATTATGTATATGTATAAAATGAGATGATCCAAATGTAATTCACCATGAACATTCTGCTTAACTCTCCTATCCTGTTTCCCATGGATAAGGCTATTTCTTTTGTAATAATGTTGTTCCCAGACTGTTGGAGAATGTTCTGTTCTTTCTCATAGATCAACCTGTGACACTTGCTTGAGGCTGAAAATATTCAAGGACAAGTTACTCGTGTTCCTTAGGGATATAAAAATGACTTCTTTCATAAGATCAGTGTTGACCACAAGGCACAATTTTGCTTTTTGTGAGGTCAGCTGACATGGAAGGACCCCATTAGGTCTATGTAGTAACAGCCTGCTTTCCTCCTCCAGATCAGAAAACCTGCAGCATTAGCTGGAGAAAGCTTCAGGGCAGGAAGAGAGCCTCCTGCATGAACTGTCAAAGTAAAGTGACCCTCCAATCTACAGTTCTACCACCACATTGTATTGACAATGGGCAAGTTGTTTACTTTCAGAACCATTGTCTGACATGTACTGTCTGACATTGTCTGTCCATGAATAAAATTGTCAGCTCCTTAAAGGAACATTTACAAGTAGATAAAGAGAAAGAAGAGATAAATAAGGGGAAATAAAATAAAGAAAAGCCAGAAGAAGGAAAAACACACAAGATATAATCATACATGAAAATGAGTAGGAGGGAATAGTAGAGGATGAATTAACAGGGAAGTAGTTAAAAATGGTAAAGAAGGTCAAATAGAGCAGGGATACAAGTAAAGTACTAATTATTTATTAAGGAATACATAAAATGCATACATAAATATAAAAATTCATTATTTATAAATAAAATAGTAATATGCATTAAATTGAGTATATATTCATTTTAATATATTTAATATATAAATTAAGTATATATATATATATTAGCTTATGTAACAGAAGTTAATGAGAAATAAGCCATTAATATGGTAGAAAAATTATGTATTGGGTTTTGTAGACACATGTGGGGAGAATATTTCATTTTAGCATTTTATATAAAAATGAAGAAGTATTAGCATTCTTTGATGAATTATACATATTAAGCACAAAACATACAAAACACAATTTTCTGAAAATAACAATGTGTGATCAATTCCAAGGATAGAGACCAGAATAACTCAGGTTCAATATGACAATAAATAAATTCAATTTTCCCATGTGGTGCTGATACTCTGTAACAAAGCCCTTAAATGCCTTCAGATAGACTAAGTTTAGCAACTGTCAAATTAGAAAAAATTACATATCCTACATCAACTTCAGTCTAAACTAAGAATCATCAGAAATGTTTCTGAACACATGTAAGAAGGAAAATTACATGGGGCTGGACAAGTTGGAGTCCTTAAATATCTTAATCAAGAGATTTACTTCTTATAGGAGAGGATATCAAATAACAAAACTCATTGATAAAGTTCTTCACAGACTATGTTCAGTGATATTAGATACTCATACCATAGATAATTTTTCCAGTTTCTTGGCCATAGCTGATTGGGAGACTTAAATCTAGTGTATGCTGGCATTCATTGATGAACCAAGGCACATGCCTCAGGATATAAAAATATACAAATATAACATTGTCTTTCAGCTGCTACCTCCTTCTTTGCCCAGTGATAAATGCCAGCTTCTTGAGTCTCCTCTGGGCCCAGGGTTGCCAGGCTGTAATTATGACTTAACAGTTGGTCTTACTTGTTCTCACAAAAGCATAGATAACTGATCCACCTGTGCCCTCTGCAGACTGGTTAAAGCTGTGTGGTTTTCCGTGCTTGGAGGCCTCTGGCCGTGTGATCAGGACCTTTCACTGACACATCAGCTGACATTTTGGAACCTATTTCCCATGCTTCAAATCACACCAAGCCTTAATGCTGGGGGAAGGTCTTATTCATAAACTCAACTTTACAGGTGGTCATCTTTGTTGACTCCCAAGAAAGGTCTAATCTTCTCTGAAAATAAGAAGAGTGGATTAAAAGATGGAGCTCAAATTGGGTAGATCGAATGGGAATAAAGGAGGGAGGACAAACAAACTGTTAGTGGATTGAAAATAAAATGAAAAAAATGTTAAAGAATAGACAATTGTGCTGGGAAATATATATATATATATATATATATATATATATATATATAAAATCTCTTCTGTTTGCTGGTGTTAGCTTCAATAGTTTTTTTAGTTTTTTGCCTTTTTGGGGGTGGAGATGCTTCCATCATAAATCTATATTTATTCCTTCTTTATTTTTAGAGAGGTCTAATACTATTCATGTCATCCTATATCTACTACATACTATAATCACACACCCTTATGTTCTCATAATTCTTGGCTTTAACTCTAGAGTACAGAGTATGATTTGTACCATGCCATTTTATGAGCTTTATTAATGCAAATATTTCCCACGTTATAAGTAGGTAATATGCTACTGAGTACCCACACTGTGGTCACCAATTTTTCACATTTAAGGATTTCTAGATATGGAAATTCAGAGATGGTAGCGTTTGTAAATATTTCAGGCGATTTTGTGCAAGTAGAGGTGAAAGGTACAAAATTGAAAATAAATCAATTTTTTCAAAATTTAACTTCGTTAAATAAACCACAAAATCATTGACAAATGGACAAATGAGTCCCTTCCTAATGCACAATTTTTAAAAAGTATTACACCTCAGCATAGAAGCACCTTTTTCTACTTATGTGTACTCTGAGAGCTGACACAGGCTTTTGTAACTAGATGCTAGACATCCACTAACAAAACCAGAAATCTATTATGAAATGCAAACTACAGGATGGAAGGAGAAAAATGTTCAATTGCATCACACATTATTCAAGGAAAAAATAAAGAAAGACATTAAGAGTTTCTGGGTGTCAGAGAGGATGACTCTGCAATCTATGGGACCTTGGAGAATAGATCAGTTTTTATTGATGGCATAGAAAGGGACTCTGGGAGACCATTCTACATGGATGGATATGCTCTCAGCCTGGATACATGGGGTGGAGGACCTAAGCCCTGCCAAGGATGATATGAGAGCCTCTGAAAATCTTTATGAAGGCCTTAACCTACCTGGGTATGGAGCAGGGATTCAGTGGGGTGGGGGGTTGGGCGGGACTTGGGGGAAAGTTAAATAATAAATTATTACAAAATTAATAATAGCACCCCACGGATACTAAAACACAGGAGGAAAGGAAAAGCATGCTAAAGCAAATTATGTAAGACCCTGACTGCACTACATGCTTCAGGCCCCAGATGTGGGAGCATTTCCATTGCAAATCCCTCACCTGCAATCATGGACAGTCAGAAAACAGAAACTGTCTACAGTGACTAATAATGTGAATAATGATCATCATGGAACTTTAACTACTAGACTTGATATTTTCTTTATCCTCTTAATGGAGTATGACTTATCAAACTTTTGCAAGCATTTGTGTCCAGTATCCATATATATACACCATTAATATATTTTAAATATACGTATTTATCTATAATTTCAGAAGATGTTTGTCACATGTACTTTCGTTTAAACTTAATAAACATTTATTACAGGCCATGAGGTTGCAGCAGTTAAAAAATAGTTGTAGTGCATTTTGGATTAAAGGTCACCCGAATTTTCAGTTCAGAATACCCTGAGACTTTCATGCCAAAAGGAAAGGCTTTTTGAAGCTTGTTGTGGTTTATTTTTGGGTGTGTTTTCCAACATAATCTTTAGTAAAAACTTGCTTAGAAAAAAAGAATTCCTTGAAAATTATGGGACACTGTGAAAGCAGCGCTAAGAGGAAAGCACTTGACAATAAGTGCCCATATAATGAATCTAGAGAACACCCACACTAGTGACATGACTGCATACCTGAAATACCTAGAATAAAAACAAAATTACCCAGGAGGATTAGATGACAGCCAATAATCAAATTGGAGTTTGAACATTGAAATAGAAACAAAGGAAATAATACATAGAATCAATGAAATAAAGAGTGCAGTCCTTGAAGCAACAAGTTAGAATAAACTTTATCCTATCTAACCAAAAGGCAGAGAGAATATGAAAAGTAACAAAATCAGAAATGAAATGTTTGGGGGACATAACAATAGACACAGAAGAAATCCAGAGAATAGTCAGGTCATACTTTGAAAAAACTGTACTCCACAAAATTGGAAAACTTAAAGGAAATGAGAAATTTTCTGGATAGGTATCACATACTAAAATTAAATCAAGAACATATAAAAATTTACATAGACCTATAATCCATAGTGAAATAGAAGCAGTCATCTATAGTCTACCATGCAAAAAGAGCACAGGGCCAGCTGATGTCAGTGTAGAATTCTATCAGAAATTCAAAGGTAAATTAATACTAATACTACTCAAATTGTTCTATGTAATTGCAACTGAAGGTTCAGTGCCAAACTCTTTTTACATGGATATAATCACCTTGGCACCAAACCACACAATCACAGAACTAAGAAAGAAAATTAATTGAATTGTTGGTGTTTCGTTGTCTAGCTTTTTGAGTTTTTTCTATGTTTTGTAATTCAGTCCTCTATAAGATTTGGATTGGTGAAGGTATTTTCCCATTCTGTGGCCTGCTGTTTGGTTTTGTTGACTGTGTTTTTTGCCTTACAAAAGTTTTGCATTTATTAATTGTCAGTCTCACTGTCTGTGCTACTGGTGTTATGTTCAGGAAGGGGTGTCCTGAACCAATATTTTCAAGGATACCTCCTACTTTCTTTTCTAAGAGGTGCAGCATGACTGGATTTATGTTGAGGTCTTTGTTCTATTTGGACTTAAGTTTTTTTCATGTCTGCATACAGTTATGCCAGAACATTTTACTTTCTTTTTCCATTGTATAATTTTAGACTCTTTGTCAAAAATCAGATTTTCGTACGTGTGTGGGTTAATACCTGTGTTTCCAGTTTGATTACTCTATTTTTATGCACATACCAAGCTGTTTTCTGGACTATAATTCTATAATAGGGCTTAAAGTCAAGAATTGTGATGACTTTGGAAGGTGCTTTAATTTACAGTGTTGTTTTGGCTATCCTGAGTCGGTTGATTTTCCATATAACGTTGAGTATCATTCTTTCAAGGTTCGTGAAGAATTATTCTGAGATTTTTATAGGGATTGCATTGAATCTGTATATTGCTTTTGGGAAGAATGTCATATTTACTAGGTTGGTAATAACTATCCAAGATCATGGAAGATCTTTCCATTTTCTGGCAGTTTCTTCAACTTCATTCTTTAAAGACTCAACGTTCCTGTTATTCAGGTCTTTCACTTGTTTGGTTAGCGATACCCCAAGTTATTTTCTTACCCATCAGTGAAATGCAAGTCAAAACACCTCTGAGATACCATCTTGCTGCTGTAAGAATGAATAAAATCAAAAACACAAATGACAATTTATTCTTGAAAGGAAGTGGAGAAAGGGAACACTCTTCCACTGCTGGTGGGAGTACAAACACATACAGCAACTTGGGAAATCAGTATGGTGGTTACTCAAGAATATAGTACTCAGTCTACGACAAGATTCAGCAATACCACTCTTAGGCATACACACAAAAATGCACATTCATACAACAATGACATGTGATCAACTATGTTCATAGCAGCATTATTTGTGATAGCCAGAAGCTGGACGAAAAACGACATGTCCTTCAACCAAAGAATGGATGGAAAAAATGTGGCACATTTATACAGTGGAGTACTACACAAAGGAATCATTATATTTTTAGGCAAATGGAAGGAAGTAGAAGAAACCATCCTATGTGAGTCAACACAGTAATAGAAAGGCAAACATGGCATGTTCCAACACATATATGTATATTAGACAGAGAGTAAACGATAACCAGCCTACAATCCACACCTCCAGAGAGGCTAGGAAACAATGAGGACAAGTAAGAGAGACAGACATCGTCCCCCAAGGAAGCCAAAATGTAAAAGAACCCCTGAATACATTGAGTATTGGGGGATGCAAGATGGAGGTAGGACAAAGAGAAGGTGAGAAGAGTAATTGGGAGGAAAACATGATGAATCAGGAAGATTGAGTGGGGAGACAAATAGAGGAGAGGAAGAAAAGGGTCACATCAATTGAGGGAGCCATTATAGGTTTAAAGAAAAATCTGGCACTAGGCAAATGTCCAGGGTTCCACAAAGATGTCCCCACCTAAGAATCCAAGCAATAATTTAGAGGATAATTAAAATATCCTTCCCCTATAATGAGATTGATGACTACCTTATATAACATCCTAGAGTCTTCATCAAGTAGCTGATGGAAGCAGAAGCAGACACCCACAGCTAAACTCTGACCCAAACTCCTGGAATCCAGTTTAAGAGAGGGAGGAGTGATGCACAAATGGGTCAAGACCAGACTTGGAAATCCCACCGAAACAACTTACCTGAACAAGAGGGGGCTCAAGGATCACATTATGACAGCTGGGCACAAGCATAGGACTGAACCAGCCCCTCCTATTGTGGGTCTCACTTTGAGATCTGGGCAGTCTATGGGAACTGTGGCAGTGGTACCAGTATTTATCCCTAGGGCATGAATGGACTTTGGGATCCCATTCCCTGTGGAGGGTTACTCTCTCATCCTAGATACTCGGGGGGAGTGATTAGGCCTTGCCCCAAATGATGTGACAGACTTTGATGATCTCCCATGGAAGGCCACAACATTACTGGGGAGTGGATGGGGGTTAGAACGGGTTTTTTGGGCAATGTAAGTTTGGAAGCTAGAGTGAATGTGATTGATATGTAAAATAAGATTGTTTCTAATTCAAATAAAATTTTATTTTAAAATTGAAAAAGATACAGACAGAGAAGATGGTGGTGTATGTCCTTCTGTATATATGTTTGTCTTACTTTTTGATGAAAAAAAAATCACTGATGATTGAGTTTACAGGGAGAAATAAAAGTTGTTCTACAAAATCAGGAGAAGGCTGGGAAGAAGGGAGAGAGAGAGCCTGAGAAGAGATGCCATGCTGCCAAAGGAGTAACATGCCAGGTAATGGGTTGGTAATCCATAGATATGTGGCAATACATATTTAACTTTTATTTTTCCTACATCGCTGCCTACCTGCCCACTTATCATTTGTCACCTATTATTCACTAATGATCACTTTCTTTTTTACTATAGAGTAAACTAAATTGTCAGCAACAAAAGGTTAGCCTGGATTCTCTTGGAAGAATGATAGAATTGGATGTCTTCAAGTTACAGAAAAAAATTGATATAACAATTATCTCACATGAAATGAGATACTTACTGTAGACTAGGTCTTCTGAGTTGTTCTTTGAGGGGGAATAATTTGAGTTAAAAAGCGTTTCCAGAGTGAATAGGGCAGCTTCCTATGTAACCAGGCACTCCTTACACACACATTACAAAATTATATGTGTCAAGTTATGGATGATCATCTAAAAATGCAAGGAAATTTTTCAAGAGATTTTCAGTTTCATTTTAAATAATTTAAATAAATTCAATAGGCTTTATAGTGTTTATTTATCATTCTAAATGAATCCAATTTTGCCCTTGGGAAAGGCAAGTGTAGGAAACAGGCCAAAATTCTGATAGTCAAACTGAATTATTATTTTTGGGGGGTTTATTATGAAATTGGTATTACAAAATTACAATTCTGTGAAGGGGGTTGAGGCCTGTATCCCAACTATCTGAATAGGGAGCAGAAATATGTGAAGGACATGATTAGGTATAAAATTAATTCTAGGTCAGCAAGCTGTATCTGATATCATGCTTTAAAATATAAAAACATAATATCTTAAAGTTAAAAACAATAGTCATAAGTTATTTATTTATTTGTTTATTTATTGTTTAATTTTACTGAGAGACATTGTCATGTGATTCAGGATGGCCTTTAACACCTGATCACAATTAATTGCTCCACTACCTCATTGCTTCCAGCACAGGCCTCTCTCATTTTCCATGATAAAATCAGTATAAATGTTGAAGTAGATTCACATCCCCCACACACACACTGTAGTTATATTATGAGAGCCATAAATAAAAATAATTTGCTTTTCCTTAGAAATGATGTTTTCATTTAATATTGAATAACAAAAGAGCTGTCTAAAGAGAAAAGTAGAAACAGGATTTAGGGGCCCCAAAATAATCACATGGATTTCCCATAATTCATGAAATTATTCCAGCTTAGAATGTGGTGCATCTCTCTGGTATTATCTATTCATTGTTTCCCTTATGGATTCCTGACACATTTCACAAAGTGGACCTTGATCTTTCTATCCTGAAGTATATACTCGAAATTCTATAAAGTCAATCATTTGGTTTATCACATATTCTCACACTTCAGTTTCAATCATATAAAATTTAGTGATAGCCTTATTGATATAAAATATATTGTTTACTAAATCACCAATATTAGTAAGATTTTATTATGTACTGAAAGTGGATTCATTACTTTATGCAATAAAAAATCAATGGCCCTTCTATTCACCTTGAGGAAGAAAAAAATCAAGATTAATCCAAGCTTATGCTTTCTAACTACTGGTAATTTGCAGGAATTTTATTCTCGTCTTTCAATTAATTGTTTCCACAAGTATATTTTTCACATCTTCTGACATGAAATCATCAATAAATTTGTAGTAATTATTGCAGTTCTTACTAATATTAAAATCCTAACTAAAAATAAGCAGATATATCAGTTCTGAAACCCATCTGCAGGTGGCTTTTATCCTGCCACTGTGCTCAACCTGGGGATTTTTTCCTTTAGAAATGAGACTCCTTCATGGAATGCAGGGGTGAGCTCCAAAGAACAGGCCTCAACCTCTAGGGAGAGTGACTGACTGAAGTCCCATGTCTTCTGAGGGTCTTTAGTATACTAGAAAAACGCAAAGAAAACTTCTGGTTGTAACAACCTATCTCATGTCACCCTATTTGGGTGGCAGCAGTCCAACAATGAGCCAACAGAAAGATTCAGAATATACTTAAGCTAATTCACAAATCAAAGATAAAAGACTGAGGTGCCTAGTTAATATTCCAAAGGGATACTGGCCAAAGTTTTTCCCAGCATTTCTAACATCTGTTCCCTTGTAACAGATTACTGGCTCCTCACCACTTTCCGACCTGTACCCACATTGTTAACCACTCCAACCCCTGAGTTCCAATTCCCTTCCCCTATCCTGTGATTATTACGTAGCCTCAGTAATTTTGGATTTTGGGGTCTCTCAGGCTCCTGGCTTCTTGGTTCATCATCCTTATCTTTTCCGGTATCTACCCACACATCCTCTCATGGGTTGCTTCATTGTGGACACTTTTAGAAGACTCTGGATATTTCTCCCTAACAGGAAACATTTTCCTCTCCATATCTAAGCACATAACAGTATCATTTCATTACTTTATTTCCATTCAGCAAGGTTTATTTCACAAATATGTGGTGGAAACTGAAGAGAGTATTTCAAGAACAATTAAGGGAAGACCCTTTCATAGTCGTACAAGTTGCTATATAATAATATGAAAAATTTATTTGTTGTACTCTAAACTTTGTCAGAAAAAATTGGTAACATATTTTACAATTTAGTGTTTAAAAGTTTCCCTAAATACCTGTCTGTATAGCACGCAATTTCCTGGTGCTAGTGTAGACCAGAGGCAGAAATAGAATCCTCTGCAACTGGAGTTACAAGTTAGGTGCAAGAAATTCATCCAAATTCTACAGGAGGAGGAGGAGCCAATGCTCAAAAATTTGAGTCATCATTCCAGACTCTCAACAACTTTAATTAGACTGGCTTATAATTGAGGAAATATTCTTGAGAATTTGTTGTTTTTTTTGTGAAAAGCATGGGCTATTTTTAGTCATCTTTATATTCCTGAAAGTTACTTTGTATCACTTCATTCCAGGTTTTGTTTCATGTTTGCCAAATGGTTTAAACTGGTTACTACAAACAACCATGTTTCTCTGTGAATCCTCTTCTCATTTGGGAAAATTCAAGTTACACATATTCTCTAGAATGATTCAAACTGCACTCACCCAAAAGTGAATATTTTGTCCTGCTGCCGTTACTCATTATCCAAAACTGCTTCCCTATGACACATAGCTACACACCATCAGAAAGATCTGTGAGGTGAACATCAAAAGGTAATCATATATTCATGTCATATTGTTCCCCAGTAAAGCTGGTTTGTGATCCCATGCTGAGTTTTACTACAGATATTGTGAATTTAATTAATGTCATAGTTGGATAAACGTAGAAAAGCTTGTTACCATAACCACACTTACTTGACATGGACACATTAAGGATAATTGCACACAGATAGCCTTTGTGTATCAGGCGCCAAACCTTTATATCAGACATGGGAGAATGCAGTATCCCAGGTAGCCCTGCCATTGCTATTATTATTATTGCTATTGTTGTTGTTGTTGTTTCTTGTCATAGATTTTATAATTATTATTATTATTATTATTAACTTAGCTTTACAGCAGAGATTTTCTGTCCTTTCTTGACTTACCTAGTACTCTATTTGGAGGTCGTTCTGGCCTAACACTCAACTGCCTCTTCCTGTTATCTGTTGAGATTAACAACATTCAGCAGCTTTGCGTTCTTACATTTTATTCTTTACCTGAGCAACTTGTCGTGGCCTCTAGCAATGGTCACCAGATAAACTAGTGTGCTTCACCCTGATGAAGAGAGTCCAAAATATTTGTCTTCATTGCCAGAGCTTGATGTTCAACTCACAGATATTTCTGATGGTGTGTGGCTATGAGTCTTGGTTGTCTATGCTGCGTCAAGTCTATGCTGATGAAATGCCCATGCCAGCAGAGAACACTGATTGCGAGCACACCTCTGGAATGTCAGCAAAGAACACTGATCAGGAGCATGATTCTAGAACCCTGTTCATTTCCTGAATCTCACTGCCATTCCAGATATGTGCTTGGACTGCCGATGTGGGCAGAGTTCTAGGGAAGAAAAGCCTCTTACAAACACTATCAGTTAAACTCTTCCTGAAGCCATTTGCCATTGGAGGTCAGGCTCTATTGGTGAACTTCCCTTGTCAGCAGAGAACACTGGTCCGGAGCACATCACTTCTTGACGTCAACCGTCACTCTAGTTCTTTGCTTGGTCTGTCGGAAATGTGCACAGGTAAAGATTCCTACAATCACAATTGCTTATCCTCTTCGGGCTGCCAGTTGCCATGGGAAACATCCTTCAAGGCTCTTTGTCTGAGGTAAATAACATAAGGCAGTTTTCTCTGCTCAACTGTCTTAGAAACTACCTGCCTAGACCAGTGGAGAGAGGACTACAGGCCTCAGCTTGGCTTTGGCTTTGGCCTTTTGATAACACATCATGGTTTCTCAGACCATGGACCACTATTAGCAACCAAGATGCAAAAGAGGAGGTTTACACCCCAGCCAAATGCCTGGAATATTTGACAACCAATATAGCCTGGAGGGATTTGCCACATCAACAACAACTACCACCACCTATGCCGAGACTGATGTTCAGAGATCCCTATGTGGACCAGGAATCAGGAAAGAAATGCAAGAGGGTCATATTACCTGACTCTAAATGCACATACAGCCCATACTATTGTGCAGGTCATGAAGTATCTACAGACTCAAAAGTATGCAACTTGATTTTCATTGTTACTTATTTCATCCTTACTTTCTTCTTTCTTTGTTTCTTTGGTTCTTTCTTTCATTCTGTCTTCATCTGTTATTTTCCCTCATTAGTTGGACTGAAGTTTGAGTTAATTGATGAAGAACATGTCAGACATTGATTCTGCAACCAAAAAAAACATGGCTTTTATCAACACAATGTGATGGAATCTTTCAAATTGGTTATCAGATTAGGCTTCTGGTTTTGTTAGTGAATGTGTAGAATCTAATTGCAAAATGCTGTGTCAAATCCCATTGTGAACATAAGTAGAAGCAGATGATTCCATGCTGAGTTGTACTGCTTTTTAAAACCTGTGGATTATGAAGAGTTTCAATTATCCATGTATCATTGATTTTTGGTTTATTTAACAAAGTTAAATTAAACAGTTTGATTTAGGGGAGTCCAGGGAAGCAGCGGTTCTTCCAGCAGCATCAGGTAAACAGGTCGGCTTCCCGGCCTGTGCTCCAGTGCCTGCAGATCGCCTGGGACCTGCACAGAGCTCCCAATCCCGGCGGGGGCCAAGCACCCCAGACTCCGGATCTTCGCTCCCACCAACGAGACCAGGAAAGGAGAGGAGGCTGGGAGTCCAGGGAAGTGGCGGTTCTTCCAACAGCATCAGGTAAACAGGCCGGCTTCCCGGCCTGTGCTCCAGTGCCTGCAGATCGCCTGGGACCTGCACAGAGCTCCCAATCCCGGCGGGAGCCAAGCACCCCAGACTCCGGATCTTCACTCCCACCAACGAGACCAGGAAAGGAGAGGAGGCTGGGAGTCCAGGGAAGCGGCGGTTCTTCCAGCAGCATCAGGTAAACAGGCTGGCTTCCCGGCCTGTGCTCCAGTGCCTGGAGATCGCCTGGGACCTGCACAGAGCTCCCAATCCCGGCGGGAGCCAAGCACCCAGACCCCAGGTCTTCTCTCCCACCAACGAGACCAGGAAACCAGAGGACCCAAGGAGACCAGGGGAGTAGCTGTTCTGGATCAAGTACAACAGGACACAGCAGAGGGTCCAGGGGACCAGGTAAGAGGATAAGTGCCCCAGATTCCTGTTCTTCTTCTCCACCCACGGGACCAGCATTCAGACAAGGAATAGAAGAATCACCATATTATTGGACTTGCTAGCACCCACCAAAAGGGAACTCTGGTCCCCAGACCAGTAAGGGGCTCTTTCTGCACCCACTAGAAGAAGAGATGGGAAAGAGACAATACAAAAACACAGTCAGCAACAGAAAAACAAATATGACACCGCCAGATTCTAGAGACTCCACACCAGCAAGACCCCAACATTCCAATGCGGACGAAGCAGAAGAGAACGACCTTAAAAGCACTTTCATGAAAATGATAGAGGCCCTAAAAGAGGATATTGGAAAATCCCTCAAAGAAATGGAAGAAAAAACGAACCAAAAAATGCAAGAATTGGAAGAAAAAACAAACCAAAAAAGGCAGAAAATGGAAGAAGAGGTGAAGCAAAAAAATGCAAGAAATGGAAGAAAAAACAAAGCAAAAAATGCAAGAATTGGAAGAAGAATCATACCAAAAAAGGCAGGAAATGGAAGAAGAAACAAAGCAAAAAATGCAAGAAATGGTAGAAAAAACAAAGCAAAAAATGAAAAAAATGGAAGAAGAAACAAACCAAAAAATGCAGGAAATGGAAGAAGAAACAAAGCACAAAATGCGAGAAATGGAACAAAAAACAAACCAAAAAATGCAAGAAATGGAAGAAAGAACAAACCAAAAAATTCATAAAAGGCAACAAATGGACGAACAGATAAACAGAAAATTGCAAGAAGCAATGCAAACACTGCAAGGGTTGAAAACTGAAATAGAGTCATTAAAAAAAGCACAATCTGAAGAAAGGCAGAAAATAGAAAAGCTGGACAAACAGACAGGCACTACCAATACAAGCATTACCAACAGAATAGAAGAGATGGAAGAGAGAATCTCAAGTGTTGAAGATACACTAGGAGAAATGGATTTATCAACCAAAGAAAACCTTAAATCCAACAAATCCTTAACGCAAAACATCCAGGAAATATGGGACACCATGAAAAGACCAAACCTAAGAATAATAGGTATAGAAGAAGGAGAAGAAATCCACCTCAAAGGGGCAGAAGGCATATTCAACAAAATCATAGAAGAAAACTTTCCCAACCTTAAGAAAGACATGCCAATGAAGGTACAAGAAGCCTACAGAACACCAAATAGAGTGGACCACAAAAAAATCCCCTCGCCACATAATAATCAAGACCCCAAACATACAGAATAAAGAAAGAATATTAAGAGCAGCTAAGGAAAAAGGTCAAGTAACATATAAAGGCAGACCTATCAGAATTACACCTGATTTCTCCATGGAAACGCTGAAAGCCAGAAGGTCCTGGATAGATATTCTACCTACACTAAGAGACCACGGATGCCAGCCCAGACTACTATAACCGGCAAAGCTCTCAATCACTATAGACGGAGAAAACAAGATATTCCATGACAAAACTAGATTCAAGCAATATGTGTCCACTAACCCAGCCCTACAGAAAATTTTGGAAGGAAAACTCCAACCCAAGGAAGCTAACTACAACCAGAAACACATAAGCATTAGAGAATCTCTCTCTACCAACAGCCAAAAGAACAAAGGGGTGAAACTCCACACATAATTCCACCAACAACAACCATCACAAATCGAAGAAGGATGAGCAATCATTGGTCATTAATATCCCTCAATATTAATGCCTTAATTCACCCATAAAAAGACACAGACTAGCAGATTGGATTCGAAGACAGAACCCTTCCTTCTGCTGTATATAGGAAACACACCTCATCCTTAAAGACAGACATTACCTGAGAATTAAAGGTTGGGAAAAAATTTTTCAATCGAATGGACCCAAGAAACAAGCCGGGGTAGCAATCCTAATATCTAACAAACTAGACTTTAAAATAAAATCAATCAAAAGAGATGAAGGAGGTCATTACATACTCATCACAGGTGAAACCCACCAAGATGAAGTGTCTATCCTGAACATCTATGCCCCAAATACAAAGGCATCCACATTCGTTAAAGAAACATTATTAGAACTTAAATCTCATCTAAAGCCCCACACAGTTATAGTGGGATATTTCAACACACCACTCTCACCACTAGACAGGAATACCAAACAGAAACTCAACAAAGAAGCAAAAGGGCTAATAGAAGTAATGACCCAACTGGGATTAACAGATATCTATAGAACATTTCATCCACATAAAAAAGAATATACCTTCTTCTCACCACCACATGGAACCTTCTCAAAAATCGACCACATACTTGGCAACATATCAAACCTCAGCAGCTACAAAAAAATTGGAATAACTCCATGCATCTTATCAGACCACCATGCTTTAAAATTAGAATTCAACAACAACACAAATTGCAGAAAACCTACAAACTCATGGAAATTGAATAATGCTCAACTGCACCATCCCTGGGTCAAAGAGGAAATAAAAAAAGAAATTAAAGACTTCCTCGAATTGAATGAGAATGAAGACACAACATACCCAAACCTATGGACACTTTGAAAGCAGTGCTATGGGGGAAGTTCATAGCGCTAAATGCTCACATGAAGAAACAGGAGAACAGTTATACCAGAGAATTAACATCACAGCTGAAAGCTCTAGGACACAAAGAAGCACACTCCCCCAGGAGGAGTCGACGCCAGGAAATAATCAAATTGAGGGCTGAAATCAATAAAGTAGAAACCAGGAAAACAATACAAAGAATCAACGCAACGAAGAGTTGGTTCTTTGAGAAAATCAACAAGATAGACAAACCTTTGTCCAAACTTACCAAACAGCAGAGAGTGAACATGCAAATTAACAAAATTAGAAATGAAAAGGGGGACATAACAACAGACTCTGAGGAAATCCAGAGAATCATTAGGTCATACTTTGAAAACCTGTACTCCAAAAAATTCGAAAATTTAAAGGAAGTGGATGACTTCCTGGACAGCTATCATTTGCCAAAACTAAATCAAGAACAGATAAGCAATTTAAATAGACCTATAACCACTATGGAAATAGAACGCTAACCAAACAAGTGAAATACCTGTATCGTAAGAACTTTGAATATTTAAAGAAAGAAATTAAAGAAGCCCTCAGAAAATGGAAAGATCTCCCATGCTCTTGGATAGGTAGGATCAATGTAGTAAAAATGGCAATCCTGCCAAAAGCAATCTACAGATTCAATGCAATCCCCATTAAATCCCAGCACAGTTCTTCACAGACCTTGAAAGAACAATAATCAATTTTGTATGGAAAAACAAAAGACCCAGGATAGCCAAAACAACCCTGTTCAACAAGGCAATGTCCGGAGGCATCACCATCCCTGACCTCAAGCTCTATTATAGAGCTATAGTCCTGAAAACAGCTTGGTATTGTCACAAAAATAGACAGGTAGAACAATGGAATCGAATTGAAAATCCGGGTATTAACCCACACACGTACGAACATCTGATCTTTGACAAAGAAGCTAAAAATATACAATGGAATAAAGAAAGCATCTTCAACAAATGGTGCTGGCATAATTGGAGTCTGGTATGTAGAAGAATGCAGATCGATCCATGTCTATCGCCATGCACAAAACTTAAGTCCAAATGGATCAAAGACCTCAACATAAATCCAGCCACACTGAACCTCTTAGAAGAGAAAGTGGGTGGTACCCTTGAACGAATTGGTACAGGAGAAAGCTTCCTGAACATAACACAGGCAGTAAGATCAACAATTAATAAATGGGACCTACTGAAACTGAGAAGCTTCTGTAAGGCAAAGGACACAGTCAGCAAGACAAAAAGGCAGCCCACAGAATGGGAAAAAATATTCACTAATCCCACATCTGACAGAGGGTTGATCTCCAAAATTTACAAAGAACTCAAGAAGCAAGTCTCCAAAACACCAAAGGACCCTATTAAAAAGTGGGCTGCAGAACTAAATAGAGATTTTTCAATAGAGGAGTCTAAAATGGCTGAGAGGCACTTGAGAAAGTGCTCAACATCCTTAGCCATCCGGGAAATGCAAATCAAAACAACTCTCAGATACCATCTCACCCCTGTCAGAATGGCTAAAATCAAAAACACCAATGACAATTTATGCTGGAGAGGATGTGGTGAAAGGGGGACACTCCTCCATTGCTGGTGGGAGTGCCAACTGGTACAGCCACTTTGGAAATCAGTGTGGAGATTCCTCAGAAAAATGGGAATAAACATACCACAAGACCCAGCAACTCCACTCTTAGGCATATATCCAAAAGATGCCCATTCATACAACAAAGATGTCTGTTCCACTATATTCATAGCAACTTTATTTGTAATTGCCAGAACGTGGAAGCAACCTAGATGTCCCTCACCTGAAGAGTGGATAGAGAAAATGTGGTACATCTACACAATGGAGTACTATTCAGCAGAAAAAAATAATGGAATCATGAGATTCGCAGGCAAATGGATGACACTAGAAGAAACCATCCTGAGTGAGGTAACCCATTCACAAAAAGAGAAACATGGCATGTACTCTCTCATATATGGATTTTAGACATAGATCTGGGGAGTGCTAGCCTACAATCCTATGGCCAGAGAGTCTGGGAAACAGAAACTTTATTTAGTGGCTGATCGAAGAAGAGGCAGACTCCCTTGGTTAAGTACTGAGCTGAACTCAAGAAAGCCAGTAACAGAGAGGGAGGACTGATGATCAAAGGGATTAAGACTGGGCTGGTTTAACCCCCAGAAACAGCTGACCAGACAAAGGTTAACTCTTGAATCCCAGGCATTAGCCTGGGAAGCCAGCATGGGACTGATCAAGACCCAGTGAATCTGGGTGTCAGTGAAGAGGCATAGGGAATCTACTGAGCCTTGGGCAGCAGATCAGTACCCATCCCAAGTATACACACGGACTTTGGAATCCCATAGAACAATGTGAGGTGCACTCTCACCCTGAAATCTTGGGGAAGGGTCTAGGCCCTGCCCTATATGAAATGACACACTATGCACACCCCCATGGAGGGCCTCACCCTCCCTGGAGAAATGAGGGGATAACGGGGGCCGGGGGGGAGGGCACGGGAGGAAGGGAGGGAATGGGAGAGGGACCTGGAACTGACTTGTGAAGCAACCTTGTTTCTTATCTAAATTTAAACTGGAAAATAAAATTTAAAAAAAAGTTTGATTTATTTTTATTTTTGGACCTTTTCCCCTTCTTGCTCAAAATCCTCTGAAATATTTTTGTAATAATTTTATTTAACTTTTTACACATTTCTTCCAGTTCCCTCTCCTTCCCCTCCTTCCTGGGACCCCACCTCCACCAACACCCACACTCGACTCGATTAACCCTCTGCTCCCCAGGGATAGTATGACCTTCCATGAGGGAATTTTTGGAGTCAGTCATATCATCCCAAGATTTGTGAGAATTTAAGCTTGGGAAATAGGCCCAAAAATGTTAGCTCATATATCAGTTGCATGTCTTGATCAAACTTCCAGATGCCTCGAAGCCCAGGAAGACTCAGAATTTTAAACAACCAACAGAGGGCATAGGCTGATCAGTTGAGTACACTTTTCCTAGAACAAGTAAGACCCCCTGTTAAGTCATGATTTTCTGGCAACCCTGGCTCGAAAGGAGACTCAAGAAGTCGCCACTTGATCATTGGCCAAAAAAGGAGGTAGTAGCTGGGAAGCAATGTTATATTTGTGTATTTTAGTATCCCAAAGCATGTGCTTTAGTACAACTGCTAATATCAGCATACATTGGAAGTGAGTCTCACAATCAGCCAGGGCCAAAGACTTGGACATCGACCAAGAAATTGAAACCGTTGCCCATGGCATGCATACCTAATCTCACAGACTATAATCTGTGTTAAAGTTCCTTAGTGAATTTTGTTGATTGATGTCCTTTCCCATAAGAAGCCAAATTCTTGACTAAGAATCTTAAAGACTCAAACTTAACCTCCCTGTGTAAATTTTCTTTCTTACATGTGTTCAGAAATGTTGTCTGACAATTATTACGTTAGACTGAGGTTGATGTAGGGTATGTAATTTTCTCTGATGTGACAGCTGCTGAACATATACTATGTGAACTCTATTTAGAGCCTTGATACAGAGTGCGAGCAACACATGGAAAATTTTAATTTATTTGGTGTCATATTGAGCCTTGGTTATTCTGGCCTCTATCCTTAGTGTTGAATACACACTGCTATTTACAGAAAATTGAGTTTTGTATATCTGTGTTTTTATTATCTGAAAGTCTTCAAAGAATATTAAAACTCCTTTTATATTAAAATAATACAAGATATTGTCCCCTCATGTCCCCAAATTTATTCTTTTACTACCATATTAGTAGCTTAGATCTCATTAACTTCTGTTACTTAAGCTTATATATATATACATTACAATAAATTGAATATAATAACATTTGATATGCATTAATATTTTATTTATAAATTATGAATTTATATACTAATATATGTATTTCTTATAAATAATTTGTGTTTTATTTATTTGCATCCCTCTTGTATTTGTCATTCTTTCGTTCTTTTTCCTAATTCCCTGGTGATTCCCCCTTCCAATTATTCACCTCTACTCTTCCCTCCTACTCATTTTCATGTATGATTATATCTTGTGTGTGTTTGTTATTTTCCTTTTTTGGGCTATTCCTTTATTTCTTCACCCCTTATTTCTCTCTTATTTCCCTTTACCTATTTGTAAATGTTCCCTTTAAGCAGTTGAAAATTGTGTTCTTCGACCAATTACATGTCAGCAAATGGATTTGAAATCATACAACTTGCTCATTGTCAATACAATGAGGTGGGAGAACTGTCTCTTAGAACGTTTTCTTCTTTGATAGTTTAAACTGGGAATGAAGGTCAGCCTTCTGCCTCTCTGGTCTGTCTCCAACCTTTACATTCTCTAATAAGGAGATTCCCCAGTCTTCCAACATGCTCATTATTGAAAGTTAAGGACATTGAAGGACTCACCAAATATTGTTGGTGTTGCTACAACACAGGTGACATCACTGGATCTATATTCTCCAAGACTCAATAGAATTTCAGGGAAGGGGATGATGATGTAATTTTGAACTAACATGCCCTTCCTGCTAACCAGCATTCCTCAAAACTCAGCAAAAGTTAGGTTTCTCTATCCAGGAATCTTGCTTGTGACACAAAGAAAAACCTACAACAACTCCTTCTTCCAAACCAGAAATTTCTAATTGGTTGGAAATACTTTAGTAACTTCCATATGGGTGATTAACTCTGTAGATTACATCCTCTCTGGGGTGTGCTTTTGCTTCCTGTGAAAACATATTTTTTCAGTTTCTAAGAGCATTTAGCCATTGAAGAGTTGAACTCAGGCTGTTTGTGTTCTATAGGATTTATAAGAGTCCAAGATACATTTTTCTCGTTTCCCCTAGAGGCTCTACATTCAGTTTCCCAGTTTACTCACTTCAACATTGTATCTATTCAGCCATGTTATATCTCACCTGAGCTCAGAACTTGTTCCACTGTTACTTTTTAGATAAATGAATATGTCTAGACTATTGGTGACATCGTGCCAGCACACTGTTCTGTTCTCAGTTCAAATTCTAGCTGATTTTAATAAATAAGGAAAAACAATCCAGGACCATGTGCATTCTACTCTAATCCGTTGGGGAATGTAGGGAAAGATGTCAGGTGTGGTTAGCAGTGTCTGTTAGTGCCCCGGCTAAGCAGTTTGAGAGGAGGGTTAAGACTAGCCAGAATTGAAAGAGCCTGCACAAAAGCCACTTGCCTCTGAAGGAGAACATATATGTGCAAGTCTAGTAAGTGTGAGGTATGGTTGATGATGCTGGTTTACCACAGCAGATCTCAGAATGTACTGAGAAAATGGTGTCTTCCAGAAGACCACTTTATTTTTATCAAGTTCTCCTGGAGAGACTTCATCACAAATCTGCTTAAACATTATGAAGTTTGAGAACCAGTACACTACAAGGACCTTTTGACATGCAAATTCCTATACTTGGGCTAGACCCTCTTAGCAGAGAGTGGTTTCTGCACACTGCTCAAAAGAACAATAAGTCTCCAGTGAGAAAAGTCCTCATGAACTCCCTCAAAGAAGTGTTCAAATTGTTTATTACTTATTCAGTGTTCAAGATAGAAGATCATCTCTGACTTAAACCAAATGCTTTCATATTGTAAGGCCAATAATTGTCTCCAGGACCCTGGCATACTAGGTGGTAAGAGAGGGTTCTACCCCTTGCAGGAAATCAAGGTTTGTCTCTCGAACAACAAGAGTTCCAGATTGCTAGCTGCCACATCTGGGAGACCAAACATGAGAAAGAACATTGTCAAGTCATCCAATATTTCAACATATTTCTTCAGCAACCATCCCACTTCTTCATTTTTATTTATATTATGCTTTAGAGTAGCCTTTTGTGGATGGGACTCACATTTTTGAGAATGGAAACAGTGATATATTTGCAAACTATCCAAGGGGATACATGCATGTCACTAAGTAAGTTGTACACATTGGCAAAACTGTATTGGTCAAAGTGGGGAACGCAATGATCATCACAAGAAACACCTGAAGCTCTGAGACAAGAACCACCTCATGCCCAACCAAATATCACTGATTGCAGTGTCTAGCAGGGAACAGTTTCTCAAACGCACAAACTCATACAAGAATACTTAGCATAGTGCTTCTGTATGTGCTTGTGCTTGTGTGTGTGAGAGAGAGACAAAGAGAGAGATAATGCAAGAAGATGCTACCAAGGATGTTAAATATTGCATGTGGGTGTGTCATCTCATAGAGGATCAAAATATGCAGCAATAAGGTCCAGGTCTTGTATCTTTACACTGAAACTTATGGCTAGGCCTCTCTAATTGCTACGTGAAGAACCCAGCACAAAGTGTCTTGCCTGACAAATAAAGAATTGCCACAAACTCACAGCAGCTTACACGTCAAAGAAGCTGCCACATATCTGGATTTGCCCAAATGTCCTCGGAAGAAACTCTTCTTTCGCAGTCTCAGAGTTGTGTGACTCAGGCTACAGATTTGAGTTTCATTTTGAAGTAACACAATAGTAGTCTCTCCCCATCTGTTCTGTTGCACTCACCATGACAAGTCTAATATATCGGGTGAAACTCTGTAGATTTAAATGTAAGACAAGACATCCAATCATTCATGCTAAGATATCTCTTCTTCATTGTAGAGAGGCTGTAGCATTATATAGAGGCTTACAGTAGAGTTGAAAAATCCCCAGGTGGAAGAGATCATAGAGATCTTTTTTCTCTCAGTGTTAGATGTAGATGTCAGTGAGGCAAGGCTGGGGAAGTAAGCCAGGACTAGAAAACAGGATGCACTTGGACAGAAATACATGATGCAACTCTTGGCTGAGCAGCTAATCACAGGGACCCTGTTGGGGCTGGCACCATATACATATATATATATATATATATATATATATACATATACATATATATATATATATGTGTGTGTGTGTGTGTGTGTGTGTGTGTGTGTGTGTGTGTGTGTGAATGTCTCAGGTGACTAGGACGCTAATGTCAAACTTACCCGTTTTACCTGTTAATGGAAAAGTCACCCAGGCTGCTAAAACTCCAGTCTTAGTTTGTCGGGCATCCCCTTAGACTCATCTCTCATTGGCTGCCTAATTTTTCTGTAAGTTCAACTATACTTGAGAGGAAGGATTCTCTGTGTTCCTTCAATGACAAATTGAGCATGGGTATGCCTAGCACCAAGGTGCCTTAGTGAACTGAAGTATATGCTATCAAGTCATATGGCTACATGGTCCAAAGATGGGGAAACAGCCCATTTTTCATTAAGCGGCCTGCCATCTGAGTTCCCATAAATATGATCTCTCCAGAGGATGGAGGATCCCAGGTCTCATTTATCATATTAATTTTACTTCACAATTGATGCATATAAACTTTGGCAGGATTTATACAAAGTGCTGGCTGTAGTTACAGACTGTGAGGTGACATTCCCAGATAAATTGGCTCATTTAGCAGCAACAGAAATTATTACAATCACTCCAGCAGTGATGCCCAAGTCTCTCTTTTGCCGCATGAGGGCAACTTGCCTTTCTCTGGAGATATACACTGACATAGGGTGGATTTCAGTAATATGAACTCCCAAAGAATATACTTCACCTCTCTATCAATTTTGTAAGTGTCCATATCCTGTTCAAAAACTGAAAAGGGGATTTAGCCACTCATTACGGTCCATACCAGTGTCCAGTTGTTTTAAATGTGTTCTTTTTCCCCAAAGGGAAAACTGGAAACCGAATTTGTGTTTCAAACTGAGTCCAGTTTTGTTTGGTTCCATGGGGAACACTCATGAGTTTGGGAAGTTGATACAGCAGGACTTTTGAGAAACTGGGAAACTTGAACCATCTGTTCCATTTCTTTCTCAGCCTGTAGAATGCATGACATCAAGGCTCAGGAACACTGGTTCAGGGGATTCCACTTAAACTGGCTTGGGCATGTTCCCACAGTCTCAGTTACATGTTTTTTCTGATCCATGCATCTCACCAAATGTTTTGGCACACATGGAGCTTATTTTCCTGTAAGAATACACAAAATGCCTGTGACACCAAATTAGGACAGAATCGGGTCTTCTCCACTGTGTAGTACATGCAGGTTTCCATTTGACATGAACAAAAGCCCCTCGAGTTCCACCATGCCAGAATCTGTCTGTAGCAGATTGCTCACTGGCATGCACATTTAAAAAATTGAAATGAGGAGTGCATGATTTAATGAATCATTTTCGGACTCAGGACATTACTCCCCATTTATCCTATCTTTTGACAAATGATTGGTACCTTTACCCATTTGTACAGTGGCCATCAAGAAACCTCAATACTTCTCAACTGCCATGTGTACAAATTTTAACGTGTCAAATTGTGCAATATGAGTAATAACCATTTGCCATAAATGGCGAGGAAATAGGCCTCAAGGTTTTTTAATAGTCATAGATAATATTGTGGGTATATCTCATCGTTTGAAAATTTTAATGAACAGACAGTTAAGTTGAACCAAATCACCCTCCCCGACATCTGTCATTTCAATGATGAAAGTTATGAGACTGCAGGGGTCTCTCTACCTGAGAAAAGTCACCATTGAATATTTCCCAACAAATTCTGAAAATCATTCAAAGATGGCAATCTATATTATGTCCCAAATAACTTTTGAAAATTAGTTGTAGTTTGTGAATATTTGTTTTTCTTATCTAATCTATAATCCAATCTATAAAGCTCTTGCTAGTTGGCAAAGCCTCATTTGTATCTTAGCTGATATTTGCAAATTTGTATCTACAATGATTTCTTTGTAGATGGGATCTAACAGGGCAGCAGTTTCCCTGAGGTTTCTTCTCAAAGACTATTTTTTTGCTCTAGAATTCCTTTTCAAATCCACAAAATTTAGTAGAATTCCTACAGAGTCTACTTGGCTGATCTGTGTAGAATCATCCATAAAGATGTATTTGGCTTTTAGTCCATGTCATAGTCTTCTGTTACTTTTCATTGACTGCCTTTAAGGACTTAAATCATCAACATTTTATGATAACAAATTGACTGGCTGGATGACCATTTTGGCTATATCAAAAGAAACTTAGGTAGCTTCTTAACTATGCAAAGCTATTAAAATACCTTTTATTAATATCAAAATCGGGCATTCACCATCACATTTCACACATACCGGTGTGGTCACATGATACATACAGAACATACATACATCATTTAGTCATCCTTTTTCCTCAAGTCATGATTCAATTTTGAAATGATACTTCCTTAATTGAAATTTCTTGTTACAGTCCAGCTCTAGACAATCTTGGAATTAAAACAAAAGGTTGAAAAAGACCCTCATGGATTTCCCCATCTTTACATTTCCAAACACCAGTATTCTGTTTTAACTAGGCAACTTGAGAGGAGTTGAAAATGGTAAAATTAACATCAGGTCCTTTTACAAACATTTGAACCAAACTTTTGGGTTTCCCACTAGAGTGGGCATTCTTGGTTTAGCAGCATCCATGACCATCAGGGTTTTAATTACCTCTTGAAAATACTGTAACCGGTACCATTTTCTTTATTTTTTTTCTTTATAACAAGATCAGACTTTTGTTTCTTCATCTTAGCACTATCACTCCATAGGGCATCTTTCACTAATCTCCAGCAGGGAAAGGCAGCAATAGGATAACTATCTGGTCATTCATTCTGAATAGCCTTTTGGAGGTCATATTTAACTTGTTACCAATCATGAATATTAAGCCTTCTGGAGTGTATAAACCATGGACTTATTTTCCCAAAGTTAAAATAGAATCTTATCTGTTTTCTTCTTAATTCTGGTACCTTGTCTCTTTAACAATTCTAATAACTGTTCTATCAATACAGCCATAGAAGGTGAAGTTCCCATTTTTCTTTTTTTCTATTAAAATTTCAATTTTAAATAGCTTGCTTTACATGTCAATTCCAGTTACCTCTCCCTCCCCTCCTCCTGAAGCCCCCCACCATACCCCCCAGCCTCCCACCCTATCACCACTTCCTTCCACATAAGGGATATCTAGAATCTGTCATTTCATTCAGGGCATGGTCCAAGTACTCCCCTAAGAGTCCAGGCTGAGAGAGCATCTCTCTTTGGGTTATGGGCACACAACATCCGTTTGTGTGCCAGGAATAAACACTGATCCACTGCCCGGGACCCCATAGTTTTCTCAAGCCTCCTCACTGACTCTCACACTCACACTCAGGTGGTCTGGATCAGTCCCATTCTAGCCTACTCTGTCAGTCTGGGGTCAAAGAGCTCTACCCTGTTCAGATAAGCTGTCTCTGCTGGTTTTGCTAGCCCATTCTTTGCCAACATGCTCATCTCTCTTCTGTCTCTGCCACTGGTTTCCATGGGTTCAGTTCAGTGTTTAACTGTGGGTGTTCACCTCTGCTTCCATCAGTCACTGGATGAAGGCTCCAGAATAATTATAGACATCAAGTTGATTATCAGGAATGGGCATTCAAGGTGGTCTCTCCACTATTGCTTAGCTTGTCAGTTGGTGTCATCCCTTTAGATCACTAAAGTTCTCACTTGAGCCAGATCTGCCTTCTAACCTATGATACCCCTTTCCCCCATTCTACCCCCCACTCAACCTTCCTGTTCCCCCATGACCTTCTCTCTCTTCCTCTTCTGCCCCTCTCTTCTTCCCAGCTCCCACTGCCCCCCAGGCCTCACTATGTTCCCAATATGTTCAGAAGATCTTGCCTCATTCCTCTTCTCTGGGGGTACCATGCATATCTCTCTAAGGCTATTTCATGCCCTTCATTTGATATTTCTCCCAAATGATTGACTGTTACACTCCAGTAAGACCAAGAACTCAGGTTTGGAAATTTTTAATAACATCTGTGATATTTCTGTATTCCTCTCTGCAGGATGATATAGGATCCATTTTCCAATCTTTCCTTCACCAACACTAACATTGAATTTAGGACATGGAACATGCATGGAAAGCACCCTATCTCTCAGTTACATTCTTATACAGGAACTCCAATCCATTCATCTGCTTCAACTGCTATGAGGCAAGTGGCAATAATAGATTGAACAGTCAATTTGGACACCATAAGAATGGTCCTTGAGAACAGGTGACAGATTGCATCAAGGCTAGAACTTTTTATTTGAAAGCAAAGAAGAATAGCCTCTGTCCACATTGCAGTGTATGTAAAGTTTAGTCTGAGAAATGTTCATATTTTATGAATACTTGGTTGACAGTACTGCAGCTCCAGGCTGCCAACTTAGTAACACACATAATCTATTACTATATTTTGAAGTGTGATCTCGTATATAATCCAGCACTGAATCAATGTCTTCTTCCGCAGTCCCTCTTCCTTTCAAAATTTCAAAGAGGAAGGATTGCAATCCATTACCTACACAGTGCTATACATGCTGCAATGAGATATTTGCCTCCTCCTACTCATCCTCCTTCTCCACCTCCTTTTTCTTCTTCTTCTTTTTCTTCTTCGTATTCTTCTAATGTTATTATCATTATTAATACTACTGTGATAAACTGAAAACAGTGTTTTCTGGGTAGCAGTGGAATTCCAGAAAATCATTTTGTACACATGGCAGGCTACAATTTCCTAAAAATCCCACTGCCTCTTTATCTAAATAGTGAGATTTATAAAGTATGCCTACATGCACAGTAATATTTAATGATTGATATTTATTACCTGTGTATGTATTTTGAAAGATTGTACACATGTGTGGCAAATGAGTTTCTGTGGAACTCAGAAAGGTAGAAGATAACATCAGATACCCTGTAAGTTGAGCAATGGACATTGTTAACTATGGAGACTTTGGGACCCGAGCTTGGCTCCTCTAGCCAGACCAGATGTTGCTTAAAACCACTGAGGAATCTCTCCAGAATTATATCATTGGTTTTCAACAAGAGTCCAATTATTTGGTTAAAACTCACAGTTTTCATGCGAAATCTAAATATACAAGTGCACAGATTGTTAGAATGAGCCACTAAGCCTCCTGGATTTCTTCATTTCTCAAAATATCAGGTTTACTTTTAAATTTCATTTGAAACTCTTTCTTGCCACATATTGATGTACATGTTTTAAATTTCAATAATCAGGAAACAGAGACATCCACATCTCTGTGAGTTTGTGGATATCCTTCTATACAGAGATAGTTACAGTTCAGCCAAGACAATTTCTCTTGTACACACTCTCAAATTAAATCCCAACAAGTTTTCATGGTCAAGGTGGTGTTGCATCTTTTAATCTCAAAACTTAGCAGGCAGAGAGCGGCAGAACTCTGAGATAAAGAGCTGACCATTAACAAATTTTGATCCATAAACAAGGGATGACTCTATCCTGGTGGATCAAGTAACCATGAGTTGATGGTCTACTTTCATGCCCACTCGAGGTAGAGGTGATTTTGGGGCCTTGTCTCAGGCTTGCTTGACTTCTGCGTGCCTTTTCTGGGATCTTCTGGCCTGTGGACTGCAGGCAGGTCTACTCAAATTCTGGGTTCAAAACAACTTTGAGTCTGCTGACATTGCTGTGCTTGTTCATCTCCCACCATAAGGAGAGAGATTGAATCAGACACACCTGAGACCCATCAGAGTATTGAACTTGCTATTACCACTGGAAAAGAATCTTGGACTAATACCCACCAAGAGAGGAAGAGACCTTACCTGTTTCCAATGTAAGAAAAATTGGGAAAATAACAGTGGAAGAACACATTCAAAAACAAAAAAAAATTATGACAGTTAAAGTGTTCGGTGAGTTTATACCAGCAACATATGAACACAATATGAAGAGAATGATTTTAAAAACAAATTCACGAAAATGAGACAGGCCAAAAAAGAAAAATAATGGAAAATCCTTTAAAGAAATGGAAGAAAAGACTAACCAAATATTGCAAGAAACAATTCAAACAATGTAAGCACAGTCTGAGAAAATTCTGGAATTAGAAAAGCTGAGTAAATGATCAGGAACTAGAGATGCAAGCACATACAACAAAATTCAAGAGATAGAAGAGAGAATCGCAGGTACTATATATTAAGTCGTAGAAATAGGTTCACGCTCAAAGGAAAATCTTGAGTCCTAAAAATCCCAAACACCAAATATCCATGAAATATGGGACACCGTGAAATGGCTAATCCTAAAAACAATAGTGTGAAGAAACCCACCTCAGATTTGCAGAAAATAAATTCAAAATATCATAAAAGAAAACTTTCCAGAAGAAAGATATGCCAAAGAATTTACAAGAACACTACAGAAAACCAAAGTCAGCCACAAAATGCCTCCAGGCCAAATAGCAATCAAAACACCAAACATAAGCAATAAAGTAAGAATATTAAGAGCAGCAAAGGAAAAAACCAAGTAACATATAAAGGTAAACCTATCAAAATTGCTCTTGTTTTTCCATAAAATCTCTGAAAGCCAGAATGTCCTGGACAGACATTCTCCAAAATGTAAGATAACCTAGATGGCTGCCCAGACTATTATACCCAGCAAAATTTTCAATTATTATAGATGGAGAAAACAAGGTATTTCACAACAAAATCAGATATAAGCAGTACATATCCACTAATGCAGTCCAACAGACAGTACTGGAAGGAAAACTCCAACCTAAAGAATCTAACTAAACTCACAAAAACTTAGGAAATATAATAATCACACCTTACCAAAAGCCAAAAGTTAAAACTAGTCTCCAAACATCAAATAATCTAATTAAAAATTGGTATACAGAACTGAATACATAATTATCAATAGACGAGTCTAAAATGACTGAAATACATTTAAGAAGGTGCTCCACATCCTTAGCCATCATGGAAACACAAATAAAAACAACTCGCAGATACAAATATGCTCATGTCAGAATGACAAAAACCAAGAACACAATGAGAATTTATACTGGAGTGGATGTGGAGAAAGGGGGAAATCCTCCACTGCTGGTGGGAGTGCCAATATTCACAGCCGCTTTATATATCAGTATGGAGATTCCTTGGGAAAATGTTAATCACTCTACCAGCACATACAGCAATTCCTCTCTTAGGCATATACCCAAAAGGTGCACATTCATACAATAAGGACATCTCTTCAACTATGTTAAAAGCAAAATTATTTGTAATACCCAGAAATTTGAAGCAACCTACATGCTCCTCAACTGAAGAATGGATAGAGGACATGTGGTATATTTACACAATGGACTACTGGTAAGCAGAAAATTAATGGAATCTTGAAATTCACAAGAAATGGATGGAACAAGAAGAAACCACCCTGAATGAGGAAACACAGTCACAAAAAGACAAATATATGAGTGCATATATTGGTTATAGACATAGGTCCTAGGATGATCAGGTTAAAATTTACAGAGCCAGAGATGCTAGGACACAAGGAGGACCCAGAAGTGCCAGACATGTTCCCTAGGATTAGAACACAGGGCCTAGAACTCCCGAGCAAGTTGGTGCTTGAGGGTAAGGGAGAGGTAGCTAGGCAAATGACTAAATAAGAAGAGAAGAGAGAAGGACATGAGGGAGCAGGAAGTCTGGAGAAGAATGGAGTAGATCAAGATATAAGATAACTTAACTGCTATAGGTTTAAAGAGAAATCTGGCAATAAGGAAGTGTCCAGAGATCTACAAGTATGACACAATCTACCTATGTAAGCAATAGTGTAGAGACTTCCTTGAATGTATTTCACTTAAAATGAGATTGATAACTACCTTATTTGTCATTCTGGTGTATTCATAATACCTCAATATATATCCGAAGTGAATGCTCAATGTCATGATATTAATGTCCTGAGGTGTCCATCACTGATGATTTTGAATCACATAACCTCACTATGAATAGATTCCTAAAAAATGAAAAAAGTATGGTGAGGTCTCTTTGTACACTCTAAAAGTTCTCGAACTTGAGTTCTTCTCAACTACCATCAACATCTTTCATTTCAGAGATTCATATCAAGCTCCACTGCACTGATTCTCATGTCAAGATGTCACTAAGTTGTGGTTACTTTCTTTAGGAAGATAAAGAGACAAGGTTTCCCTACATATCGCTGGCTGGGATCAAATTTACTGTATTCCTAAATATGACTACCCTCTTTACCTCCCTTCCACCTCCTTCAATGTTATTCCAGTTCATTTTTACTCTTTCTTGGACCACTCTCCTTCTCCCAGTTATGATTTTCCAAGCTTGTACACGAAAACAACTGACCCAACAATGACACTTATCACTATGCAGGCTTTTGTTTGATTTTATTTTTTCTAAAAGTTCTGTCTAAGACTCAAGAGAAACTGACCTGACAATTACTATTCTTCTAATGGCAGACCCACTTTTCAGTGTAGGAAATACAGAAATATGCCAACAGGATTGTGAATCACCCTACTCCCTCCTCTTGCCTCTTTGCTACCAAGTGAGGTATCCTCTCTGTATGTAGTCCAGGTGCAATATTAAGTATTATGTTGCTTTTAATCTTCTGTCTCTACTAAGCTGTGCTGTACTCATAATCAAGTGTTTAAAATTTGTACCCCTCCATGGCACTAGGTTCACTGCTTGTTATCCCTTTTTGGGCAAGGTTTTCATATGTTTTTGTGATTCTTGTTCCCTCTTCTGTTTTCCATTTCATTATAATTAGAGTACTGTCCTGTGAAAAATAAAACGTGCCCACTAGTCTCCAAGTTATTCGTTTAAAGTAATAACACTCAATATTTCCTAGGCCATGCTTAAAACAGTCACCTCTAAAATTTCTTCCCTCTCCCTGAGACTGGCTGTTTTGTGTATGGATGTGCACAAACAAATTGTGTGACACTCTTTCAGCTTTACTATTTTTTATAAAAAGAAATATATTGTTTTCGTGCATGAACATATGACATTCATGTCCTGCTAACTCCACATTTCAAAATAAAGATCACACCATAAGTATGTACACTAGAAATCCATGCTCAATTTGCTTTTGTGCCATTTTTTGTTTGAGAGAGTGGTTGTAGCATTTGATCCTATTTTTATGTTCTTGTTTTTCCATACTCAAGGTTTCCCTGAATATCTCAGGAATAACTATTGGAATCCTCCATCTACCTCAATCTACTGTATTCTTTAAATGCTCAGAAGAGAAGAAAATACTTACATTTTGGAAGAAAACATTAAATTTCTCAAAATTCAAGTTTTCTCACAAACTGAATTTATTCATAATTTAACTATTAGGAATTCAGAGAATTCAGTAAATTACAGGGCAAAATACTGGACAGAATTACTAAAAATTTCATCACTGCCTCATGTAAAACAATAGAACTGTATTTTGAATGTTAAAATAATTTCAGAAAATTTGGAGAAAATACATACAGGATAGAGTAAGTGTTAAAAATGCAAAGGAGATAACAAACAAACCAAAAATGCTCCACCAACGGAAACCACCATTTTTCACTTTCCAAGAAAAATCTTTATAAGTATAAATCTAAAAGGGACTTGCATTTTTATTTTTTAATTCTTTTTTAATTTTAATTTTAAATAGCTTGTTTTACATGTCATTCCCAATTCCCTCTCCCTCCTCTCCTCCCACAACCCCCCACAATCCCCCCCCCAGCCTACCACCCTATTGCCAATTCCTTCCACATAGGGGATATCTAGAGTCTGTAATTTCACTCCAGGTAGGGTCCAGGCACTCCCCTAAGAGTCCAGGCTGAGAGAGCATCCCTCAAGTCTGTTTGTATTCCAGGGATAAACACTGATCCACTGCTCAGGACCCCATAGGTTGCCCAGGCATCCTCACTGACACTCACATTCAGGGTGTCTGGATCAGTCCCATGGTGGCCTTGCAGCTGTCGTTCTGGTGTCCAAGACCTCTCCCCCCGTTCAGATCAGCTGTCTCTGCTGGTTTTGCCAGCCCATTCATTCTTTGCCAATTTGATCATCACTCCTCTATCTCTGTAACTGAGTTCCTTGGGTTCAGTTCAGTGTTTACCTGTGGGTATTTGTCTCTGCTTCCATAATTTACTGAATGAAGTCTACAGGATGGTTATAGACATTAAGTTCATTATCAGGAATGGGCCGTCGAGGTGTTCTCTACTACTGCTTAGCTTGCCAATTGGTGTCATCCCTTTAGATCACTAGAGGTCACAATGGTGCGTGAACTTTCTTCTAACCTATGATTCCCTCTTCCCCCTATTCTACCCCCCATTCAACCTTCCTGTTCCCCCATGACCTACTCTCTTTTTCCTCTTCTCCCCCTAGAAAATAAATGATGACATAATGTGTGTCCATGAGTGGGTAAGGTTGTTTAAGATTGTGGAAGGTTTAATAGGATGTGACAGAATGTTAGATCATAACTGTTGACAGTCCACCCAGGTAGAATTCTGACTTCTAACATCATGGGACCAAGAGGCATAGCAGCTGAGATGCAGTGCTAACTTTGGATATTTTATCCTCCCATGTTAAGTGTTATGTACATTCTTTAATGACAGCATATGTAAACAATGATTCTCTTAATCAGGCCGTGACCAAAATCTTGAATTTGCCCTGCACTTATCAATATTTTCCATGTCAAGCGTGCCTACTATCAGAGTATGTACTCTGCGGAAAAACAGTTCAAAGATTTTGTTGATGAATATTCTCCTTCCTAAGAAGTACAAATGTGGATTAAGAAAATTAATGGACTCAAAGGTATTAATCAAATGGTGAGCTTCCCATTGTTACCTACCTACAGCAAGGTTTTAATCCATTTTTTAGACTAGACTTAGAAATCATGTACAAGTGTTCATCTACAACGAGGTACATGCCCAACTTCTTCTATCGATGTCCTCTTGAAAACTGGATACAAAATGTCAGTATCACTTTCTAAGATTGTATGCATTGTAGGATACTTAACTTGCTGTACAGATGACAGCTTAATGCCCATTACCTCTATATATACCAAGAAGTTTCCTTGCATACCGAGAAATCTGTGAATCTGATTCTTACCCCAGTGTCTATGATACATATCCTGAGACATCTAGACTCTGCTTATAAGAATGTGGTTCCCATAAACATTCATGAATGTTCGCTGAGGATGTAGGTGATGTACATTCAAGATATGACAACCAAACATAAACTAAAAATGAAATGATACAGCTGTATATTATATTCGGGAAAACATCAGGAGACTCTCAAACTCATGAGGATCTGTAGCCAACAAGAATTTTAAATATCTCATAAAGTCTCAAAAATGTTTTGATACCTGAGTAATCAGCAAATGGTCCATTATACTATGCCATTTCTTGGTTTATTTTTTAATGTATGTATACATGATTTGCAGGATGTCTTCCCCACCAACCCTAGTAATCATTAATTTGAAGAGAACCATAATATATTCTTTCCTTTGGAAACAATTGCATAAAATTTACCTCCAACAAAAAGTATTTTCTGAATTTAAATATGGAGGAATGAATCTTTAAAAATGTTTACGTTGAATTAATTCACAATTTACCTTAACCAATGGCTCTCATCATCTATTGTCTTGGACATTAGCATTTAAAAATTTAGCACGAAAAAGCAACATACAGGATTGATTCACCCTGTACATTTCCTATCTCTATTAGGCTTGTTATACTTATATTACTTTACTCTTTCTTTTTTCCTCAATATATGCTTTATAGAAACATGAATGCTTCGCATTTCAACCCAAGCTCCCTCTCCCACACCTCCACCATTTTCCCTCCACCAGCCCTGCCAGACCCCAAAAAATCCCCAAATCATTCTCCAGGAGGGTGAGGCCCTCCTTGGGGGGATACGCAAATTCTGTCATTTCATCCAGGGCAGGACCTAGGCTGTTCCTCATGTCTGAGAGACACTCCCTCTATTTGGAATGGGCTCCAATAGATCATTCATACACCATGGTAAACACTGATATACTATCCAAGGCCCCTGACACTACTGTCCTCATTGACACTACATTCATAGAGTCTGGAATCTGTCCCTATTGGCCTCTCAGCCATCATTCTGGGGTTCAAGAGCTCCCTGTTGTCAGCTGTCTTTGTGGGTTCTACCATCACGGTCTTGACCCCTTTGCTCATCACTCCTCCATTCTGTCACTGGGTTCCAGGAATTCAGTTCAGTGGTTAGCTGTGGGTATCTGTCTCTGTTTCCATCTGTCACTGGATGAAGGTTGTAGGATGGCATATTAGGTAGTCATCAACCTCATCATCAGGGAGGGGCAATTAAGTTAGTCTGTCCACTATTGCTTAGTTTGAGATTTGGTGTTATCCTTGTAGATCTCTGGAGATCTCCCGAGTGTCAGTTCTCTCCTCAGACCTATAATGACACCTTGTATTATGGTATCTCTTATCCTGCTCTCCTCTACTCTTACCTCGCCTCAACCTTCCTGTTCCCATATGCGTTCTTCTCCCCTCCTCTTATCATTCCACTTCTCTGGGGTATCATCTCTCTTGGGAACCTCCCTGCTTCTCAGACATACTGGCACTGAGATTGTAGGCTGACAGTCCTCTGATCCATATCTAAAATCCAGATATGAGTCAGTACATACCATGTTTGTCAATTTGTTGACTGGGTTATCTCACTCAGGATGGTTTCTTCTAGTGCCATCCATTTGCCTGCAAATTCCAATATCTCATTGTTTTGTTCTGCTGAGTAATACTCCATTGTGTAAATGTTCCACATTTTCTCTATGCACTCTTCAGTTGTGGGACATCGATGTTGCTTCCAGGATCTAACTATTACATATAAAGTTTCTATAAACATAGTCAGGCAGACATCCTTGTTGTGTGGATGGGCATCATTTGGGTATATGCCTAAATGTGGAATTTTGGGTCTTTTGGTTGACTGAGTCCCATTATCCTAATGAATCGCCATACTTATTTCCAAGGTGGCTGTACAAGTTCGCACTCCCACCAGCAATGGATGAGTTTTCCACTTTCTCCACATACTCTCCAGAATAAACTGTCATTGTTGTTTTGATTTTAGCCATTCTGACAGGATTAAGATATCTCAGAGTTGTTTTGATTTGCATTTCCCTAAGGGCTAAGGATGATGAGCACTTTCTTAATTGTCTCTCAGCCATTTTAGGCTCTTCTTTTGAGAAGCCTCTATTTAGGTCACTCCCCCACTTTTTATTTGGATCTTTTGGATTTATGTTGAGGTCTTTGATCAATTTAAATTTTTTTATGCATGGCAATAGATATGGATGTATCTGCAGTGTCCTGCAAGCCAACAGCAACCTTTGTTGAAGATGCTATTTTTTTGCATTGTTTAATTTTAGATTCTTTTTTTAAAATCAGGTGTTTGTAGGCTTATGGATTGATCTCAGAGTTTTCTATTTCATTCGATTGGTCTACCTGTCCATTTTTGTACCAATACCAATATATTTTAAGGACTATAGCTCTATAATAGAGCTTGAAGACATGGATTGTGACCTTGCTTTGTTGTGCAGTGTTGTATTGGCTATCCTGGGTTTTTATTTTCCCATATAAAATTGAGAATTTTTTTTCAAAGTCTATGAAGAATTGAGCTGGGATTTTGATGGGGATTGCATTGATTCTGTAGATTGCTTTTGGCAGGATTGCTATTTCTACTACATTGATGCTATCTATCCAAGAGCATAGGAGATCTTTCCATTTTCTGGTGTCTTCGATAATTTCTTTCTTTAAAGACTCAAATTTCTTGTGACACAGGTCTTTCACTTATTTGGATAGAGTTACCCCAAAGTATTTTATGATGTTCATGGCAATTGTAAATGGTGATGTTTGTCTGATTTCTTTCTCAGCTCTTTTATATTATGTATATAGTATAGCTATTGATTTTCTTGAGTTTATCCTGTATCCTACCACTTTGCTGAAGTTGTTTATCAGCTATAGGAGTTACCTGGTAAACTTTTTGGGTCACTAATGTAAACTATTATATCACCTGAAAATAGTGAAAATTTGACTTTTTCCTTTCTAATTTGTATCCCCTTGATCTCCTTTTCTTTTCTTATTGCTCCAGATAGAACTTTGAGTCCAGTATTGAAGAGGAATCGGGAGAGTGGACAGCCTTGCCTTGTTCTTGATTTTACAAGAATTCCATGAGTTTCTCTCCATTCATTTTTATGTTGGATGTTTGTTTGCTGTATTTAGCGTTTATGATGCTTATGTATGTTCCTGATAGTCCAGATCTTTCCATGTACTTTATCATGAAGGGGTGTTGGATTTTGTCAAAAGTTTTTTAGGGATCAAGTAAGATGATCATTTGGTTTTTGTTTTTCAGCTTGTTTATATGGTGGATTACACTGATGGGTTTTCATATGTTGAGCCATCCCTACATACCTGGGAGGAAGCCTACTTGTTCATGGTGGATGAGTTTTCTAATGTGTTCTTGTATTAGATTTCCCAGTATTTATTTGTTTACTTATTTATTTATTTATTTGTATTTTCGAGGCAGGGTTTCTCTGTATTGTTTTGCGGGATGTCCTGAAACTAGCTCAGTAGACCAGGCCAGTCTCGAGCTCACAGAGTTCTGCCTTCCTCTGTCTCGCGAGTTCAGGGATTAAAGGATTGTGCCACCAAAACCCGTCTCAGATTTACCAGTATTTTATTGAGTGTATTTGCATCAATGTTCATGAGGGACATTGGTCTGAAGGTCCTTTCTTATTTGTGTCTTTGGGTTGCTTGGTTATTAATGTTATTGAAGACTTGGAAAAAGAGATTGGCTAGGACCCTTCTATTTCTATTGCATGGAATACTTTTAGGACAATTGGTAGTACCTGTTCTTTGAATTTCTGGTAAATTTCTGCACTGAAGCCATCTGGCTCTCGGCTTTTTTTTGTTGGGTGACTTTTGATGACTGCTTCTATTTCTTTGGGTGTTAAAGGAGTATTTAAATTGCTTATCTGTTCTTGATTTAATTTTGGTAAGTGATATCTGTCCAGAAAATTGAATTTCTTAAGATTTTCAAATTTTGTGGAGTACAGCTTTTCAAAATATGACCTGATGACTCTCTGGATTTCCTCACTGTCCTTTGCTATGACTCCATTTCCCTTTCTGGTTTTGTTAATTTGCATGTTCATACTCTGCCGTTTGCTAATTTGGATAAAGGTTTGTCTATTTGTTGGTTTTCTCAAAGAACCAACTGTTTGTTACATTGATTTCTTGTATCATTTTCCTAGTTTCTACTTTATTGATTTCAGCCCTCAAGTGAATATTTCCTGGCATCTCCTCCTCTGGTGTGAGTTTTCTTCCTTTTGCTCGAGGGCTTTCAACTGTGATGTTAATTCTCTAGTGTGACTATTCTCCAGTTTCTTCATGTGGGCACTTAGTGCTATGAACTTTGCTCTTAGTACTGCTTTCAAAGTGTCCCATAAGTTTGTGTATGTTGTGTCTTCATTATCATTCAATTCTAAGATACCTTTAATTTCTTTTTTAATTCTTCTCCTACCCAGGAGTGGTACAATTGTGCATTATTCAATTTTTATGATTTTGCAGTGTTTCTGCTATTTGTGTTTTTGTTGAATTCTAACTTTAAGGCATGGTGGTATGATTACATACATGGAGTTATTCCAATTGTTTGTACCTGTTGAGGTTTGTTATGCTGCCGTGTATGTGGTTGATGTTTGAGAAGGTTCTTTGTGGAGCTGAGAAGAAGGTATATACTTTTGTGTTTGGCAGGAATGTTTTATAGATGTCTGAGAGTGTGTGCATGTGAGTGTGTGTGTTTGTGTGTTTTTTTGTGTGTGTCCACCAATCAACTGGAATGGTACAGTGATGCATTTACTTACATGTGTCCTGTACTGAAGACAGTATGTAACTGTGAGGTAGTAGAATTAAAAATAGAACATTTTGCCTTCAGGCTAAGCTTAGGAGAATATATTGTAAGTTCATGAATAGGTGTTGTTTGTTTAGAAATGAATTGTGTAATAGATTGTGACAGACAGACAGATACATTATAAGTGTTGCCTCAAAAGTGTGAAGTACCTGATATATGTCTTTTCTTGCTACAATTTTGTCTTCCGTAAGAAATAAAACTCTATTGAAAATTCTCTATTTAGTTCTCCACGCAGCTTTTAAATTGAATTGTCGGGGGCTTCGTGACAAGCTTCTTCATTACTATGTATATATTGAAAATCAGCCCTCTGTCAGATGTGTGGTTGTTGAAGTTCCTTTCTCATTCAGTCGACAGTCTTTTTTCTTCTTGAGTGTGTCATTTGCCTTACTTAAGCTTCTCACTTTCAGGAGTTCCCTTTTATTTATTTTTGAACTGAGCTTCTATGCTACTGGATTTATGCTGAGGAAGTGGTCTGCTGTACAAATTCATTCAAGAGTACCTTCCACTTTCTCTTCTAAGAGGTACAGTGTGGCTGTATTTATGTTGAGTCTTTGTTTCAATGGGACTTATGTTTTTTTAATAGATGAATCTAAAATTGTTAAAAGACACTTAAGAAATTGCTCAACATCCTTACCCATCAGAGAAATGAAAATCAAACAATTCTACAATAGAATCTCATACCCATCAGAATGGCAAAAAAGCAACAACAGTTTATGCTAAAGATGATGTGGATAAAAGGGAAGACTCCTCTATTGCTGGTGGGAGTGCACATTTGTTAAACAACTTTGTCAGTTACTATGACAGTTTGTCAGTCTACCTCACAATAAAAAATTCAAGTCTTAGACATACATGCAAAGGATGCAAATTCATACAAAATGGACATCTGTTCAACTATGTTCATAGAACACCAATTCTCAATGGAAACTATGAAAGCCAGAAGGTTCTGAATAGATGTTCTTCATATGCAATGGGAATATGAATGCTACCTCAGACTACTGTACCCAGAAAATCTTTCAATTATTATAGATGGAGAAAACAAGATATTCCATTACAAAACCAGATTTACATAATAAATTTCAACATATCCATCCCTCCAGAAAGTAATATAAGGTAAATTCCAGAACAAAAACATAACTACACTCACAAATCCATAGCAATAGATAATCCAACTTTACAAAACACCAAAAGAAAAAAGTTTGGAAGTCTACACACAAAACACTACCAACCACAAGTCAAAAGAAAGCAATTATCAACAAACAATGATCATTAATATCCCTCAATATCATTGGATTTAACTTACCTATAAAAGACAGAGGTTATCAGGATCCATACAAAGACAGAATCCATCATTCTGCTGCATACCAGAAACACATCCCAATGACAAAGAGAGACATTACCTCAAAAAAAGAGTTGGCAAAATATTTTCTGATTAAATGGACCCCCAAAACAGGATAGTTTAGCTATCCTAGAATTGAAAAAATTAAACTTCAAATTAAAATTGATCAATAGAGATGAAAGAAGGTCATTTTGTATTCATCAGAGGAAAATTTTTTCAGGAAGAAGTCTCAATTATGAACATCAGTTCCTTAAATACAAAGGAACCCACATATGTAATGAAACATTAATAAATCTCAAATCACATATAAAACCTCACACACTTATAGTAGGAGACTTCAACAATCCACTCTCACCACTATACAGGAGCAACAGACAGAAATTTAACAAAGAATCAAAAGAACAAACAGAGATTATAACCAACTGGAATTAAAAGACATGTATAGAACATTCCATCCAAAAAAAATCAATTGTTAGATTTATGAGCATCTCCAAGGGGTGAATCATGCAATGTCATCTCATCACTTAAATCAATGGTGATGTCTATGGGCATCTCCCCAGGGTTGAATCATTCGGCATCATCTCAATATGTAGTCACTTAAATCAATGATGAGGTTTAAGGGCATCTCTCCAGGGGTGAATCGTGAAATGTCATCTCATTATTTACTAATTTAAATCAATGATGAGATCTTTGGACATCTTTTAAGGGATGAATTGTGCAAGATCATGTCATTATTTAGTCTCTTAAATCAATGATAATGCCTATGGTCATGTCCCCAGTGGTCAATTATGGGATGAATCCTCATTTTTTAATCAGTTAATTCAATGATGAGGTCTATGGGCATCTCCCCAGGAGTGAATCATTTGATGTGATCTCATTATTTACTCACTTAAATCAATGAAGTGGTCTCTTGGCAACTCACCAGTGGTGAATAATGCAACATCATCTCATTATTTACTCACTTAAATTTATGATGAGGTCTATGAGCATTTCTCCAGGGGGGAATCATGTGACGTCTTCTCATTACTTAATAACTTAAATCAATGATGATATCAATTGACATCTTGCCACGGGTGAATCGTGCAATGTCTTGTCAATATTTAGTCACTTTAATCAATGAAGATGTCTATGAGAGTCTCCCCAGTGGTGAAATATGTGATGTCGTCTCATTATTTGGTCACTTAAATCAATGATGATGTCTATTGGCATCTACCCAGGACTGAATAATGCAACTTTATCTCATTATTTAGTCACTTATATCAATGATGAGGTAGGTCCATGGGTATCTCCCCTTGGGTGAATCATGTGACTTATCTCATTATTAATTCACTGAAATCAATGATTACATCTATGGGTAAACCCCAGGCGTGAATCGTGTGATGTCATCTCCTTATTTTCTTACTTAAATCAATGATGAGGTCCCCAAAGATGAATTATGCAATGTCCTCTCATTATACAATCAATCAAATCAATCGTGATGTCTATCGGAGTCTCCCCGGGGATGAATTATGCAATGTCATCTCATTAGTTGATCAGTTAAATGAATTATGATGTCTCTGGGCATCTGCCCAGGTGTGAATTATGCGATGTTATCTCATTATTTGATCACTTAATCAATGATGAGCTCTCTAGGCATCTTCAGCGGGGTGAATAATGCAATGTCATCTCGGTATCTGATCACTTAAATCAATGATGAGCTGTATGGGCAACTCCCCAAGGTTGAATTATGAGACTTTATCTAATTATTTGACCACCTGAATAAATGATGAGGTCTATGGGCAGCTCCCCAAGAGTGAATTAAAATATGTCCTCTCATTATTAAATCACTTGTATCAATCATAAGGTGTATGGGCGTATCATCAGGGTTGAATTATGCGATATCATTCTATTATTTGATCACTTAAATCAATGATGATATCTAAGGGTATCTCCCTAAAAGTGAATTATGTGACCTCATCTCATTCTTTATTCACTTAAATAAAAGATGAGGTCTATGGAAGGCTCCCTAATGGTGAATTATGCGAAGTCTTCTCATTATTTAGTCACTTAATTCAAAGATGAGGTCGACTGGCATTCCCACAGTCGTTATTTGAGTGATGCCATCTCATTATTTAATCACTTAAATCAATGATGAAGTGTATTCAAGTCTCCCCAGGGATGAATCATGTGACATCATCTCCTTATTTAGTCACTTAAATTCATGATAAGGTTTATTTGGGTCTCCCCAGGGTTTAATCATAGAATTTCATCTCTTTAATTAGACACTTAAATCAATGATGAGGTCAATGTGCCTCAACCCAGGAGTGAATCATGCAACATCCTCTCATTATTTAGTCACGTAAATCGATGATAATGTATATGGGCATCTCCCCAGTTTTGAATTATGTGATGGCATCTCATATTTGATCACTTAAATCAATGACGAGTTCTATGGGTGTGTTCCAAGGGGTGATTTATGCGATGTAATCTCATTATTTGATCACTTAATTCAATGATGAAATCTATGTTCCTCTCCCCAAGGGTGAAATATGCAAAGTCATCTCATATTATGTAGTCACATAAATCAATTATCAGATCTATGGGTATTTCACCAAGAGTGAATTATGCGATGATGCGATGTCATCTCAATAGTTGATCACTTAAATCAACTATTAAGTCTAAGGTCATCTCCACAAGTGTTAATTATGTGATGTCATATCATTATTTGACCACATAAATCAAAGATGAGGTCTACAGGTGGCTCCCAAAGGGTGAATTATGTGAAGTATTCTCATTATTTAATCACTTAAATGAATGATGAGGTGTTTGGGCATCTCTCCAGGGTTGAATTATGTGATGCCATCTACATATTTAGTCACTTAATTCAATGAAGTGGTCTATGGGCATCTCCCCGGGGGTGATTTGTGTGATGTCATCTCATTATTTTGTCACTTAAATCAATTATGAGATCTCTGGACTATTCCCCAGTCATGGATTGTGCAATAGCATCTTACTATTTAATCACTTAATTCAATGATGGTAATCTCTACAGATGTGAATTATGCGACATCATCTCATTTTTTTTGTAACTTGAATCAATGATGATGTCTGAGGCCTCAACTTGGTGGTCAATTATGTGACCTCATCACAGTATTTAGTTACTTAAATCAATGATAAGGTCTATGTTTTTTACCCCGTGGGTGAATTATATAAATCATATCATTATTTGATCACTTAAATAAATGATGAGGTGTGTGACCTCTCTCAAAGGGTGAATTATGTGACATCATTTCATTATTTAGTCACTTAAATCAATGATGAGGTCTAAGGCATCTCCTCAGGGGTGAATTATGCTCTCTCATGTCATCATTCAGTAACTTAATTCAATAATGAGGTCTATGGGATTTTCCACAGGGATTAATCACTCGTCAACATCTTACTATTTCATCACTTTAATCAATGGTGATAGTATGGGCATCTCCCCAGGCGTGAATTATGTGACATCATCTCATAATTTAGACACATAAATCATTGATGAGGTCTATGGGCTTTTACCCAGGGTTGAATTATGCCAGGTCCTCTCATTATTTAGTCACTTGAATCAATGAGGTCTAAGGGCGACACTCCGTGGGTGAATTATGGGACCTCATCACATTATTTGGTGTCCTGCGCTACCGTCTCGCCAGCAAGAACGACGCAGGACACTCAGATTCTTCTGCAGTAAAGCTTTAATGCATCTTGAGAGATAGATGATCAGCTTCTGAGAGGGAGACCCCAAGCTAAGAAACCCAGCCCCTTATATAAGCCTAGGAGCTCCGAGTGAGATGTGTAGAGCCGGGATTGGTGGTTTGCTCATCACCCCAGATGACGCCACGGGAGAGGCACAGCTTAAACGGTGAACTCCAACTGACAGCAGATGTCAGTGCCATCTTCTAATGGCGATAGCGATAGCGAGGGCGGCTCCTCACATCTCCCCCTATTCATTTATTTTTGAAGCCATAGGACACCCACAACTTTGGAGTGGAGATAGAGGTCAAATCCCCATGTGCAAATTTGGAACATGTACAAAGCTCCTCTCCAGGGTCTTATCCCCAAAGGGAGCCCTGACCAGTCCCGATGTCGTTTTTCTGGGGGAAGGAGATCATGACATAGAACCTTCATGCAAGACGACTTATCTCCCAGGAGAAAGTCGTTATACCGCAGACCTCTCCGGTGCAGTGCTTAGCCTTGCAACTCCTTGGACTGCTGAAGCCTACCCACTCTATCCCGTGCAATGAGACTAGCCTCGTGTGGTGCAAGAGCCGGGAGGCCAGCGACCTATTGCTTTAACATGGTTAACCAAATGTCAGGGGAGGCTCCGTGTTCTAAGGCAGCAAGTGCTTGTGCCACCACCACTTTGTCTCTTTTTGTTTGGGCTCTGAGCTTACACACCATCCAAAGCATCAACACTATTCCACAGCAGAGAACTAGGCTAAATGATCCCACCCCACCCATTCCTTAAAATAAGAAAATGCAGATGAAATCCAGGAGGAGAGGCCTTCCATCAGAGAAAGATCCAGACGCGTCGAATTCACTTGCAGGATCGCCACTCTCAACTCACGGAGTGTCTGCTCAAACTCAAAAGTCCAATTCTGTAATAAATGTTGAGACAGAGCTTTTGACAGGTTAGCTGCTCTTGTAAAATTCTCATATTGTACTGAAGTGACACAAAGGCCAGGCAACTTTTGTTCACATCCCAATTGGGCCATCTGCCACAATATATCCAATTGTTCCTGAACCAAATTAATCTGTTGGTTTACCAACATCAGGCCTCCTTGTATCTGAGAACTGGCAGTGGCCTGTTTATCTAGGGCCATGGTCACAGTGGCTGATAGTTCATTAATGGTTTGAGTTGTCTGCACAGTGGCGGAAAGTGCAAGGGCCGAGGCGGTAACCGAAGCAGTAACCGCGGCGGCGGCTATCAGGGCCACAATAATAGCAGAGATCCCAAAAATCTCGCTTTTCCCTAAACAAACTCAAACTACTTGGCACCTCAACAAGAACTGGAACAAATCGAGGCATGCGCATTACCAAAGCAAAAGGGTGCTTAATAGCATCCCAGCATAATGCATAAAAACAATTCTAAGCAGAGCAATTTATTTCTTTCTGATTCTTACCTAAGGTATCATTACTCACAACCTAAATAAAGGGCAGCCAAACACAAATTGGAGCAGCTGAATAATTAGTTCTCTTAAAAGGGGTATACTTAACATTGGAGGAGGACCAATCAGATGATCCAGAGCTCTGTCCCTCACTCAGACTGTTGCCTAATGTCCCTTTCCAATCAAAAGTAATCTGTCCCTTCTCACTATATCCTCCAGCAATCATTGCCATAGAAGAAAGATCAGTACAGCTTCCATTAATTCAAAAGGATTAGTATTAGATCTTTCTGGATCCATATGAATAAAATTATCCTTTAATGAAGAAATCACAGTAAAGCACAAGCTTCCTACCAATGACAAGATTCTCTCATCCTGAAAACTCTGTATCTGAGGATCTAAAGGCAAAAAGGCAAGCCCCAACTCTCTATTAGTTGTGAAAAATCTAGGGAATTCCTGGGCATTATGCATCACTGGCATCGGTAGGGGGGAAGGTAGACATGATGGCCCACCGTAACTCTCCCATCATACTAGGAACCATCATCCTGAGTAGGAGAGTCTTCATCACCCACTTGGCCTCCATCCTTCTTATTCTGGAGTTGTGAAGGAGCTCTTCGAGTGAGTCTTTTAGGGATCCACAGGGGGTTTTCTTCCGCCTGTGGAAAAACACACACAGCTCCCCTGGATTTTATAAGAATAGGATCCGGGCCTTTCCAGAGATCAGTCAAGATATCTTTCCATTTTACCATTTCTTTTGGCCTATCAGGCTCTAAACTGTGGCGATCGGCCGCAGTGTGGCCTTGGGCATCAGAGTTCAAGAAATTAAGGGTAAAAAGTGCCATGGACACAGCAACTCTTGGTACCGAGGGTAGAACATCCTCAATACTCCCCTTTTGTTTAATCAGATATGATTTGAGTGTACGATGGACACGTTCCACAATGCCCTGTCCTTGAGGGTTATAAGGTAGGCCACTTAGATGGGTAACATCCATTTGCCGACAAAACTGTCGGAATTTTTGAGAGGTATATGCTGGTCCATTGTCTGTTTTTAAAATTCTGGGTTTTCCCCAAGCACTCCAGGCCTCAAGGCAATGTTGAATCACATATGAGGCCTTTTCCCCTGTTAGGGGCGTGGCGAACATTACGCCAGAACAGGTGTCAACAGAAACATGAACATATCGAAGCCTTCCAAAAGAGGGAATATGAGTAACATCCATCTGCCACATCTGCAATGGTCTAAAGCCACGTGGGTTTATTCCCACGTGGGGAGCAGGTAAGAATTTCGCAACAATTCTGGCATTGAGTAACAATTTCCCTAGCCTCTTTCCTGGATAGAGCAAAACGATGGCGCAAGGTCTCAGCCGTCACATGAAAGCGCTGATGGAACTCTTTTGCTGCTTGTGCGTGGGTAGACAAGGCAGCGGCCACCAACTTTGTAGACTTGTCCGCTAAGTCATTCCCTAAGGACATGGGACCTGGGAGTCCAGAAAGTGCTCGGACATGGTTAATGAAAACAGGAAATCGCCTATTTAACAAGGCAGCTTGTATCTTCTGAAAGATGTTAGCAACTCTGCTGGAGGATCTTATTATTCCAGCTATCTCAAGGAGATTAACTGCATTAACCACATAAGAGGAATCTGATACAATATTGAGGGGTCCTGGAAAAGCCTCAAGAACCTCCAGTACTATCAGACATTCTACAACTTGAGGTGAAGTTTCATTATATTGTTTAGATATAACCCTATCCTTGACCACATAAGCTCCCATGCCAGTTTTCGATCCATCAGTGTACACCACAGTCCCATCTGGGAGTGGGTCTTTAGCTGTCACTTGTGGAAACACTATAGCCTGGTTTAGGGCAAACTGTAAAATTGGATGCTTTGGAAAATGATTATCAATTTGTCCTGAAAAGGAAGTAACTAAAACTGCCCAATCACTAGATGTGGCTGCCAAGGTCTGAACTTGTGCAGCAGTATAAGGCACAATCAAGGAATCAGGATCCCTGCCAAAATGCGTAACAGCTGCTTTTATTCCGCGAAGCGCGAGCTGTGCAACAGCATCAGGGTACCAGTCAATAATCTTAGCAGGGGAAGTATTTGGATGAATCCAAAGTAATGGTCCATGTTGCCACAGGACTGCAGTTGGCAATTGAGCTGTCTTAAAAACACAAAGATTAAATGGTAGTGACTCCTCAATACGTTGTAATTGTGATTCCTGTATGGCCTCTTCCACCATCTGTAAGGCTCGGTGGGCGGCAGGGGTAAATTTTCTGGGTGAGGAGATATGAGGCTCACCCTCCAGGAGATCGAAGAGGGGTTTTAGATCAGCAGATGGAATTTTTAAAAAGGGCCTCAACCAATTTATATCTCCCAGAAGTTTCTGAAAATCATTTAATGTTTGTAAGTGGTCTTTGCGAATTTCTATATTCTGAGGAACTATATTTTTGGGAGTAATCATTGAGCCCAAAAAGAGGCCTGTATCTGCAATTTGAACCTTTTCTGAGGCAATCTCTAATCCCCACTGTTTTAATTCAGCCACCAGCAGGGGAAAAGCTTTTTGTAAAACATCTAACTCTTTGTGACAAATAAGAATATCGTCCATATAATGGATCATGATTAAAGATGTAAATTGCTTCCTAATTGGCTCCAAAGCCTCCTGCACATACAGCTGACATATTGTTGGGCTATTGGCCATGCCTTGGGGCAGTACCTTCCACTGAAATCTCTTGTCTGGTTCCATATGATTAAGAGAAGGGATAGTGAAGGCAAACCTTGGTCTATCCCGTGGGTAAAGTGGAATAGAGAAGAAACAATCCTTAATATCTATAATAATAAGCTTCCAATCTTGAGGAAGTGCAGAAAGCAAAGGAAGTCCTCTTTGATCAGGGCCAAAAAGATGCATCTGATTGTTAATGGCCCGCAGGTCTTGGAGTAATCTCCACTTCCCAGATTTCTTCTTAATAACAAAAATTGGTGTATTCCATGGGGAGGTAGAAGGCTCTAGATGCCCCAGCCGTTCCTGTTCTTGCACTAATCTTGTGACAGCCTCTAATTTTTCAGAGGATACAGGCCATTGAGAGACCCATAACGGCTCCTCTGTTTTCCACGGTATGCGTCGTGAAGCCTCAACGGCCCCTAAATAAAACCCAGTCCTTTTCTACCCCAATTTCCATGTTGCGTAATGGGTTTTATTCTGCCTTGTTCTTGCCTACCCAAGCCTCTACCCTTTGTATACCCCATCTTTGCCATAATGGCTGATGCCTGGGGGGAGTATTCATTAGTTAGGGTCATGCCCATGGTTTGTAACACATCCCGTCCCCATAAATTTACAGGGAGTGGCAACACATAGGGGGTAAAACATCCCTGTTTGCCCTCAGCGTTCCGCCAGGTTAAGGCTGAGGCACTGATGGCAGGAGAGGACTGGTATCCAAGACCTTGTAGAGAATGAGATGAAACAACAGTGGGCCAAGACTTCGGCCACCAATGGAGTGAAATAATGCTTTTGTCTTCTCCCGTATCCATTATCCCTTCAAATTCTTTTCCATTAATTAACAATTTTATTGTAGGTCTCTCATTTAGGGGTATAGCCAGATAGGCTGAATCACTTCCAGAAGATCCCATAGCCCTTTTTTGTAAAGTGTAGGTTTCTCCATCTCCGAGGGAGGGCAGCAACACCAGTTGTGCAATTCTATCTCCCTGCTTTATAGAAAATACACCCCGAGGGCTAGAACAGAGAACTTGAATCTCCTCTTTATGATACGGGTCAACAATCCCAGGATAAAATGAGTCCCTGTAAAGTTAAGGAGCCACGGCCCAGAATAAGCCCAATGGTGGCAGGGGTCAAAGGTCCAGGGGAATGTACTGGGACCGGTTGAACATTCATTTGGGGCATGAGTAAGAAGTTGGAGGCAGCACGCAAGTCCATTCCGGGGGTTCGTCGGAAGCCTCTACTTCCTCTTGATTGCTTTTCTGAAATCGGTTCCCATATTTCTGAGGGCCCTGGGACAATGGGCCCCGTGACCCGTTTTTTGATTGGGGTACCTTGGGTTCTTCAATAGGGGGCAGAAGCCTCCCTTTCATATCCCGGACTGACCTGCATTCACTAGCCCTATGATAACCTTTACCACAACGACGGCAAAGCTCCAGTTCTCTTGTTCTTTCAGGGGCTTGACAATCTTTCTTAAGGTGCCCCATTTTCCTACAATTAATACAAGCTTTTCGACTAGATAAATCTCTATGCCTGTGCATTTGTAAAATGGCGGCAGCTAGTCCTGCATTGGTTAGGGGTCCCCCCAGCTCCCTGCACACTCTGAGCCAATCTTGTAAACTTTTGCTTTTGCGAGGGGCGATAGCCGCTCGACATTCCTGGGTTGCTTGTTCATAGACAAGTTGCTCAATCAGGGGCATAGCTTGTTCTGAATCACCAAAGATGCGAACGGCGGCCTCGGTCATTCTGGCCACAAAGTCTGAAAATGGCTCTTGGGGTCCTTGGACAATCTTTGTAAGGTGTCCACTGGATTCTCCCCTTTTTGTGAGGGCCTTCCATGCTTTAATAGCGCCGGCCGACACCTGACCATAGACGCCCCAGATGTAGTTGTTTTGATTAAGGGCATGTTGACACAGACCTGTCAGCATTTCAAATGTCCACTGCCTCTGATTCTCATCTTCAGCCGCGGCATTAACTCTAGCTTGTGCCTGGGCTGCATCATACCAGAGAGCCTTCCATTCCATGTATTGTCCCATGTTGGGAAGCACTGCTTTCACTGTCGTCTGCCAGTCAGTGGGAGTCATGGCAAACTTAGCAAGCCTTTCCACCTGTATTGTGGTAAAGTTAGCATTGACCCCATAATTACGAACGGATTCGGCCAATTCTTTGATTTGATTGTAATCTACGGGGGTATGTACTCTTCCGCCTTCCGCATTCTCGAATACTGGAAAAGCCACTTGTATTTTTCTCCGTTCCTCTAAAGGTAAAAAGGAGTCAGTACCAGTATTCAGCCGAAGCTCATACTGCGGAGGCGCCAAGGGGCGTGAGCCCGCTGGATTTATAGGTGGTGTCCTCACATTCATTTTTGTTTTCAGCGGCCGGTGTCTATCAGCGTGATATCTTTCTTCCTCATACCATGCCACCTCCTCCTCTAGACCACCTTCTTAGCTAGAATCCAGAGTGTCAGAATCGGAATTATCTAGCTCCAAGGCTTCTAGCTCCACCGTAGGGTATAGGCTAGATTCTGGCTTTTTCTTTTTCTTAGATTTGTCAGGGGGTGAATGATCACTCCCTTCTTTCTCTCCCCCTTTCTTAACTTCTTGGGGAGGGCCTTTTTTCTTAGACATGTCTTTCCGTTTGCGAGCTCCCATTCTCTCACTCCGTTCAGTTTCTGACATGCTATCCTGAACTTCCTCTAAGGTTCCCTGACTTTCTACTATAGCAGCGTGACAGGCCTCATCCTCCAAGCAGTTTTTAACTAGCTTCCAAATGGCTTTGGTACCTAGGCGGAGATCTCCTTCTGCATGCTTCCTGTCTAGTTCTTTACCTAGCTTGTTCCATGAGGCCACAGTGAGGGACCCAGAACAAGCATACCATGGTGCCACTCTATCTACCTCCTTCACAAAATTTTGAAGTGTTCGTGGTGCAATTTTAAGATCTCTTTGTTTTAGCACAGTCTGTCGGGCAGTAACCACTGACTGTGACGACCCCATCGCGCTGGCGGCTTATCTAAAAATTGGCGCTCAACTCCTTTACCAGACTGACAGCACCGTTCTGTCAGCACCAGCCACGATGAAGAAGAAGGACAAACAGGACTAGCACCAAAGCCTCCACTGACCCGTCCCACGGTGATGACAAACTAAGGCCAATTTCGAGAAAAGGGGTGTTCAGGATCAAGCATACCTCTCTGAATCCGCCCCGTCTTCCAAGGGGTCTCCCGCGGTGCCGGCGATGTTGAAGAGTTCCCGGGTTTCGGCACCAGATGTCCCGAGCTACCGTCCTGCCAGCAAGAACGACGCAGGACACTCGGATCCTTCTGCAGTAAAGCTTTAATGCATCTTGAGAGATAGATGATCAGCTTCTGAGAGGGAGACCCCAAGCTAAGAAACCCAGCCCCTTATATAAGCCTAGGAGCTCCGAGTGAGACATGTAGAGCCGGGATTGGTGGTTTGCTCATCACCCCAGATGAGGCCACGGGAGAGGCACAGCTTAAACGGTGAACTCCAACTGACAGCGGATGTCAGTGCCATCTTCTAATGGCGATAGCGATAGCGAGGGCGGCTCCTCAGAATTTGGTTACTTAAATCAATGGTGAAGTCTATGGGCTTCTACTCAGGGGTGAATTATGTGACCTTATCTCATTATTTAATCACTAAAATCAGTGATGAGGTATATGGGTGTCTCCCCAAGGGTGAATTATGTGACATCATCTCACTATTTGATCACTTAAATCTAAGATGAGGTCTATGTGTGTCTCCCCAGGTGTTAATTATACAACGTCATCTTATTATTTGATCATTTAAATCAATGATGAGGAGTATGGGTTCTCCCCAGGGGTAAATCATGCGACGTCATTATTTAGTCACTTAGTCAATGATCAGGTTATGGGCGTCTCTCCAAGGATGAATTATGGTAGGTCATCTCATTATTTATTCACTTAATTCAAAGATGAGTTCTATGGGCATCTCCCAGGGGTCTATCATGAGACGGCACCACATTATTTATTCACTTGAATCAATGATGAGGTCTAATGGCATAAACCATGGGTGAATTATATGAAGTCATCTCATTATTTTTTCACCTTAATCAATGATTATGTCTATGGGCTTCTACCCAGTGGTTAATCATGCGAAGTAATCTTATTAGTTAGTCACTCATATCAATGATGTGGTCATTGAGCATCTCCACAACATGAATTATGAAATGTCATCTCATTATTTATTGGCCTAATTCAAGAAAAATTATTAAGGCCTCTCTCCAGGGGTGAATTATGAGGCCTCATCTCATTATTTGATCACGTAATCCAATGATAAGGTCCATGAGTGTGTTCCCTGAGGTGAAACATTTGAAGCCGTCTCATTATTTAGTCACGTAAATCAATGATGAGGTCTATGGGCATCTCCCTTGGGGTGAATCATGTGATATCATCTCATTATTTGTTCACTGAAATCAATTATGTGATGTCATCTTCATCTTATGTATTTACTTAATTCAATGATGAGGTCTAAGGGCGTCACCCTGGGAGTGAATTATACCATCTCATGTCTATATTTATTCATTTAAATCTATGATGAAATCTATGGGCATCTCACCAGGTGTGAAATATGCCACATCATCTCAATATTTAGTTACGTGAATCAATGTTGAAGTCTAAGGTCGTCACCCTGGGTTGAATTATGCAACCTCCTCACATTATTTAGTAACTTAAATTATTGATATAGTCTATGGGGATTTCACCAGTAGTGAATTATTGGATGTCATCTCATTATTTACTCACTTAAATCAATGATGAGTTCTATGACCGTCTCCCCAGTGGAGAATGATGCGATGTCATCTCATTATTTAGTCACTTATATAAATGAGAAGTTATATGGGTGTCTCCCTAGGTGTGAATGATGCAAGGACATATCATTATTTAGTGTCTTGAATCAACGATGACATCTATGGTCATCTCTTCAGGGGTGAATAATGTGACTTCATCTCATTATGTAGACACTTAAATCAATGAAGAGGACAATGGGTGTCACCCCAAGGATGAATTATTCGAGGTCATTTCATTATTTTGTCACTTAAATCAATAATGATGTCTATGGTTGTCTCCTCAGGGATTAATTACATGACATCATCTCATTATTTAGTCACTTAAGTCAGTGAGGAGTTCTATGGGCATCTCCCCAAGGGTGAATACTGTGACATTATCTCATTATTTAGTCACTTAAATCAATGATGAGGTCTATGTGCATCTCCCAACGGGTAAGTCATGCAACCACATCTTATTATTTAGTCACTTTAATGAATGATGAGATCTGTTGGTGTCTCCACAGGGGTGAATCATGCAAACACATCTCATTATTTAGTATGTAAATCAATGATGCATTCTATGGGCATCTCTCCAAATGTGAATACCGGGATGTCATCTCATAATTTAGTTACCTAAATCAATGATGAGTTCTATTGGCATGTCCCTAGGGGTAAATCATGTGAACTTATTACATTATATCGTTGCTTAAATCAATGATGAGATCTGTGGGTGTCTCCGCAGGGGTGAATTATGGGACCTCATCTCATCATTTTGTCACTCAATTCAATGTTGAGGTCTATGGTTGTCTCCCAAGGAATGAATTATGTGATGCCATCACATTATTTCATCACGTAAATCAATGATGAGGTGTATGGGTATCTCCACAGGGGCAAATTGTGTGATGTTACCTCATTATTTAGTCACTTGTATCAATGGGCAGGTGTTTGGACATCTCACCAGTGGTTAATCATGTGACATCCTCTCATTATTTGATCACTTAAATGAATGATGTGGTCTATTGGTTTAGGAGTAAACCCCACAAAGCCATCCACCAATGAGGGCAGAGACATGTAAACTGACATAGGTAGATATAAAAGGAAGTGAAAGAAGAAGGAACCTCCCTTTTCTCCTGGAAGACAGCCATGCTTCTAACTTCTAGTCTATGAGACTCTCTCTTCTCTCTGGTAAATAAATATATTGTTTTCCATATATAGCATCGATATCGTTATATCTGGTGGCAGAAGTGGTTTGGAATTACAGACCATGCCTCTGTGGCAGGTAACCGCCTGAATCGGCATCCCGAGGTGAGTTTTAATCGCCATTCCAGCTGTGTGGCTGCAGCTACATTGTACTTGCTCGCTCCCTCCCGTTTCTCCAGAATTCCATTTCTCACGTCTTCTGCTGCCCGATCCAGATCCTGGGGTGGAACGCTGCAAAAGAATCCCTGCCACGGCTTCCCACGAGTACTGCCCTCCAGGGGTGGCTGCCGCAGCGGGTGCCACTTGCCGCTGTGTGATAGGAGCGGCTGCCACTCACCGACTCGCATGTTGCCGCCACAGCACTCGGAGCTGCTGCCGCTTGCCACTCGACCCCGCCGCTCGCCACCTCTGCCACCAAGGCTGCCAAGAGGACCGTGTTCCCTGCCGTGGCAACCCGGCCATTTGCTGCCCGCCTGCCCCCCTGCCACCTGCCTGATTCCCTTGCCCAGTTAGTTCTGCCTTCCACTGCCTTATCAGCTACACGAGCCACTGTGAGCTCCACTGCTGTGCGGCAAATCCGCCTTCCCAAATCTGTTCGTTAAGTTTTCACAGGTTCCTTGGGGAGCATCCAATTTTCCACGGAGAAGCGGTGTTGGCAGTACACCTGCGCCATCAGCTGGCCAAGCTCAGTAACTACAGGTATTTTAATCAGACAATATAAGAGGTGATTTTTCCGATTTAGGAATCACCGATTGGTGGTAAGAACATCTAATTATAACATGGCAGGTAATTTAACACTGCGGGATTTTAGAGATTTCGTTACCAATGTGATGGATTATGCAATAAAAGACAATTATGATATTTTTCATACGTACATGTGTGCCATGCTTGTGATTAGTGTATTAATACATGCAACCACATGGAAGAAACATGAGCTTATGATTCAAAAATTTGAGTCAAAAGTTCAGGAAAAAGGTGATTTAGTTACCAAAACAGATAATTTGGAATTTGATCAGAACAATCTTTGAGGCACAGTTAATTCAATGTCTACTGCATTAAAGACTAAGTCTTAGTCTAACCAGCTGGAACTTTCCAAATTAGCAGAGTCGATTCAAAAAATAGAGTCAAAAATTCAGGAACGAGGGGATTTGGTTAAATTTGACCTGGACAACCTTTGAGACACATTCAATTCAATGTCCACTACATTTATGGCTAAGATGGAGTCTAGCTAGGAGGAATTTTCAAAATTAGCAGGGTCAATTAAATATATGTCTGACAATAATGGCAATCTAGCAGACTGAATGGGTTTTCTGGAAGGAAAAATAGATGACTTTCGAGATTTTAGGGAGGATGTTATGAAAAGCTTGGAATCATGATTAACTGAACAGTCCAAAGACTTAAAGTAATCTTTTACGCAGAAAATCCAAGACTTTAATGAACAATCCAAGGACTTGGAACAATTTTTAGTGGAGGAAATCCAAGACCTCAATGAACAGTCCAAGGACTTGGAACAATTTTTAATGCAGGAAATTCAAAACCTACAGGATGACATGGTTGCAAAATTGCAATCTTTCGAAAAAACATCCTCTGAAACTTCAGATGTTGAGTCAACAGATGCTAGGCTACCAGAAAATAAATAATATACGGCTACTAGACATCCTAAGATGACCTTTCCAGTAACCATGGTAGAAAGGCCAGCATCACGGAGGAAACAATATGGTTCTACTACACATAAATGGGAACCTATTCCCATGAAAGAATTGAAAGCTATAAAGCAAGCGATAATGTCTTTTGGGGTCCACAACCCGTATGTAAAACAGTTAATAACAAATGGGCTACTACCAATAAGATAACTCCCTCAGTTTGAAATGAATTAATATATGCAGTGCTGGATCAGTCTTCCAAAATACAGTGGAAAGCTTTGTGGAGAGAGAAATCCAAGGCCCTTAAACTTCAAGGTTTGAAGGATGGCTTTGAAGTGAAAGTAAGATTATTGGGGAGAAGCAATTTTCTGACCTGCAGGTCCAAGCTGGTTATGATGAGCATACATTTGATTTATGCAAACCAGCAGCACTAAATGCTTTGGATAAAGTTCGTGAACCAGGGGAAAGAGTTGAATCATATTCAAAAGTGATACAGGGTCCGTGAGAAAGATTCTCTGAATTCTTACAAAGATTGTCCAGAGCAGTATATTTACAAATAACTGATCCTAATATTAGGCGACTTCTTACAGAATTTTTGGCTTATGAGAATGCAAACCCACATTACAAACAGATACTGTGGCCATTAAAGGTACGATCAGCACCATTGGAGGGGTGGCTCTTATATACAACTAATGTTGAGTACGACAATCCAGAGGCAGGAGCCTGGATAGGAGAAGCCATTTCTAAAGGATTTAGGAGGAATAAGGATGAAAAATGGCCTACCCAAGAGGAGATACGAAATTGGGTTGGGGAAGCAATATTTAGAAGTTTCAAAAACATTGAAACTTTAGATGTTTTAATTGTGGTTCAATAAGACATCTGAGTAGGAACTGTAGACAATGCATTCCTAGAAATAATGCCTCTACCAGGAATGCATCAAACAGAAGGCCTCAGCCTCCTGGTCTCTGCAGGGGGTATGGAAAGGGCAAACATTGGACTGTTGAATGCTGGTCCACAAGAGATATCCAAGGTAGACGTTTACAGCCGGGAAATGGGAATCAGGGCCTCAAGCAGGCCCCAGAAAGAAAGATTATCCAGTCATTCCCAGTGACAGTGGAGGACAGCCTCTCCCAGGACAATTAGAAGATCCACTGCCCATTGTAAATAATATGGCACTGGATAATGCATTAGCTCCAGAGGATGAATCAATTATATCAGGAGGAAAAAAAACATATATATTGGCAAACTTCTATACAATATCATAGACGCAAGTTACCATTTAAAGTAAATTATATGGTGATTACTGGCATTTTAGACACAGGACGTGACGTGAACACCATTAATCAGAAATGCTGGCCCCCAAATTGGGCTTTTAAAGTGGTTAACGTTGAATTCTTAGGGATTGGATCACTATATGAAGTTAAACAGAGCATTAGATGGATTGACTTTATTGGGTCAGAAGGACAGAGAATAAGGTTAAAACCATATGTTGCAGATATTGCTATAAACATCTGGGGTCGTGATCTATTACAGCAATGGAATACACAGATTAACATTCCTCCTGTATCAGCTAGGAATTATAGACAAGCTCTTGATGGTAGAAAGAATATAGTAAGATAGTACAGAAAACAGATGCCAAATGTACAGGCTGTACAGAAGCAGGATGCTAGTGCCAAACCTACAGAGCAACCAAAAGCTCTGCCCTTAAAATTTCTGACAGATGAACCTGTCTGCGTGGGTCAATGGCCTATGACATCTGAGAAGTTAGAGGCTTTGGAGAAGTTAGTTCAGGAACAGCTAGATGCTAGACATATTGAGGAATCAACTAGTGCATGGATTTCACCTGTTTTTGTTGTCAAGAAGAATTCTGGTGAGTGGAGAATGGTTACTGATCTTAGAACCATCAAAAAGGTAATTCAGCCTATGGGGTCTCTACAACCTGGGATGGGGTTACCTTCTCTAATTCCTAAGTATTGGCCAATCATAGTTATAGACTTAAAAGTTTGCTTCTTCACCATACCGTTACAAGAAAACGACAGTGAAAAGTTTGCATTCACGGTACCTACATATAATAATTCCCATTTGGTACAGACATTCCAGTGGAAGGTACTACCTCAAGTTATGTTAAACAGCCCAACTTTGTGTCAATATTTTGTGAATAAACCTCTAGAAATAATTCGAAAAAATTTCCACAATCGTTTATATATCATTATATGGATGGCATATTATTGTCTGATTCAAATAAGGATACTTTGTAAAAGATGTTTGAAGCAGTAAAGGAAACTTTGCCTCACTGGGGATTACAAATTGCCCCAGAAATAATGCAAAGAGGATATTCTATTAACTATTTAGGTTATAAAATAGATGCTCAGAATATTAGACGGCAGAAAGTACAGATCAGAAGAGATCGTTACCGCACTCTTAATGATCTTCAAAATCTATTAGCAGAAATCTCTCAATTACAGACAATTATTGGTGTAGAAGGGCATGATTTAAAACACCTAAAAATGGCTTTAAAAGGAGATAAAGACCTAAACAGCCCACGAGTACTATCAGCTGAGGCTGAAAAAGAATTAGAATGGGTAGAAAAGAGAATATTAGAAGCAGATGTAGACCATGTGGACCCAAAACTGGAAAGTATTCTGGTTATTTTACCATCTAGAGAATACCCCTCAGGAATATTAATGCAGAGGGAAGACATCATACTAGAATGGGTATTTCTGCCACATAAACACAATAAAAAATTGAAAACGTATATAGAAAAGACCTCTGATTTGATATTAAAAGCTAAGTTAAGGTTTCGTCAACTGACTCAGAAAGACCCAGCTGAAATTATTGTACCTTTAACAAATGATGAAATTTCCTCCTTATGGAAGGATAATGAGTATTGGCAAATAGCTTGCAGTGACTTTTTGGGAACTATTAGTAATAACTATCCCAAAACAGAGAGAATTCAATTCATAAAGAAAACAATTTGTTTTCTTCCATGTATCGTGAGACAAACACCTATTTCTGGAGTTCTTACCTTCTACATGGATGCAAACAAATCAGGTAAAGCAGGGTATAAATCAGGAAATATAAGTAAAGTAGTTCAAATCCCTTACATCTCAGTACAAAACACAGAGTTATATGCCATTCTCATGGTTCTTAAAGAGTTTACAGAGCCTCTCAATATATTCACGGATTCTCAGTATGCAGAAAGAGTTGCCTTACACATTGAGACTGCAGAATGTGTTCCTGATAGTACAGAATTAACCTCATTATTTTTACAATTACAGGAAACCATCAGAAACAGGACTCATCCTATATATATATATATAAAACACACATCAGATCCCATGCAGGTCTGCCAGGTCCTGTGGCACAAAGCAATGATGAAGTTGATTGTTTGTTAGTAGGTAATGTGTTGGAAGCTTCAGAATTGCATAAGAAACACCATGTTAACAGCAAAGGCTTAAGGAAGGATTTTTCTATCACCTGGCAACAAGCCAAAGAAATAGTAACAATTTGCCCCAGTTGGTCATTCTACAATCAAACTCCATTACTAGCATGTTGTAACCCTAAAGGTATTCACAGAAACAAACTTTTGCAAATGGATGTATTTCACTTCCCAGAATTTGGCAGTTTAAAATATGTACACCATACCAAAAACACGTTCTCAGGATTCCAATGGGCTACTGCCCTCAGCTCTGAAAAGGCTGACTCTGTTATCACACACCTCTTAGAGTTGATGGCTGTTATGTGTAGACCTAAAACGATAAAAGCTGAAAATGCTCCAGCATATGTCTCCAGTAAATTGGAACAATTTTTCAAATATTATAATATAAAACATGCAACTGTTATACCTTACAATCCCACAGGACAAGCAGTGATTGAAAGATCTAACCGAACCTTAAAAGAGATGCTTCATAAACAGCCAGGGAGAACAAAGACCCCTAAACACAGGTTACATAATGCTTTACTAACATTGAATTTTCTTAATGCTGATGAAAAAGGACAACCTGCAGCAGAAAGACGCTGGACTACAGAGAAGATTTCTGAACTGAACCAACCGGTGTATTTCAAGGATGTTATGATCTCAGTCTGGAAATCAGGATATGTGTTATGTTGGGGAAGAGGTTATGATGCTTTTTTTCCACAGGAGAAGAAAAGCTTTGGGTCTCATCTAAATTAATTAACATTCGATCAGAACAGAAAACATCTCAGAAGAGGAAGGATGACGGCTCATCTCCATGTTCTGCTATGTATAAGGAGACCTCATTAAAGGAAAAAGAAGTATTCTGTTTGTGTCTTTACAGGAAAATTAGTTCTGAACAATGAAAAAATACTAGGTATATGGATACCTAAAAAAAGAATGGATAGCTACTCTGAGGACCACCAAACATGCAATAATATGATGTGTTATCAATGTCTAAATATCTCTATTTTGTTATTGTAATTTCTATTTCTTACACTTCTTAATATGCCTGAGTCCCAATTCATCTAATTAATGCTGGCTTTGGAGTTGGATTGGCTCTTCTGCTTTAAACCCAAGCATATTGCTAAAATATATTTCAGACTTTCTGTATTATATCAAAGAGCCATTGATATAAGACAGAAAAAATATATAGGGACTGTCATCTGTGTAAATTTGATTCTTTTCTAAAACTCTAATCCCCTTCATGTGTATTATCTTCCTTAGGGTCACTTTTCCCAGTATTCATGCACATAAATGTTAAAAATTTCTGTGCTATCATTAATATTTCAGTTTTCCAGAAAAAAAGGGATTTCTTGACAAGGATCTTCAACTGCTTCAGAAAGAGAATGTGGATTCACTTCCCCAACTCCACCTCATTCGACTGGATACATCTAAACTTCCCCACATCATCGACCCCAACTGACAAGCACCATCCTGAAACCAGCTTGGAACTACATCACTCGACACATCGTCAGGCCAAGGAACTGATACAGTGCATCATCTACAATCTGATCAGAGCTTCAGAAAAGAGCTTCAATCAAAATCAGAAATCTAATCCAGAACTTCAGTCAAGCCTCTCCTGCAAAACAGAGACTAATGGACCTACTTAAGACTCTTGTTACTATAACAATTTCTTCCCACGGGTCCACATGATTGTCATTGTCCCACTTCAGCAGGAAGTAAATTTGAGAATTCCACATCCCTTCTCCCTACTATTGATATTAGAGGATAGTTTACACCTGTCAGTGTTAATTTACAATTGTTTTAGGGTTGGGATTGGAAGGAAGTGTTCAGAGTTAGGCATCCTTTTCTGATAAGTTTAGAATTTAGGTGGAATGGATATGTTTAGCTTAGGATAAGTAGATTATAACTTAATTATCACCCTCTATGTATATATGTTGTATATGTTTGAGATTGTATGTTTGACATCATCTCAGTATTTATTCACTTAAATCAATAATGAGTTTTATGTGCATCTCTGGCAAGGGTGAACACTAAAATGGCATTTCACTATTTAGTTACTTAAATCAATGATGAGTTCTAAGAGAGTATTCCCAGGGGTGAATCATGCGAACTCATCACATTTTTTGTTACATAAATCAATGATGAAGTCTATGGGCACCACTGTGCAGGGGGGAGTTATGAGACATCATCTCATTTTTGAGCACTTCAGTCAATGATATGTTATACGTGTGTCTCCCTAGGAGTGAATTAGGCAATGTCATCTCATTATTTAGTTACATAAATCAATAATGAGATCAACCCAGGCCACCTCAGGGGTGAATTATATGACACCATCTCATTATTTAGTCACTTGATTCAATGATGAGTTCGATGGGCATCTCCCTAGTGGTGAATCATGGGAACTCATCCCATTATTTAGTCACATAAATCAATGATGAAGTCTATTTTGGTGTCTCCCCTGGGGTGAATTATGTGAAGGTGTCTCATTATTTGATCACTGAAATCAATGATGAGATCTATGGGCATTTACCCAGCGGTTACTTTTGCAACATCATCTTATTATTTAATCACTTAAATCTGTGATGAGGTCTATGGCCGTCTCCCTGTTTGTAGAGTGCAGCCTGCCCTGTCATCCATCTGGGCAGTGCCACAATTTCAGTCCCCAAACAATACACAAGACACTGTATTAAATAAGAAGCTATTTGCCGTTTGCTTGATTTCTTTCTGGCTGTCTCTGACTTAAGTATTTATGCCATTATTGCTAATCTAAGTTTTTCTCTTACTGGAGAAAATGGTTCTGGACCTCATATTCTTATGGCGAATACATCATGACTGCTTTTTCCTCTCTTTCCCAGAATCCTCCTCCAGTCCTAGTCCCAACTATCTTGCTTCCCTTTAGCCAACAGTGATTTATTGTCGTATACACGGGACTTCGCCATCTTCTCTTTTCTGTCTAAATAAAAAATAAAGGTGTTAACTTTAACACAGTCAAATTATATATAAAAGAACAGTTATCAAGAAAGAACATAGTTACAATATTTTGTCCATTAACATTTAGAAAGACTTGAAAATATCATCTATTCTATCCTTGTGAGTCTAAGGTCTTTCATGTAGCATATCTTTGTCATAACTAAGGATAGTGATAATTATATCTGTCTTCAATCCTATCAAAGACCACAGAAGGAAAATATATAAACACTAGAATTGACAGATATCTCGCTGCCTTCACAGTCACCTGAAGTTCTTCTGTAACATTGGGGCATCCATCTTCAGCCCATAAACCAGAGTGTGTCTGGTAGACTTCTCTGCAAAGCAGGAAATTTCAAACTGTCCATATGCATTGGCAGTCTCTCATTCATTTTTCTGTGTCCTGCAGAAAGTCTGGCAAACTCTTCCAGGAAGCAGGAACACTGTAGGACTATTTGAGTTCAACAGTCATTTTCCTGTGGGTCCTACAAGTCCAGTTTATACAGCAACAGTCAAGCAGTCCAGAAAAGAGCAGTTTCTTGCCCAAATGACTAATCTTGCCATGTTGAAAGCAAACTCCATAATGAGTTTCTTCAATGCTCATCATCCTCTCAGATGGAATTGATGTGCCAGGGGCAGACTTTTCTCATTGCCAAGAAAAACCCTAAACCATTTAAAATGGCATTTTCAGAGGGTCTTTGAAAGGTTTGAAGACTATCTATCTATCTCAAATATATCTCTATATATCTAGAAAACCTAATTTACCTAACTGTAAGTTCTGCCTATTATAAGTAATTATATATAGTCTGTATTTAATTATTCATTATGTTTTAGAAGATTAGTATAAACACAATACTTAATCAAGAGGAGAAATATACATGTCACAAAACTGATATTGAATTTGTATCAATAAATGAAAAACCATACCCACACCAAGTATTCATTTCCATAACATAATCCCCCCTTTTACCATTAAAAAGAGATTGGTTGTGATCATTAACCAATTATAAGCGACCCCATTCAAATGAAAACTAAGATTTATAAACAATATGGGAATTTGGAAGTAGCTCATTCCAACCTGCTTCCTGCTGGAAGGGGGAGATGTTCACATCATGGGGATCATGACATAACTCAGAATCCTGTAAAAGTCCTTACTTTTGTGGTCTGTAATACTGCATCATCTTAGTCGTCTTAACTGTTGGAACACCTGGCCCACTGCTTCCGGGGGTCTCAGTTCTTCAACCACAGAAGCCTGGAAGGAATCCACAGTTTTCCATTTTCTGTAGAAACATAAACAAAAACTCTTTTCCCAAGTAATTGGTCCTTATATTTAAAGTTAGAGGACAAAGCATTTTTGAAGTATGTAAGTCAGTGTAATTCAGCAGCATTTATAATCAAGTATATTTCAGTAGTTGATCCTTCCTCAGCCACTGAAAAACTGAATAACACCATAGTATGCAGTATCCAGACTTTCTGTGCATTTTCCATTTTTACGTTGCTTATATAACTCTATTTCTCTTACTTTTATTCATTTATTTGTTTCTCTGAGACAGGGTTTCTCTGGAAATCTGCCTGCCTTTGCCTCTGGCACAAATCCTTCCAGCATACAACACCAGAGCTGGCTTCTCTATTTATTTACCACTATGGCATTTCTTTTTGTCTCTCAATCCTACATATATTTTAAAACACACTTTACACCTTTAGAGGTTTTTCCTCATCTGAATCTGATTTTACTGTAAATCTTTTTGTTTTTCTGGTCATGTGTCTTATCTGATAAAAACTATGGCTGTTTAAACTGCAGGTTTTCCAACATGGGGCATGTTAATATTGACTCCATCCCATCGCCTCAGTTTATGCTGACATCTACAAAAACTGCTGGCTTGGACGTGTGGTCACTGCCACTTCTAGATGTACATACACACCTTTCATTTGTTGGCAGAGCCTCAAAAGAACCTTGATGGTTTTTTTTAATGCTGAGTCAGGAAGACTACCTTAAGTAAGTCGCTAGCAAAACAGAGCCCACCTGAGAAAAATGCTGCTACCAAAAATCTGTGCTTGTCTCTGTTCTTTTGTTTCTAAAATCCCTTTTACGCTTTTGTCATTCCACATGGAAATTCAATTCCATTTCTGACAACCATGTGTAGAGTATAGCCTTCACTGTCATCCTCCTGGTCCCCAAATAACTCACAGGACACTATATTAATTATGATCCTGTTGGCCATTTGATTGTTCTTTTCTGGCTAGTCCTGACATAAGTGTTTAACTCATAATTGTTATTGTTAATGTAAGTATTTATCTTACCGGAGAAAAGGGTCTGACCCTCTTACTCCTCTGGAGACTACATCGTGACTGCCTGTTTCTCTCATTACCAGAATACTCCTTGAATCTTAGTCCCACCTATCTTGCTTCCCTATTGGCCAACAGTGCTTTATTTATATATACAGAGGAATTCCCCATCAAGTTATATATAACTTCATCATTTGTTCATTTTAATGATCAGTGTCTCTATTTAAAACAATTGCCCTCCAAGACTTCTGCCATTTCAATTTTGAAAGTTATGAGATGGCAGAGATCTACCTTAGATAAGCTACCAATTTTGTTTGAAATGCTTGCTAACATCTGTTGATGTTTGACTACACTATAACAGTAGTAGACCTTGTTTAACCTCTTTAGTTAGCTGTCTATGTGAATTGTGATCATTATCTGAATCAACAGTTAATCCCCTTAAATGTGGATGCAACCATTGACTATCTTCCAACAACTACTGAAAATCACTAAAAGATTGCAAACTATACTATGTCCCAAAAAACTTTTCAAAATTAGTTGAATTTTTTGAGTACTATTTTTCTAATTCAACTATTATCCAATTTGTAAAGCTCTCAGTACTTGACAAGGCCTCATTTGTATCTTATCTGACACGACCTAATTTGTATTTACATTGACTTCATTGTAGGTGTGGTCTAACTGAGCAGCAGTTTCCCCAAGGCTTCTTCTCAAATATTTTTCCATGTATTATTTTTCCAACCATAATAATTTAGAATTCCTGAATACTCTACTCTAGTAAACTGTATGGAATCATCCATACAGAGTTCTTTTGCTCTTAGGCCGTTTTGTAGGCTTCTGTTACTTTTCCACTGACTGGCTCTGAAGACTTAAATCACCAACATTTCCTGATAACCCACTGGCTGGCTAGAGGTATTTTTGGCTATATTCAAATTAATTTAGGTAACTTCTTAATTATCCAAAGCAGTTTAAGTAGTTCACAATCACGAATTCACAATCACATTTCACAAATACCCGTGTGGCCATACCACACATTCAGAACATACACACAACTTTTAGTCATCCTTTTTACCTGTGTCATGATTAGTTTTTTGAAATGAAATTGCCTTAATTCCAGTCTGTCATGACAGAACAGTTCCATAAATCCTTGAATTAAAACAAAAGGTTAAATTGTTGCTCATGACTTTCACCATATTTCTATTCATCAATATTCTTTTTTACTAGGAAATATGAAAGGAGTTGCAAGGGGTAACGATAACATCAGGTCCTTTGCAAAGATTTGAACCAATTTTTCGGGATTCCTACTGGAGTTGGAAATCCTGGTTTTGAAGCACCCATGATGATCACGGTTTTACTGACATCTCTCAAATCCTGTAACTGGAACCATTTTCCTATTTTTTTCTTTGTGACAGAAATATGAGTATTCCAAGTGGAGGCAGAGGTTTTCAATTATTATAACCAATTGCTCTTCTACCAACTGATGAGCAGCCTCCAATTTTATTTTAGATAGAGGCCATTGGTCTACCCACATGGGTTGCTCTGACTTCCACATGAAAGGAATAAGCTGTATGTGTGTAGGATTAATCACAATAGCCCCAGCTAAAATGACCCAGTCCTGTCTAATCTTCTGAATTGTGGATAACAGAATTTCATGAAGCAAATGATTGAGTGGTAATAACTGCTTGAGTGGTAAAAATTTCTGTGCACCCCTCATCATCTCTATATATGAGAAGTACTGAGCTACACTGAGGAGCTACAGCTGTACCCACTTCTTTTTTTTGGTTTTTACGAGACAGGGTTTCCCTGTATTGTTTTGGAGGCTGTCGGTCCAGCCCGGCCTCGAACTCACAGCGATCCGCCTGTGTCTGCCTCCCGAGTGCTGGGATTAAAGTCGTGTGCCACCACCGCCTGGCCACCTGTACCCACTTCTTGTAATGTGGCACAGCACAATGGTAGCCACTAGTAGTACAGTTCAAGGCTAAACATGGGCAGTAATTTACTATCAGTTCCATCTTGGCATTTTTAAATGCTTTTTTAAGATCTGACTATTGTTCCTTCATCTTAGCTCTATCACTCCATAGGAAATTTTTCACTAATCCCCAAAGGGGAAAGGCAGCAATAGGAAAACTTTCTGGTCTTTCTTTTGAATAGCCCTTTGGAGATCATTTGTAACTTTTTCCCAATCATGAATATTAAGCCCTCCTGAGTATAAAAACCATGGACTTGCCTTTTAAAAGGTAAAACAGAATCGTATCTGTCTTCTGCTTAATGCTGGTACCTTGTCTCTTTAACAATTCTAAAAACTGTTCTATCAATTCAGCCTTAGAAGCTAAGGTACCAATTTTCCAAATACATGCTCAGAAAGCCTCCCATGCTGGTCAGCTTTTGAGGGTGATCTCTCAGAGTCTCCTTTCTTAGCGGATCTTGGTGTCAGACAAAATCTTGGAGATAAAATCCAATCCACTCTCCTAAACTCCAAGGACAATCTCTCACTTTCCTGACTTTGGTGTTTGGAAAAATCCTTGAGATTTAACTATTCAATTTTACTAACTGTTAGAAATTGGGGTACATGTTTTCAATTCCTATCTTTCCGAAGATTCTCCTTTCTATTTTTGAGTCTTCTTTCTTTTCCAAACACCTTTCTTTCCTGATCTTTCTCAAACTTCCAAGTCTCTCCCAATCTTTGTGGAACCTCCATGCCATGAGAAAGTCTAATATATCAAGTGAAAGTCTGGAGATTGGAGATTGAAATGACAGCGAAGACATCTTACTGTTCGTGGTAAGAGGTCTCTTCTTCAATATTGAGAGGGAGCAACCTTATACATAGGCTCATAACACATTGGAGAAAACCAAGGTGATAGAGGTCTTGTTTCAGTGCTAGATGTTGATGTCTGTGGGGAAAGGTCAGGGCAGTGAGCCTGGACTCAAAAACAGGATGCACTTGGATTGGAAAACAGGATGCACCTGATGGCTGACCAGCAACTCACAGAGACCCCGTGTGGGCTGGATGCCAACAATATTCTGATTCTGGGAAGGATTTACAGATACTGTGTTGTGAAATAAACACATTAAATGTTTAGAAACACAGAAGCTCAAATATGATATAGATGATATAAACAAAGGATGAAATTATGGAGCCAAGATTGTTACCATGGCATTGGAAACAATTAATACTTACTGTCAGGATATCCTTCAGTGATAGAGATGAGGGAGTCTCACAACTTCTTTGTTTCTCTGGTCACCTACTCTAGGTGACTGTTCAGACTCTCCATCTGCTGTTTCACCTCCTTTTGGTTGAGGAGGGCTTGGGTTGGTGTTTGCTATTCAGAAGCCACTAGTGAAAACAAACACAAGTCAACTTGCATTGAGATCCACCATAGAGATCACGCCGAGCCCTCAAAAATATTTTGGAATGCTCCTTGCCACTCAGTGACACTCTAGTGGATTTTTACCCAAGCTTGATTTGCCCCTACAGAGGATCTCAACTCTCACACCTCTGAAGTTAGTTGCATATCTTACCCAACTGCTTTCCTCTGTCTCCTCAGCACATGCTTCACGAAAAGAAATAAAGGAAGGAAGAAAGACAGGAATTTCTTAAGCCTTATTCACAGCTGTAGAGACTCCATTCAGCTTACCTGAAGAATTCACAAATTGTGGGTTTAGAAGCTAGGAAATAATTACCATAATCCACATGCATGCAAGTCTTTCTTGATAATCCAAACCATCCTGATATGTCACTAGAAGCAAAAGTATATAGGTGGGTAGAGAAGACATACAGGTGCAGAAGATGTTAACCAGACTCAGAAAGTCACATCACTGACAACTCAGGGCACACAGAAAATATGCAGAGCAATTACAGTTATCCACTGGTGTTGAAGTACAATGATGATGAGCTTAGAGATGGCACAATCCACTAGTCCCTCCCTCAATTTGGTCTCATTTTGATGCTGGTTCTCCATCAACCAACATTTTACTGTAAGATATAAAACCAAGAACTCCCAGGAGAACAGCTTTGCCTTGCCAGTTCCCGGGCTTCTGGGATAGACAAATTACTAGACTGGAATACTTGAATTCCAGAAGGCCTGTCAGGTAGTAAAGTCCAATTTCTTCCCAGAAGCCATAATTCCTTAACTCCATTACCCAAAGGCCAAGCTAAACACAACCTTCTCTAGTGAGCTCTGCATTTTTAGCCTAGGACTTGATGGACTTCCTTTTGAACCTTTTCTTCTTTGACAGTTTATATTGAGGCTAAAGATCAGCCTTCTTCTGCCTCTCTCTGGTCTGCCTCCCCTTGAAATCAGGTTGGTGTTGCTACAACACATATGACCTCACAGGATTCCATGGACTCTAAGATACAAGGGAATTTCATAGAAGGGCCTCCTGATGCCATGTGGAAAGAAAACGGCCTCCCTGCTAGGCAGCTTTCCTCATAACTCATCAGAAGTCAAGTTTCCCTGTCCAGGGATCTGTCCTGGGACACAAGGCAAAACCTGCAGCACTTCTTTCTTCCAAATAAATTTAGCAAATCCTTTAGAATCTCCAACATGGGGTTAGCTTTGTCTATTACAGGGTCTTTTACAGTGTGAATTTGCTTGCTTTGAAAATATCTTTCTGGTTATAAGAGGAATTATGGGTTGTGGAGCTGAACTCAGGCATGTTTGTGTTCTGTAGGAATAATATGAGCCCAAAGTACATTGTTATGGAGGCTCCCTTAATATCTCTACTTTCAGTTTGCCAGCTTACTCACATCCAACCATCTGGTAAATAATCCTTGCCCTGCATATCTGATCTGAGCTCAAGCCTTGCTAGACTGTTACTTTTTATCCAAAGAAAAGTGTCTAGACAACTGGAGAAATCTTGCCATCACAATGTACTTCTCAGCTCAAATTCTACTAGATTTTAAAAATAAGGCCAACAAGCTAGGCCCACATGCACTCTACCCTAGTACCAAGAGAATTGCAGAGAATAATCTCAGATGGTTAGGAGTATCTCTTATAGCTCTAACTAAGCAGTTTTGGGAGAAGGATTCAAACAAGCCAGCTTGGTATGAGCCTCCACAAAAGCCACTTACCTGTTAAGTAGAGCATGTCTTTGCAAGTCTAGGAAGTGAGAGCCATGGTTGATGCTGCTCTTATACCATAGCAGATCTCAGAATGTACTAAGAAATGGTTTATTCCAGATGAACACTTTTTTCTTATCAAGTTCTCCTGCAGTGACATTAAACACAAATATGCCATAACATTATGAAGTTTGGGACAAATACCCTTGAATTCTCTTTGAGAGACAAATCCCTATGCTTGGATTACACCCACTTGGCAGGTCCACTAATATAATAAGCCTTCTTCTGCACATGGCTCAAAGGATCACAAAGTCTCCAGTGAGCTAAGACCCCATTAATTCTCTCCAGGAAGTGTTGGGACCTAACCCTCACAGAGTCTCTTAGTTGTGTGTCAGCTAATAGCCACAGATGCATCCTGTTTTCTAGTCCTGGCTTACTGTCCCCACATCGCCCCACAGACATCAACATCTTGCATTAGGAAAACATGTTCTCTTCCACCTGGGGTTTTCTACTGTGTTGTAAATATATATATATATATATATATATATATATATATATATATATATATATATATATGACTGCTCCCTCCTCCAAGAGAGAGACCTCTTAGCCCTTTTAAAATAAAGACACACATGCACACACACATTTTCCTGGCAATAAAGGCAACACCTGCATTTTCTTAGCACAAACATCTTGACATTTTTTCTTTCTTTTCCTGATAACTCGGAGTTGCTTATGGCACGGGTGCCAGAGGAAGATTTTAAAATATTTATCACTAATTGAATTCAAGATAGAAGAGCATTCCTAACTTACACCCAAGGCTTTCAAGATCTGACACCAATAATTGTCTCCAACTACTAGGTGGTAAGAGAGGGTTGTGCCTGCTGCAGAAAATCCAGGTTTGTCTCTCAAGCAGAGGAGTCTTTCAGATCTCTAACTTACACCTCTGCAAGACCAGACATGAGAAGCCACAGGCCCAAGTCATCCCATATTTCCAGAGTTTGCTCTGTCAGACATACCAATTATTCATTTCTATTTATATTATTTTTTCTGATAATGTCTTATGTAGCAAAGAGGTGCCTAAGCCTCATGATTATTCTGTCACTAATTCCCTGGTACTGGCATCAGAGACATGTAATGCCACCCCATGCATGGAATCTCATCATCATTGTTTGGTTCATTTAGTGATGTCCATTTCCTCTTTAATAAGGTGATTAATAAATGTAAAAAAACCTCTGGTCCCTATGCTTGTCTGTATTGCCACTCCCTGCTGAGTCATTTTGCCAGTCCAGCACTTCAACCTTCGAATTTAAGTTTTATATATTTATATATGGGTTCTCTATGTATTTATGCCCCTCATTTGATATTTTCTTCCCCAAATGATTGACTACCACACTCCATTAAGGCCAAGAATTCAAGTTTGGAAATTTTTAATAGTATCTATGAAAACTCCAGTTTCCTGTATGCCTCTCCAAAGCCTGTTACAGGGTTCAATTCATATTCTTTCCTCCCACAACACTAAGATTGAACTTTGGACATGACACATGGTTATCAAGTTCCCTATATATCAGTTACATTTCTAGATTTGGCTCCATTCCGTTCATCTGCTACAACTACTATGAAGCAAGTGACATCAATATACTGAACTGTCAATTTGGACACCATAAAACTGGTCCTTGAGAACAGATGACAGATTGCTTTCAAGACTAGGAATTTCAATATGAAAGAGAAGAAAAAAGGTCTCTGTCCATATTTCAGACTCTGGAGAGATTAGTCTGAGAAATGTTAATATTCACTGAATAATTTTGACACTCCTACAGCTTCATCCTGCCAACATATTTATCACAAATAATTTATTACTATATTTTGAAGTGTGATCGCATATATAATCAAGGATGTACTCTTCTTCTTCCTCCTATCTCCCTCTTCCTTTCTAAATTTCAAAGAATAGTGATTGCAATCCACTGCCTACACAGTCCTCAACAAGCTTCTATGATATTTTGCCTCCTCCTTCCCACTCCACTTTCCCTCCCCTCATCTTTCTTGTTCTTTTTCTTGTTCTTATTCTTCTTCTACTTCTCCTATTTCTTCTTCTTTTTCTTCCTCCTCATTTTATGTTATAATTATTAATCCTAGTTGGGTGTACTGAAAACAGTGTTTTCTGAATAGCCATGTAATTCCTGAAAGTCAGTTTATACACAAGGTAGGCCACAAATCAGGACAACATGCCTGCCTCTGCCTCGAAAATAGTGATATTAATGATGTCTGCCAACATGCACATTCATATTTTAATTATTGATATTTATTTTCAGTGTATGTGTTTTGCCAGAATGTACATATGTCTAGCAAATGAGTTCCTTGGGATCCGGAATTATAGAAGAAATCATCATATATACTACAAATTGAGATACAGACAACTGTTAACCATGTGGATATTGGGAACAATATTGAGTCCCCTAGCAAGAGAACCAGTTCAGGGTGGTGCTGTAGTCCTTTAATCCCAAATGATGACAGGCACAGAAATGCAGAACTCTGAATTAGAGGCCTAATCTTTGAACAAATGGAGATCCATAAACCAAGGTGGACTCTACATTAGTGGAAAAAGCAAAGATGAGTTGCTGATATTGCTGTGATACTCTCAGCCACACTCAGTGTAGAGGAGAGCTTGGGAATCAGTTGCATGCTCTACTTCTGCTTGCCCAATCAGGGATCTCCTGGTCTGAAGACTGAAGGCATGTCTATTCCACTGTGGAGGACAAAGCAACTTTGATGCTTTGCTATGCTCATCTTCCTCACACCAAGCAGCAAAATGAGTGTCTCAGACATGCCTGCACACATCGTGAGTATTGAATCATCATAGTCCTGAAACTGTTTGAACCCAAGAGAAAAGAAACTTGGAATGATACCCACCAGGAGAGAAAGAGATGCCTCCTGCAGACACTGGAAGTAGGGATAGGAGGATGATATTATAAGAACACATTTATCAACAGAAAAAACGACTTCAACAGAGCCTAGGAACTTTACTCCAGAATGACCTGAAAATCCCTACAGAAATGAAGAAGATAATGACCTTAACAATATCTTGAAGAAGATGAAAGACACCCTAAAATAGTAAATAAGAAAATATTTTAAAGAAATGGAAGAAAATGCAACCCCAAAATTATAAGAAACAATCAAACCGTACATGGTTTGAAAGCTCAAATAGAGACAATAAAAAAGCACAGTCTTAGGGAATGCTGGAATGATAAAAGCTGGATAAATGATCAGGAACTACAGATGCATGCATAACCAACCCAATTCAAGAGATACAAGAGAGAAACTCAGGCATTGAAGATTCATTAGAAGAAATAGATTCATCAACAAAAGAAAACCTTAAGTCCAAAAAATTTCAAACACAAAATATCCAGAAGGTATGGGACATCAAGAAAAGGCCAAACCTAAGAATAATAGGTATAGAAGAAGGTGAAGAAACTCACATTAAATGGACAGAAAAAATATTCAACAAAATCATAGAAGAAAAATTTCCAAAATTAAAGAAAATCATGATGATGAAAGTACAAGAAGGCTACAGAACACCAGGTAGAGTGAACTACTAAAATTCTTCTCACCACATAATCATCAAAATTCCAAACATAGAGAATAAAGTAAGAATATTAAGAACAACAAATGAAAAAGGCAAGTAACCTATTATAGCAAACATAACAGAATGATATCTGATTCTCCATAACAACTTTGAAATACAGCAAGTCCTGGACAGATATTCTACAAACACTAAGGGACCATGGATAACAGCCAAGACTACTATACGTATCAAAACTTTCAATAATTATAGATGGAGAAAAGAAGATTTTCCACAAAAAACAAAATATAAGAAATACATATCCATTAATCCAGCCCTACAGAAAGGACCAGTAAGACATGAGCACACCAAAGCAGATGAAGCAGAAGGCAATAACCTTAAAAACGCCTTCATTAAAATGATAGAGGCCCTCAAAGAGGATGTGGGAAAATCCCTTAAACAAATGGAAGAAAAAACAAAACAAAAATTCAAAAAATAGAAGAAAAAACAATTCAAAAATTCCAAAAAAAATGGAAGAAAGGGAGGAAAACATGAAGGAAAAAATACAAGAAACAATTCAAACAAGGCACGGATTGAAAGCTGACATGCAGACAATAAAAAACACAATCTGAAGGAATGCTGGAAATCAAAAATCTGGGGAAGCAGACAGGTACTATAGATACAAGCATAACCAAATAATACAAGAGATGAAAGAGACAATCTCAAGTGTTGAAGACACACTAGGAGAAATAGATTCATCATTCGAAAAAACATAAAACAGAGTGCACCACAAAAAGTCCCCTTGCCACATAATAATCAAGACCCCAAATATATCCAATAAAGAAAGAATACTTAGAAAAACTAAGGAAAAATGTTAAATAATATATAAAGGCAAACCTATGACAATTACACCTTACTTCTCAATGGAAACTATGAAATCCAGAAATCCAGAAGGTCCTGGATAAATATTCTACTAACGCTAAGAGACCACGGATGCCAGCCCAGAATACTATACCCAGAAATGTTTTCAATCACTATAGATTGAGAAAACAAGATATTCCATGACAAAAACAGATTTAAACAATATGTAACCACTAGTCAAGACCTACGGACAGTTCTGGAAGGAAAACTCCAGTCTAAAGAGTTTAACTACAACTAGAAAAACATAGGAGATAGATAATCACACTTTAAAAATACCCAAAAGAGTAAAGGGATGGAAATCCACATACAATTGCACCAAGAACAACCATTACAAAACAAATGAAAACCATCAATCAAAGGTCATTAATATCCCTCAATATTAATGGTCTTAATTTACCCATATAAAGGTACAGGCTGACAGAATGGATTCGAAGACAGAACCCATCCTTCTGCTTCATAAAAGAAACAAACCTCAGCCTCAAAGACAGACATTTCCTCAGAGTTAAGGATTGGGAAAAGATTGTTCCAATCAAATGGCTCCAAGAAACAAGCAGGGGTAGCAATCCTAATATGTAAGAAACTAGACTTTAAACCGCAATCAATTAAAAGAGATGAAGGAGGTCATTTCATATTCATCACAGGAAAAATCCACCAAGATGAAGTCTCGATTCTGAACATCAATGCTCCAAATACAAAGGCATCCACATTCATAAAAGAAACATCACTAAAATTCAAACCACACATAAAACCTCACACACCAATAGTGAGAGACTTCAATAACCCCAATGTCACCACTAGACAGGACGAAAAGACAGAAACTTAACACTGAAACAAAGGAACTAATAGGGGTTATGAACGAATTGGGTTTGACAGACATCTTAGAACATTCCATCCAAACACAAAAGAATATACCTTCTTCTCCACACCACATGGAACCTTCTCAAAAATTGACCACATACTTGGCAACATGGCAAACCTCAACATGTGCAAAAAAAGTTGGAATAACTCCATGTATCCTATCATACCACCATGATTTAAAATTAGAGTTCAACAACAACACAAACTGGAGGAACCCTACAAATACTTGGAAATTGAATAATGCACAATTACAACATACCTGGGTCAAAGAAGAAATAAAAAAGAAATCAAAGATTTCCTAGAATTCAATGGGAATGAAGACACAACATATCCAAATTTATGGGACACTTTGAAAGCAGTGCTAAGAAGAAAGTTCACAGCACTAACTGCCCACATGAAGAAACTTGAGAATAGTTATATTAGGGAACTAACAGAACAGCTGAAAGCTCTAGAACACAAAGAAGCAAACTCACTCAGGAGGAGTAGATGCCAGGAAATAATCAAATTGAGGGATTAAATCAATAATGCAGACACTAGGAAAACAATACAAAGAATCAATGTGACAAAGAGTTGGTTCTTTGAGAAAATCAACCATATAGACAAGCCTTTATCCAAACCTACCAACCGCCAAAATGGGAACATGCAAATTAACAAAATCAGAAATGAAAAGGGGGACATAACAACAAACACTGAGGAAATCCAGAGAATCATTAGGTCATACTTTGAAAACCTGTACTCCACAAAATTCAAAAATTTAAATGAAATGGACGACTTCCTGGAGAGATATCACCAGCCAAAATTAAATCAAGAAGAGATAAGCAATTTAAATAGATCTATAACACCTACGGAAATAGAAGCAGTCATCAAAAGTCTCCGAACCAAAAAAAAAAAAACCGTGGCCAGATGGCTTCAGTGCAGAATTCTGCCAGAAATTCAAAGAACAGCTTATACCAATTTTCCTCAAAGTATTCCATGCAATAGAATCATTAGGGTCTTTGCCAAACTTTTCACGAGACTTCAATTACATTGACACCCAAGCAACACAAAGACACAATGAATAAAGAGAACTTCAGACCAATTTCCCTCATGAACATTGATGCAAAAATACTCTATAAAATACTGGCAAATTGATCCAAGAACACATCAGAAAATTCATTCACCATGATCAAGTAGGATTCATTCAAGGGATGCAGGGTTGATTCAACATATGAAATTCTATCAATGTAATCCACCATAATAACAAGATGAAAAATAAAAATCATCTCACAACATGCAGAAAAAGCCTTTGACAAATATAACACCACTTCATGGTAAAGGACTTGGAGAGAAATGACATAACAGGAACATAAATAAACATGATAAAATCTATACACAGCAAACCGACAGCCAACATCAAACTAAATGGACAGAAACTCAAGGTGATTCCACTAAAATGAGGAAAAACACAAGTCTTTCCCCTTTCCCCAGATCGCTTCAATATTGTACTCGATGTTTTAGCTACAGCAATAAGACAAAAAAAAGGAGATCAAGGGGATACTAATTAGAAAGGAAGAAGTCAAAGTTTCACTATTTGCAGATGATAAGATAGTTTACATAAGGGACCCGAAGAACTCTAACAGGGAACTCTTACAGCTGATTAAAACCTTCAGCAATGTGGCAGGATACAAGATCAACTCGAGAAAATCAGTAGCCCTAATATATACAGAAGATAACTGGGCTAAGAAAGAAATCAGAGAAACATCACCCTTTACAATTGAAACACACACGATAAAATACCTTGGGGTAATGCTACCCAAACAAGTGAAAGATCTGTATCACAAGAACATTGAGTCTATAAAGAAAGAAATTAAAGACACCAGAAAATGGAAAGATCTCCCATGCTCTTGGATAGGTAGGATCAATGTAGTAAAAATGACAATCCTGCCAAAAGAAATGTACAGACTCAATGCTATCCCCATCAAAATACCAGCACAAGTATTCACTGACCTTGAAAGAACAATTCTTAACATATTATGGCAAACAAAAGACCCAGGATAGCCAAGACAATCCTGCTCAACACACAACAACTGGATGCATCACCATTACTGACTTCAAACTCTAATACAGAGCTGTAGTCCTGAAAACAGATTGGTATTGGCACAAAAATAGACAGGTAGACCAGTGGAATCCAATTGAACACTCTGAGATTAATGTATAAACCTACGATCAGCTGATTTTCCACAAAGAAGCTAAAATTATACAATGGAAAAAAGATAGCATCTTCAACAAATGGTCCTGGCATAACTGGATATTAGCATGTAGAAGACCGCAGATAGATCCGTATCTATCATTATGCACAAAACTTAATTCCAAATAGATCAAAGACCTCAACATAAATCCTGACACACTGAACCTGTTAGAAGAGAAAGTTAGAGGTACCTTGAATGAATTGGTACAGGAGACTGTTTCCTGAACACAACATCAGTAGCATAGACACTGAGATAGAGAATTAATAAATGGGACCTACTTAATCTGAATAGCTTCTGTAAGGCAAAGGAAACAGTCAGAAAGACAAAATGGCAACCCACAGATTGGGAAAAGATATTCGCTAACCCCATATCTGAGAGAGGGCTGATCTCCAAAATTTTCAAAGAACTCAAGAAGCTATTCTCCAAAACACCAAAGGACACAAATAAACAGTTGGGGACTGAACTAAACAGAGGTTTCTTAATAGTGGGGACTAAAATGGCTGAGACTCACTTGAGGAAGTGCTCAACATCCTTAGCCATTATGGAAATGCAACCCTGAGATGTCATCTTACTCCACTCAGAATGCCGAAAATCGAAAACACCAATGACATCTTATGTTGGAGAGAATGTGGAGAAAGTGTAACACTCATCCATTGCTGGTGGGAATGCAAACTTGTACAACTTTGGAAATTAGTATGGAGTTTCCTCAGGAAAATTGAATCAGTATAAAACACGATCCAGCAATTCCACTCTTATACATATACCAGAAAGATGCCCACTCATACAACAAGGATGTCTTTTCAATTATGTTCATAGCATTATTTATAATAGATAGATCCTGGAAGCAACCTAGATGCCCCACAACTGAAGAGTGGATTGAGAAAATTTGGTACATTTACACAATGTAGTACTACTCAGCAGAACAAAACAATGTAATCCTGAAATTTTCATGTAAATGGATGGCATATGAAGAAACCCTCCTGTGTGTGGTAAGCCAGCCCCCAAAGACAAACACAGTATTTATTTACCCATATATGGATTTTAGACATGGATCAGGCGAGTGTCAGCCTACAAGCACAGGGAGATTCCCAAGAAATATGCATTATACCCCAGAGAAGTGGAAAGAGGCAAAATCTCCTGATCAGTTTGGGAACATTGGGGTAGAAGAGACGGAACCAGGAAAAAGAGAGGGGGATAAGAGGAGGGTAGAAGAAGACATGGGCAAGCAGGAAGTCTGAGTCGGGGAAGAATAGAGGATGCCAGCATGAGAAATACCATAATAGTGGAGTCATTATAGCTTTGAGGATAGAGTTGAGAGTAGTGAGATTCCCAGAGATGTACAAGGATAACACTAACTGGAAAACTAAGTAATAGGGGAGAGTCTACATTAATTGCCCCTACCTGATGATAAGGTTGGTGACTACCTTATGTGATGTCCTAGAACTTTCACCCTGTGCCTGATGGAAGCAGAGGCAGATACTCACAACTAAACACTGAACTGAACCCCTGGAAACCAGTAACATAGATGGAGGACTGATGAGCAAGGTGGTAAAGACTGTGCTGGTGAAACCCACAAAGACAGCTGACAAGAAAACGGAGAGCTCTTGAACCCCAGACTGATGACTAAGAAACCAAGAGGGGACTGATCCAGACTCCATGAAAGTAGTGTCAGTGAGGAGGCCTGAGAAATCTCTGGAGCCTTGGATCATAGATTAGTGTTCACTGTGGTATACAAATGAACTTTGGGAGCCCATTCCATATGGAGGGATGCTCTCTCATCCTGGACACATTGGGAAGGGCATAGGTCCTGCCCGAGATGAATTGACAGACTCTGGAGATCCCCCCAAGTAGGGCCAAACCCTCCCTGGGTAGTGATGTGGGAATTGGGCTGGGGGCAGGGCTTGGAGTGGGGGTAGGGATGGGGCTAGTGGAGGGAGAAGGGGGGAGCTGGGATTGACATTTGAAGCATGTATGTTTCTAATTTAAATAAAAAGCATACATAAAAAGGAAGATTTTCCACAGCAAAAGCAGATATAAGGAATACACATACACTAATCCAGCCCTACAGAAAATAGTGGAAGGAAAACCCCAAGCTAAGAAAGCTGACAACAATCACAAAATCAAAGGCAATAGATAACTCCTCTTTACCAAATGCCAAAAGAAAAAGCTAGTCTCCAAAACACCAAAAATTCAATTATAATTGGGGTACAGAACAAAATAAGGATATATGAATAGAGAAGTCTAAAAGGGCTGAAAGACACCTAGGAAAATGGACGACATGTTTAGCCATCATGGAAATGCAAATCAAAAGACCTTTGAGATACCATTTAACTCATGTCAGAATGGCTAATATTAAAAAAAAACAATTTATGCTGGAGAGGATGTGGAAAAAGGGAAACACTCCTCCACTACTGGTTTGAGTGCCATCTTGTATGGCCAATTTAGAAATCAGTAGGGAGGTCCCTTGGGAAAATGGTAATCTGTGTAACACAAGCTCCAGCAATTCCACTCTTAGGCACATTCATACAAAACAAACATTCGTTCAGCTGTGTTCATAGCAGATTTATTTGTAATACTTAGAACCAGGAGGAAACCTAGATGTCCCTCTACTGAAGAATGTATACAGAAAATGTGATATATTTACACAATAGATACCTACTCATCGGAAATAAAAAATAGAATCTTGAAATTCTTAAGGAATTTAATGGAACAAGAAAAAATCATCCTGAGAAAGGTAACCCATTCACGAAAAGTGAAATATAGTTTGTACTCACTCATATATGGATTTTAGAAAAAAAACCATAGGATTCCCAGCCTGCAATCCACATAACCAGAAATGCTAGGAAACAAGGAGGACACTAATAGTGACATACATGGTGCCTTAGAAAAGGGCAAAGGGACAAGATTTCCTGAGCATGAGAGGAGAGGGACCTAGGAGAAAGGAAAGAGGAGAAGGGAAGAAGAGAGGAGAACATGAGGAATGAGGAAGTCTGGGGAATAATAGAGGAGAGCAAGGTAAGAGATAACATCTTAGATGGAGCCATTATAGGATTTAAGAGAAATCGAGTACTAGGGAAGTGTCCAGGGTTCTACAAGCATGACATCATCTAACAATGTAAGCAATAGTGAAGAGTCTACCTTCAATACCCATCTCTGATAATGATATTAATGACTCCCTTATATGCCATCCTAGAGCCTTCATTCAGTAGGTAGTGGTAGCAGAAGGAGATACTCACAGCTAAACACTGAATTCCTAGAAACAATTTGCAGAGAGGGGACAGTGATGGGCCAAGGGGTAAAGACATGGCTGGTGGCACCCACAGAAGCAGCTGACCGGAACATGTGGGAGCTCATGAACCCCGTATTGATACCTGGGGAATCAGCATAGTTCTAGTCCTGAAGTGCTGGGCTACTGTATCAGTGAGGAGGCCTTAGAAATCTATGAGTCCTCTGGTAGTAGATGAATATTTATCTGTGGCATACAAAGACACTATTAGAGCCCATTCCACATATTGGGTTACTCTCTTAGCCTAGACACGTGGGAGAGAGCCCAGGGCCTGCTCCAAATGATATGACAGACTTTGAAGATTTACCATGGAAGGACTCACCCTTCCTTGTGAGAAGGAAGGGTATAGGAAAGAGGATTATTGGGGCTCACATGAAGAGGGGTGAGAGGGAACTGGGATTGACATGTAAAACTAGCTTGTTTAGAAATAGAAAAACAGATCCACAAAACTGGGACTATAGAGATAAAACATGTCTAAATATAAACCAAATCACAACAACAACAAAAGACCAGAAAACACTTTAGTCCCTCAATATATATCCCAAGTTGAATAATCAATGTCATGATACTTACGTTCTGAGATCTCCATCAGTGATGGTCATGAATCTCATTCTCTCACCTCTAATAACTTGTTAAAAAACAAAAAAAAATATGATGAGGTCTCTTTATATATTCTGAAATTCCTCAGACTTGAGTTCTTCTCAACTGCTATCAACAACTTTATTGCAAAGATTCATGTCAAACTCTAATGCAATGTTTCTCATGTCACTAAGCTGTGGTTAGCTTTTATGAGGAAGATGAAGGGACAAGTTTTCCATACATATCTCTGGCTTGGATCAGATTCACTGTACTACTCTCACTCCCTCACTTCAGTCTCCATCTAGGTTATTACAATTCATCCTTACTCTGTCTTCCACCTCTCTACTTCTCCTAGTTATAATATTCCAAACTTATACACCAAAACAATTGACCCCAAAATGCCAAGAAACATGCCAGGTTTTCTCAACCTTATCTCTCCACATCTCCATTCTCTCCTCTCCCCCTCATATTTCAATTCTTCCCTCCCCTAAAAATCTCTCCCATTTTCTTTCTCACCCTCTCCCAATTTTTACTTCTCCTTTTTCCTGTACCATTTTAGTATCTATTACAGAGTCTGAGGAACCTCATGACCATGATCTGCATTTCCCAATGTTGGCATTACACAAAAGTCACCAGAAATGAACAACTACCCATCATACATCTCTGCCAGGCTCTGTCACATTTAGTTTGTTTTGTCGAGGAAAATTTGTTAGTCTGTATTGCTCACAAAACCTGATTAAGTTTCATTAGCCTGACAGTCTCTTCAGATGTCTATAACCAAGTGTGGTCAATGCATTTCAGACTCTACCACACAGATGATCAATACTGATTGGAGATTTCATTCTGTATAAATGTTTCTCTTATTGGTTCATGAATGAAACTCTGATTGTCCAATAGTAAGACAGGTAGTTAAGGTGGCACTACCAGATGAGGAGAAGCTTGAGAGAGGAGCAGAGATAAGCCTCCAGATAGACACAATTTAATCTAGGAAGGAGAAACTTGTCTGGAAATTCTTGACTGAGATAAAATCATATGGAAATAGATTAATCAAAATTGGTTAATAACTATGAGAGAGCTAGCCAATATTAATCCTGAGCCATTGGCCAACGTTTTCTAGTCATTATAACAATATATGTGTTTATTTTGTGCCCTAGGCAGTGGGACCATGTGAGAAAGAAACTCCATACACATACCGTATCACTTTGGAGGCTTTTCTTTGAATTAATTATCTTGACAAAAAATTTTACACAGTTCAATAAAAATTGAAAACCACTATTCTCCTCTTGGCATTCCAACACTTCACAGGGATGGAAATTTGGAAAGATGCCAAAAGGCCACTGCATCATCTCACTCCCTCATTTTGCTTTTGTTCTACCAAGTGAGTCATAATTTCTCTATGTGGTACAGGAACAATGCAAAGTCTTGCCTTGTTTGTACTCTTTTGCTTCTACTAAACTGTGTTGTACTCATACTCTAGTGTCAAAAATTTGTCCTCCACCTTGACACTAGGTTCACAGCTTGTGTTCCACATTGACACAATATTTTTCTATTATTTTCTGATTCTTGTTCCATTTCACTGTGATCATATTGCTTTCAAATACTAACAATGTATCCACAAGTCACCATTCCATTCTTTTAAAGAAGTATCACTCAGTACATCCTAAGCCATCTTTAATCTAGCCATCACTAGAGTTTCTTCCCTGTTCCTCAGAATGGTGATTCTTTGTATTGGTTATATACCAACAAATTGTTTGAGCCTTTGTATGATTTACTTTTTATTTTGTAACAAGACAAGGTTTCACTTTAGTGAAGTTGGGCTTGCACATATAATTCCTATGTCCTACTAACTCCACACTTCAATGTAAGGATCACACAATAAATGTATACATTAGAAATCTATGCTCTGCTTGTTTGTCTGTTTGTTTGTGTGACATTTATTTATTACAGGGAGTGGTACTTGGGTTTGATCCTGTTATTGTTTTTCTCCTATTTTTTCATATTCAATGATTCTCTGAATAGCTCTGGGATGATTATTGGAATCCCCCAACTCTCTTAATCTCCCTGCATTGTTTAAATGCACTACCATCACAAAAGAGTAAATATAATTACCTTTTATTTAAAACTTTAAAATTTTCAAAATTCATCTTTTCTTATAAACCCTGAGTTTCAGTGCAAAGGCACAATTAACAAATGGGACATCCTGAAACAGAGAAGCTTCTGTAAGGCAAAGGACACAGTCATCAAGACACAAACAGCAGCCCACAGATTAAGAAAATATATTCACCATCCCTACATCTGACAGAGGGCTGCTTTCCAAAATATACAAAGAAGACAAGAAACTTGTCTCCAAAAATCAAAAGATCCAATTAATTCTCTTTTTTAGTTGTGTCTTTGTGTGGTTTGTTAGCAAGTTGATTATATCCATGTAAAAAGATTTTGGCACTTAACCTTCACTTTCTATGACATAGAACAATTTGAGTAGTATTGGAATTTATTCTTTGAATTTCTGATAGAATTCTGCACTAAATCCAGCTGGTCCTGGGCTACTTTTTTCATTGTAGGCTTTTGATGATTGCTTCTATTTCATTATAGATTGTAAGTATATACAAATTGTTTATCTGTTCTTAATTTCATTTTGGTATGTGATAACTATCCGGTAAATTGTGCATTTCCTTTAAGTTTTCGTATTTTTGTGCAGTACAGGTTTTCAATTTACTATCTGAGTATTCACTGGATTTCTTCAGTGTGCATTTTCATGTTCCCACTTTGATTTCTGATTATGTTAATTTGCATAATCTCTCTACTTTTTAGTTTGAAATGATAAAGATTGTCTATCCTGTTGTCTTGACAAACCTACTCTTTATCTCATTGATCCTTGATATTGTTTCCTTTGTTTCTATTTTAATGTTCTCAGCATCCAATTTGATTATTTGCTGTCACATAATGCTACTGGGTGATTTTGTTACTTTTTATCCTAGAGATTTCAAGTATGCTGGTATGTCACTAATGTGGGATTTCTCTAGATTATCTATGTAGGCACTTAGTGCTATGTGCTTTCTTCTTAGCAATGTTTTCAAAGCAAAAGTTTAGTTTGGTTATGTTGTTCATTCTTTTTCAATGAATTCTAGCAACTCTTAATGACTTTCTTTATTTCTTCTGTGATTCATGGGTGATGCAATTGAGCATTGGTTAACTTCCATGATTTTGTTAGCTTTCTGAAATTATGTTGTATTTTAAGTCTAATCATGATCTGATAACATGTAGCGGTATTCCAATTTCTTTGAATGTGATAATAATTTCTTCATTGGCAAGTATGTGCTTAATTTTAGACAAGGATCCATTTTGTGCTTCTGTGTTTTGATTAAATTTTTGAAAGATATTGGTGAAAACAATTTGAGTCATAATTAGTGATAGCTCATTTATTTCTCTACTGAGATTCTGTCTGGTACATCTGTCCAATGGTGAGAATGGATTGTGGAAGTTTTCCATTATTTGTGTGTGCATTTTTAGGTGTGATTTAAGTTTTAGTAATATTTCTATTACAATTGCTGGTGCCTTTGTGATGGAGTGAAAGTGTTGAGTAGTCAGACATCATCTTGATGTTATTTTCTTCTGTTGAATAAGAAATGATGTTTTTCAACACTTTGGATTGAATATCTTGAAGTCTAACTTTCATAGATACTATGATAGTTACAACAACTTGTTGCTTATGGCTGATTCTGTCTTCATACCATTCTGTTATTCTGTTGTTTTCTCTAGGTGAATGTTAATAGATGTGCCATAGTGTATATAGGAAAAACCAGCAGTCTTACCACTTCACAAAGATTTACAAGAAACATTAAATTTGATTGTGGAAGAAACAGTTTTCCAAAGAGAATAGCAGCATCCTTCAATGAGTATTAACATTATTTACATTTTTATATTAGATAAGAACACAATAATGTCTTACCAACATGTGTCTACAAATGCAATATATACTTTTTAGTACATTCATGGATTTTTCCAATTTATTTTTGATACACAAACTAATATATATATACACATTAGTTTCTATAGCAAATATTATTCCATGTATACTTTTATATGTATGTATTTATATCAATTATTTGTTACTTTTGTATTCATGTGTTCTTCCCACATTTGGCCTTATTTAATTCTTCTTTCCTATATTCCTGCCATCCCCCAACTTCCAGTCATTCATTTTCTAATATTCTATCTTACTCATTTTCAAATTGATTATATCTGTGTAACTTGATTTTCATTTCTTATTCCTTCCTTCCTTTTTCCCTTCCTTCCTTCCATTCAATGTTTCCTTCTTTCTGTCTTTGTTCCTTTCATTCCTTCTTTCTTTCTTATTGGCACTCACTGAAAGGCCTGAACTTTGAGTTCATGGATGAAGTACATGCCAGACATTGATTCTGCAAGTAAATAACATGGCCATTATAAACACAATGTGTTGTGAACACTTTGCATTGGATTCCAGATTAGGCTTCTGGTTTTGTTATGGAATGTGTAGCATTTAGTTGCAAAGGCTGTGTCAGATCCCAGGGTGAACACAAGTAGAAGCAGATACTTCCATGCTGAGTTGTAATACATTTTAAACCTGTGGATTAGGAAGTGTTTCATGTGTCCAGGTATCAATGACTTCGTGGTTTATTTAACAAACTTATATTTTGAAAACCTGACTTATTTTTAATTTTGGATCCCATAAGAAGTAAAACTCTTCACTAAGAAACTTAAGGACTCAAACTTATCCAGCCTATGTAAAGTTTCCTTCATCTGTGTTTGGAAATGTTTTCTGACAATTTTTAGATTACACTGAGGATGATTAATGTAGGCTATGTAATTTTCTCTAATTTGTCAGCTGCTGAACTTAGTTTGTTTAAAGGCACTTAAGAGCTTTGGTACAGACTTTCCGCACCATATGGGAAAGTTGAATTTATTTGATGTCAAGCCTTGGTTATTATGGCCCTGTATCCTTGGAATTGAGTGTACATGGTTATTTTTTAAAAACTGAGTTTTGTATGTTTTGTGTTTATTATATGAATTTCTCCTAAGAATATTAATATTCCTTCCTTTTTATATTAAATGATAATACAAAATATTCTCCCCACATGTGTCTACATAACCACATGTAGTCTTTTATCACTATATTAGTGACTTAGTTCTAATTAATTTCTATTACATAAGCTAATATATATATATATTCACATTTGATATATGTTATTACTTTAACTTAGGAATTTCTATATATATACATATATATATAGGTATTTATATGCATTCCTTACTAAATACTTAGTAATTTCAGATATTTGCATCCCTCCATTTGATCTACTTTGCTTCTTTTCCATATTTCCCTGCCAATTCCCCACTTCCAATTATTGATCCTCTACTATTCCCTGCTACTCTTTTCCTTGTATGATTATATCTTGTGTGTCTTTGATATTTTCTTCCTTTTGGTTATTCCTTTATATATCTCCACCCTTATTTCTTTATTCTTTCCCTTTATCTATTTGTAAATGTTCTCTTTAAGGGGCTAAAAATTGAATTCTTGCACCAAGTACATGTCAGACAATTATGTTGAAATCGAGCAACTTGCCCATTTTCAAGACAATGTGATGGGAGGACTGTAGCTTGGATTGCAGTTTTGGCATCTGGTTTGGATAATTTTGTATTAAGAGGTGTGTCACATCTGACAGTGATCATATGTTGAGCACAGACTTCCATGCTGAGATGGAATGTTGATTGCAACCTGTGAAACAAGAAGTGGTTCATATGTGCATGAATTTGAAGCTTACTTCACAAAGTTATATTCTAAAATGACTAAATAATTTTTAATTTTGTGACATTTAATACCTACTTGCTCAAATTCTCCTGGAGTACTGGCAATTGAGAAAGCATTCCATCCACCATTCTCCATACCTAGAGAACCTTCCTTTTTCAAGATGATGCTTGATCACAGTTAGAATAATTGATAGCATATGGTCTATGTATTTTCTAAGACAGGGTTTGAGTCTACAAGTTCTTAAAATAGCAAGAGAGAAAGCATTCTTCATTTGTCTTCTATATAGGATATAAGCCTCAAATTTAGATAATATTACAGTTTGATTTTGTTTGTAGTAGATGCAGGATGACATATATAGTAGTAGTACTATACAAATGTTAAGAAGAATGAAAGATGCTTCTATGCTACAAGCCACAAACAGACACAAGGCTCAAAGTTAGTTGAAGTTTCATAAGTTATAGTTCAACAATCAAAAAAGAGACATATCTATACTTCTCAGGTTAGTTATTCTTTATTTATTGAATTTTTATTTTATTACATACCAACTGATTTTTTCTAATGATTTTCTTCTTAATCTATCACCTAGCCTCCTTCCCAATTGCACCCCACCCATGGCAACTATGGTTGTCAACAAAGCATATCATATAAAGGGGAGGTAAGGACCAAACACCTATTCCACATCAAGGATTGTTAGTGTACACCAGCATGGGGAATATATTTGGAAATATCATCTCTTTTACCAAGGACGAATCCTAGTACCACTGTAAGGGGCCCTGCAAAAAGACAAAACTACACAACTGTCACCAACACACAAAGTGCTTGCTGTAGCAGTTATCTAGTCTTTTCTGAAGACTGTAAAGAGCATGTTCTGAAGACAGCATGTTCTGAAGACCACATTATCAGGCAACAGGATTATTTAACAAGTTCCTGTGGAGGCATCGAAGCTTATCCTCATGAATAAAGAGAAGTTTTCAGCAACAAAGTGGCTTCTTCGTCTCAGGATAGTGAAGAGTGGGGGATATTATGTTTCAGGTAAAGAGGAACTGATCTGTTTCCAGGGATCTCATTAACAACTCGTTGACTCTGTAGATTTGTGCCTTATGAAATTAGAGGCTTCTTCTTGGGATATCTAAAGTATTTCACAGGAGGAATATGCAATTTACTAAGAATATGGAGAAACCTGTTATTATTTGTTGCCTTTGGAATGGGATGTATTTGAGTATGTGTTCTTGTGATCACTGGCATCATTTTCCATGTCCTATATGTAGGCCAAGTGTGTGTGTGTGTGTGTGTGTGTGTGTGTTTGTATGTGAGCATGTATGTGGGTTATGTAGGAATGTGTATTTCTTGGTTGTTCGGTATGTAACTGTATTTTTTGTCTTGTATCAACTATTACTTCACCGATTTCCTCCCTCTTATTTCAACTTGCCCATGTGGTCAAATTTCCAAAAAGAATAGATTCTGAAGCTCACTTGTATTTCTTTGATTGCCAAAGGACTGAAAAACACATGAGTAGGGTTATATCCATTCACGTGAAAGCTAAAGAATATGCAAAATGTCTAAATGACAATAAATTTGCTAGAATGACATAGTGATCATTTGCCTTACATGTGTGTGCTAGACTGCAGCCATAGTAACTATGGGGTAGGAGAACTAAATGTAGTTAGAAATTAGATAGAGATCTATATATTTTGATAAATTAAGAGGCTATACAATGAAGTCATGTGTGGGTGTTGTTGGTTTACCATGTGGAGATGTATTAGATTATGACAGATAGATCAAAGCACCTGTCTTATAATCCTGATCGAATTCTCTCTGTAGTTCTCATAGTCCCATCGAGCAGCAGAAATGCAATGTAGCTATCGGATACTGAAATCTCCTGAGACATGTGCCAATTTTCAGCCTTAATTGTCAGCATACATTGGAAGTGTGTCTTCCAAGAAGACCATGGGTAAAGTCTTGGAATTTGCTCAAGAAGTAGAATTATCACCCATTGCAAGAATATGTAATCTCACAGTTTATAGTCTCTGAAGACTCTTTTCACAAACATGTTGATTGAATTTCTCTTCCAGAAGAAGCAAAAATCTTGAGAAAGATCAATCAGGACTCAAAGTTATCCACTAAGGATTGAGTTTTCCATTCTTACCTGTATTCAGCAATGTTTTAATCAATCTCTTAGACTACAATGAAGATGATGTGTAATGTGACTTTCTCTAAATTGGCAATTGATCAACATACAGTATCAGAAGGTACTTGAAAGACTGGGTGCAGAGAAACTTCAGAAATTTGAATTCAGTATGAATCATGTTGATCCTGAATTCCTGAGATTCTGCATTACACTCTATGACACGGACTTGTTGATGCATAATGAAAGGCACTGCTTCTTGACTCAATGTCATTGGTTTTCTACCGGACACTACTGTACTACTACTCCCCTAAGAATGTACTTCCCTCTCTCTCTTTCTTTCTCTCTCTCTCAATATATGCATATATATATCCTGTGAGTATTGTGATGTAATTATTTTCACTAGAGAACAGTTTGAGTTAATTGGAAAGGATATTCCATTGCATAATTTTTTAGATATTTTTATTTTTAAATTTAAATTTAAATTAGAAACAAGGTTGCTCCGCATTTCAATTCCTGGTCCCTCTCCATTTCCCTCCCCTCCTCCTGTGCCCTCCCACCAACCCCGAATATACCCTCATTTCCCCAGGGAGGATAAGGCCCTCTATGGGGGTGTCCATAGTCTGTCATTCCATCCACGACAGGGCCTGGAAACTCCACCAAAAGTTCAGGGTGAGAGTGCATTTCTCATTGTTGGATGGGAGTCCAAAGCCCATTTGTATGCCCGGGATAAATGCTAATCTACTACCCAAGTCTCAATTGATTACCTAGGCCTCCTCACTGACACCCACATTCAGGGGGTCTTGTTCAGTCCCATGCTTGATACCCAGGCATCAGTCTGGGATTTCAGAGATAAACCTTGTCAGGTTACCTGTCTCTGGGGGTTAAACCAGCCCAGTCTTAATGACTTTGGTCATCAGACTTCGCTCACTGTCACTGGATTTCTTGAGTTCAGCTCAGTGCTTAGCCATGGGAGTATGCCTCTGGTACCATCAGTCATTGAATGAAGTTTCTGTTTACCAGACTCTCTGGCTATGGGATTGTAGGCTGGCACTCCCCAGATCTATGTCTAGAGTCCATAAATGAGAGAATACAAGCCATGTTTCTCGTTTTGTGACTGGATTACCTCACTCAGGATGGTTTCTTCTAATGCCATCCATTCACCTGCAAATTTCAGGATTCCATTGATTTTTTTTTCTGAGAAGAGTACTCCATTGTGTAAACGTTCCACATTTTCTATATCCACTCTTCGGTTGAGGTACATCAAGGTTGCTTCCAAGTTCAGATTATTACAAATAATGCTGCTATGAACATAGTGGCACAGACATCCTTGTTGTTTGAATGGGTATCATTTGGATATGTGCCTAAGAGTGGAGTTGCTGGGTCTTGTCTTAGGTTTATTCCTATTTTTCTGAGGAATCCCCATACTGATTTCCAAAGTGGCTGTACAAGTTGGCACTCCCACCAACAATGCAGGAGTATTCGCCTTTCACCATATCCTCTCCAGCATAAATTGTCAGTGGTGTTTTTAATTTTATCCATTGTGACAGGAGTGATATGGTCTCTCAGAGTTGTTTTCATTTGCATTTCCCGGATGACTAAGGATGTTAAGCACTTTCTCAAGAGCCTCTCAGATATTGTAGACTCCTCTATTGAAAATTCTCTATTTAGTACTGTATCCCACTTTTTAATTGGATCCTTTGGTGTTTTGGAGACTTGCTTCTTGAGATCTTTTTAAATTTTGGAGATCAGCCCTCTGTAAGATGTGGGGTTAGTGAATATTTTTAGTTTCTTTGTCTAAGATCAGATGTTCAGACATGAGTGGGTTAATATTAGGGTTTTAAATTCGATTCCATTGGTCTACCTGCCTATTTTTGTGCCAATACCAAGCTGTTTTCAGTACTATAGCTCTATAATACAGTTCAAAGTCAGTGATGTTGATGCCTCTGGGTGGTCCCTTTTGAACAGGGTTGTTTTGGCTAACCTTGATATTTTTTTCCATACAAAATTGATTATTTTTATTTCAAGGTCTGTGAAGAATTGTGCTGGTATTTTAATGGGGATTGCATTGAATGTGTAGATTGATTTTTGCAGGATTGTCATTTTTACTAAATGGATCCCACCTATCCAAGAACTTGGGAGATCTTTCCATTTTCTGAGGGCTTCTTTAATTTCTTTCTTTAAAGTTTCAAAGTTCTTTCAAAACAGGTCTTTACTTGTTTGGTTAGTGTTACCCCAAAGTATTTTATGTTGTTTGTGGCAACTGTAAAGTGTGATGTTTCTCTGATTTCTTTCTCAGCCCTTTTATCGTCTGTATATAGTAGGGCTACTGATTTTTTAGTTGATCTTGTAGCCTGCCACAATGCTGAAGGTGTTAATTAGTTGTAAGTGTTCCTTGGTAGAGTTCTTTGGGTAATTTATGTAAACTTTCATATCATCTGCAAATAGTGAATGTGTGACCTCTTCCATTTCAGGTTGTATCCCCTTGATCTCCTTTTTTTTCTTTACATACTTTTAATCCAACACAATTTCAATTGTTCAAGATTTGAGACATATTTTTGGCCTAAATTTCCTAAGACATTGGACATTCTGTGGTAGTCAGGAAAGTGAGATGTTTTCCCACACATATCTGAGTTGTGCAACACTATGTAAAAGGAGCTTGACTTTTTTGACTAAATGTGATACTGAATTAGAATTATTTTACTTATATACTCAGAACTTTCTTGGTTTCCTTGTCAGACTTTAATTGAATGGAGTATGCATCCTCTATGATAAGGTTGGTCTTCTATCTTTGCATTCTATGGTGATTTAAAATCTATGGAACACAGTGATCAGGACAATCTTTGGAGGTATGCAAAACTTTGGAATTGTTCACCAAGAGGAAAGAGAACAACATCTCCCTATTCTCTTGGTGGCCAGAATTAGTAGTAAAGAACAATTATATTATTCCAGGAGTCTACATATAGTTATTGCGTTAGGGAGGCACTAGTATATGCTTCCTTCCTGACTTTTCTTCAGAGAACAGATATATTTCCAGTGACACAGAACTACATAGATTGTCTCTGGAAGTTTCTGGCCTCTCTATTCCATCCATTCCATGTTTCCTGTAGTTCAACTTTTCCTGGTTAGTTTGTTCCAACACTGTAATTGAGTACCTAATGTTCTTTTGAAAATGTCTATTTTGTATATTTGTCAGATTATTAGTTATTATGCAATTTCTCTGTCTCTTGGTGGACAACAAATTCTCCAATTCATGCATAATTTTTCTTTTAAATCTTAGAAAATAGTACCAGTATTGCAATCTTATCAATAGCTAAACAATCTGAAGAAAGAACTGTAAATATTTAATGATGAATCTCCAACAGGCTCAAATATACTAAAAAATAAAAGAAACTCAGGAATTATGAGTCTGGGAGGAAAAGTTCTCCAAAATTATACCGTATTCATTCTTAAAATAATAATATTTCTTCCTATTTTAGGTTAAATAAAAATACATTAAAATCCTCTTCTTACGTGTCTACAAACTCAACCATATTCCTTTCATGGCACATTCATTGCATTTTAATAAATAATGTTTATACAAAATAAATATATAATACTTATATAAAATAGTATGTTTTAATACATATTATATTTACAATAGCTTATGTAGTAACTATTAACTCATTAATTCTATCCTATGCTCTATGTGTCACACCAAGCTTTGGCCTTCTTGGCTTCTTCTTTCATTCTTCCGTGAACCATTCCCACTTCCCGCAATTCACTTTCCAACTGTTCCTCCTACTTATTTTCAGGTATTTCTTCTTTTCTGTCCTTAGATTCTCTTGTTGTCTTCCTTCCTACCTTTCTTTCTTTTACTGTTTTTTCTTGCATTCTTTCTTTTTTCTTTTCTTCCTTCATTGCTCTTTTTACATTATACATTCATTGTTAACTATCCTCCTTTATGAAATACACAGATTGACATCTGGGCCAGATAAATGTCACATTATCTTTTCTAAGGTGGTGGAAACAATGTAGCCTAGCTTGTATATTAGTCATCTGATATAGCTCCATAACTGTGCATCATCATTTTGGAGAAGCCTGTGTCTTTCCTAATTGTGAAAGTAGACAGAAATGAAAACCTGCATGACAGCATATAATAGTATTTCATGTCTGAGAAATTGCAAGTGTTAAATATGTCTATGTTTTATTTCCTTTGAGGCTTATGAAGGAAAATTGTGGTATATCACTCAATCTTAATAAATATCATCTTTATAATCTCAGTATAAATGCTGAGAAAGCATTCAAGACACTGGATACCAAATTCAGGGTCAGAATCATAGAAACATTCCAGTGTGCAGTGCTTACATCAAAAGCAACTACGAGGTATCAGGAAAAGAAAGAACAGATGTCCAGATGTTTGTACTAAGAGAATGCATGTGCTGTCTTTATTGCCAGGAGAATGTGTGTGTGCTTGTCTTCATTTTGTAAGTGCTAAGAGGTCTCTCTCTTGTAGGAGAGTGCAGTCTTATATGTAGTCTTAAAACACAGTAGAAAAACCCTAGTTGGAATAGAGCATGTTTTCCTCCTGCTAGATGTTGATGTCAGTGGGGCAATGCAAAGGCAGTAAGCCAGGACTAGAAAACAGGATGCACCTGTGGCTATCAGCTGACAAGCAACTCAGAGACACTGTGAGCTAGGACTCTACACAGCGCTTGAAAATTGATAGCAAACCAGTCTTCTTTGGGATCACACTGTGTAATCACAGCGATATAATCAGTGGGATAATGTCAGTCTGACTTAATAAATCCCATATACTCTGGTTGAGGTGAGTGTGGACTATGCTTGGGGCCCAGCTACTGCCATTACCCCTCCTTGGAACATCCTGGGACTGTTTCATGCATAGAGTGGTACCTCCCAAGCATGATAATCCACCCTGATTCTGGCCACAGATTCCCCTTGCCCTTATGTATACCCTCTACCCTCTGCTTGCCAATTGAGTTTTGATTGCCTTACACCTAAGAAGAAAGCAAGAAGCCAGCCGATCCAGGGAAGACACTGATCTCATGGCACACTTACACCACTGGGAGACTAGGGGAAAGTGAGAAGATGAAGAAATAGAGCTGAAAGGTCCAGAAACCATATTCAACAAAATCTGGATAATGAACAATATGCCTAAGAAAGTACTAAAAGTGTAGAGTATACCACATAGACTGGACAACAAAAAGAATTCCCCTCACCACTTAATGATAATAAAACCAAACTAGCAGAATATAGAAAAATATTAAGAACAGCAAAAATACACAAATAACATATAAAGGCAGACCTCTTTGAACTATACTTGACTCCTCAATGGATACCTTTAAAGCCAAGTGGTTCTGGATATATATAATACAAACACTAATGGAACATGGATGGTATCCCACATTAATATACCCAGAAAACTTTCATGGACAAAAAAAGATATTCCTTGACAAAACCAGATTTAAACAATACGTATCCACAAATTCAGCCCTACAGAAAATAACTACACTCCCAGGGATAACAACAACTTACTTAAACATAGTGTAGTCAATATACAGTAAGGCAATAGGCAACATGAAAATAAATTGAGAGAAAATGAATGTGAGTACTCTAAAATCAGGAGCAATATAAGGCTATCTATCCCCTCTAAATCTTTTCAATATTGTACTAAGGCAATCATACAAAAAGCAGAAAACAATAGGATGCATATTGGCAAAGAAGAAGTCAAAATTGCACTATTTGCAGAAGATTAGATAGTTAACATATGACCTGAAAACTTTTATCAGGAAATTCAAAAGCTGATAAACACCTTCAGTGATGTTGAAGGATCCAAGATTAACTAAAGAAATCGGTAGCCTTTCTACATATAGACAATAAGGGAGCCGAGATATACATCACTATGTTGACAGAAGCTTTTTCCTTGAGATGGAGCCGTTCTGCCAGCCTGGTTCCAGAGCTTCTTTCCCGCCAGCCTGGTTCGAGAGCCGTATCAGTCCCAAATAAACACACAGGAAGCTATATGAATTATAAAGCTGTTGGCCTTGCTTGTCTCTTACTGGCTAGCTCTGTTTTAAGTAATTACCCCATAATTGTTAATCTAAGTATGCTTCTTACCGGAGAGGTTCCAGGCTTCCTACCCCAATGGTGGTTACATCTCGAACTCTCTTGTGTTTCTCCTTCCCAGAATCCTCCTGGACTCCTAGCCCCACCTATCTAGATTCCTACTGGCCAGACAGTCTTTATTGACAAATGCACAGGACTTCCCCCAACATCTCCCCACTTCTGGTATCATTCTGTTAAGAGACACTTTTTCTTTTGCTAGCCGCTTTGGTTTATCCCCCGCCAGTCGCCTGGGCTCTGCCGCACCAGCCTGGTTCTAGATCCGCATGAGTCCCAAATAAACACACAGAGGCTATATTAATTATGAAGCTGTTGGCCTTGTTTGTCTCTTACTGGCTAGTTCTGCCTTAAGTAATTACCCCATAATTGTTAATCTAAGTATGTTTCTTACCGGAGAATAGTTCCCGGCGTCCTACCCCCATGGCGTCACATGTTGACTCACTTGCGTTTCCCCTTCCCAGAATCCTCCTCGACTCCTAGTCCCTCCTATCTAGGTTTTCTATTGGCCAGACAGTACTTTATTGACAAATGCACAGGCAAATAACAGGACTTCCCCAACATCTCCTCTTTTCTGTTTAAACAAAAGAAAGGTCTTAATTTTAACATAGTCAAATTGTATATGACAGAACAGTTATCAAGTAAGAACATAGTTACAATATTTTAGCAAGATTTAAAGAAAATATCATCCATCCCATCCTTGTGAGTCCAAAGACATATATGTAGCTTATCTTTTATCATAACTAAGGAAAACTATAATTATAACTATCTGTCTTCAACTCCATCAAAGACCACAGAAGGATAATATATAAACACTAGGATTGACAGGGACATCTTACTGCCTGGACAGTCACCCGAAGTTCCTCTGTAACGTTGGGGCATCCATCTTCAGCCCATAGGCCACAATGTGTCTGGAACACTTCTCAGCAAAGCAGGAAATTTCAAACTGTCCATCTGCGTTGGCAGTCTGTCAGTCATTTTTCTTTGTCCTGCAGAAAGTCTCGTAGACTCTTCATCAAGCAGGAACCCTGTAAGACTGAGTTCAGTAGTCACTTTCCTGTGGGTCCTGCATGTCCAGATGATACAACAGTCAAACAATCTAGGCAAGAGCAGTTTCTTGCCCAAATGGCTAATCTTGCCATATTGAAAGCAAACTTTATAACGAGTTTCTTCGATGCCCATCTTCCTCTTAGACGTAATTGGTGCTGCCAGGAGCAGACATTTCTCATTGTCAAGACAAACCCTAAACCATTTTAAATGCAATGTTCTGAAGGTCTTTGAGAGGTTTGAAGACTGTCCATCTCAAATATATTTCTGTATATCTAGAAACCTAACTTATGTAACTAGAAAATCTATTATAAGTAACTATCTATAGTCTGTATTCAATTATGCATTACGTTGTAAAATATCAGTATAAGCACAATACTTAATCAAGAGGAGAAATATAAGCATCACAAAATTGACCTTGAATTTGTATCAATAAATGAAAAGCAATACCCATACCATAATTCCCCTTTTTACCATTAAAAGAAGATTGGCTGTGATCATTAATCAATTATAAACAACCCCATTTAAATGAAAACAAAGATTTATAAACAAGATGGGAATTGGGACGTCGCTCATTCCAAACTGCTTCCTGCTGGAAGGGGGCGCTGTTCATACCATGGGGATCATGACAAAACTCAGAAACCTGTATAAGTCCGTATTTTCGGGGTCTGTAAAGCTGCATCATCTTAGATGTCTCAATAGTTGGAACACCTGGTCCACTGCTTCCAGGAGTCTTGGTTCGTCAAACCACAGAAGTCTGGAAGAAATCCTCAGCTTTTTATGTTCTGTGGAAACGTAAATTAAAACTCCTTTTCCGAGTAACATATCCTTATACTTAAATTTTGAGGTCAAGGCATTTTCAAAAGATATAAGTTGAATTAATTCAGCAGCATTTATAATCAAGTGTACTTTGGCATTTGTTCCTTCCTTAGCAATGAAAAAACTGAAAAACATAATAGCGTACAGTATCCAGACTCTGCGTATTTTCCATCTTTACTTGGCTTATTTATTTATTATTACTTTATTTCTTTTACTTTTATTTATTTTTCTTTGAGACAGGGTTTCTCTTTTGAAATCCGCCTGCCTCTGCCTCTGGAGTAAATCATACCGGTGTGCGCCACCACAACGCCGGCTTTTGTATTTATTTACCACTTTGCCATTTCATTTTCTCTCTCAATCTCATGTATATTTTTAAACACACTGTAAACCTTTAGAGGTTTTGTTCATCCAAGTCTGACTTTACTGTAAAGCTTTACGTTTTTCTGGCCACGTGTCTTATCTGTAAAACCGCGGCTGTTTTAAACTGCCATTTCAAGATGGTGGGCGTAAGCGTGATTCAAGCTTACCGCCTCAGTCCATACTGACCTCCAGCAAAAGCTGCCACTTCCAGCTGTACATACACACTTTTCAATTGTTAGCAGAGTCTTTTAAAAGAACCTTGTTGGGTTTTTTTCCTTTTTTTTCTTTTTATGCCGAGTCAGGAAAACTCCAGTAAGCGAGCCACGTGAATCTCAGCTTGTCGATAGCAAAACAGAGCACACCTGAGAAAAATGCTGCTACCAAAAATCTGTGCTTCTCTCCGTTCTTCTGTTTCTAAAATTCCTTTAAATCTTTTGTTATTTTTCGTGGAAATTCAATCCCGCTCCTGACAACCATTATGTTGACAGAAGCTTTTTCCTTGAGAAGGAGCCGTTCCACCAGCCTGGTTCCAGAGCCGCTTTCCCGCCAGCCTGGTTCTAGAGCCGTATCAGTCCCAAATAAACACACAGGAGGCTATATGAATTATAAAGCTGTTGGCCTTGCTTGTCTCTTACTGGCTAGCTCTGCTTTAAGCAATTACCCCATAATTGTTAATCTAAGTATGCTTCTTACCGGAGAGGTTCCAGGCTTCCTACCCCAATGGCAGTTACATCTCGAACTCTCTTGTGTTTCTCCTTCCCAGAATCCTCCTGGACTCCTAGCCCCACCTATCTAGATTCCTACTGGCCAGACAGTCTTTATTGACAAATGCACAGGACTTCCCCCAACACATCACCTTTCACAATACCTACAAACAACATAAAATATCTTGGGAAAACTCTAACTGAACAAGTGTAAGACATGTATGACAAGAACATTCAGTCTTAAAAAAAGAAATTAAAGAACATGTCAGAAAATGGAAATATGTCACATGATCATGGATAGAAACATCAAAATAATAAAAAGCAACCTAGAGAGTCTATGTAATCCCCATCAAAACACAGAACAATTATTTACAGATCCTGAAAAACAATACTCAACTTTATATGGGAAAGACAACAACAACAACAACAACAAAATCCAGGACAGAGAAAACAACCCTCTACAATAAAGGAATATCCAGAAGCATTAACATCCCTGAATTCTAACACTACTGAAGAGCAGTCATGTCATTATTTGATCAATTAAATCAATGATGAGGTCTATAGGCATCTCCCAAGGCATGAATTATGTGACATCATCTCATTATTTAGTCACGTAAATCAGTGATGAGGTCTATGGGCATCTCCCCAGAGGTGAATTATGCAATGACATCTCATTATTTACACACATACATCAAAGATGAGGTCAATGGGCTTATCCCCAGGCATAAATCGCTAGACGTCATATCATTATTTACTTACTTAAATCAATGATGAGTTACATGGGCATCTCTCCAGGGATGAATAATGAGAATTCATCACATTATTAAGTTACTTATTTCAATGATGAGGTCTATAGTCGTCTCCCCTTCGGTGAATTAAGTGAACTCCTCTCATAAATGATCACTTAAATCTGTGATAAGGTGTATGGGCGTCTCCCCAGGGGAGATTTATGTGATGTAATCTCATTATGTGATCACTTAAATCTATGATGAGGTTTGTGGGCGACTCCCCTGGGGCAAATTATATGATGCCATATCAATAATTAGTCACTTAAATTAATGATGAGGTCTATGGGTGTCTCCCCAGTGGTGAATATTGCGATGTCATGTCAGTATTTAGTAATTTGAATCAATGATGAGGTCTATGGGCATCTCCCAGTGTGGATCATGTGATGTCATGTCATTATTAAGTCAGTTAAATCAATGATGTGGTTATGGGCGTCTACCCGGAGATGAATTATGTGACCTCATCTCATTATTTAATTGTTTAAATAAATGATGAGTTCTATGGGCATCTCATGAAGGGTGAATCATGCGAAGCTATCACATTATTTAGTTTCTTAAATCAATGATGATGTCTATGGGCATCTCCCCAATGGTTCATTATGCACTGTCATCTCATTATTTAATCACTTAAATCAATGATGAGGTCTATGGCCATATCCACGAGGGTGAGTAATGTGACATATTCTGATTATTAATAACATAAATGAATGGAGAGAAGTATGAGCAACTCCTACCTCAGGGAAGAATCATGTAACATCATCTAATTATTTACTCACTTAAGTCAATGATGAGGTCTTTGGGCACCTCCCCAATGGTGAATTATTGACCTGATCTCATTATTTTATTACTTAAATCAATGTCCAGGTCTATGGGCATCTGCCCAAGCATGAATTATGTGACATCTTCTCATTATTTAGTAACTTAAATCAATTATGAGGTATATTTGTGTCTTGCCAGGGGTGAATCATGTGACTTCATCTCATTATTAAGTCACTTAAATCAACGATGATGTCTATGGGGTTTTCCCCAGGATTGAATCATGACAAATCATATCATTATTTACTCACTTAAGTCAACGATGAGATCTATGAGCATATTACCAGGTGCTCTATGGGCTGCTCTCCAGTCGGGAATCATGTGACATCATCTCATTATTAGTTGCTTAAATCAATTTGGGTATCTCCCAGGGGTGAAACCTGCAATGTCTTCACTTTATTTAGTTACTAAAATCAATGATGATTTCTATGATCAACCACTTCTGGGGTAAGTCATGTGACATTATCTCATTATTTAGTCACTTAAATCAATGATGAGGTATATGGGTGTCTACCCAGGATTGAATTATGGGATGTCATCTCATTATTTCATCACTTAAATCAATGATGAGGTCTATGGGCTGCTCTGAAGAGGGAATTATGTGATGTATTTTCATTATTTAGTAACTTAAATCAACAATGAGTTGTAAGAGGGAATCCCCAGCGATAAATCATGTGACCTCATCTCATTATTTACTCACATAAAACAATAATGAGGTCTATGGTTGTCTCCCAAGGGGTATATCCTGTGATTTCATCTCACAATTAAGTCACTGAAATCAATGATTTGGTCTATTGGCATCTTCCCAGGGGTAAATGGGGGTGAAATCATCTCATTATTATGTCACTTAAATCAATGATGAGATCTATGGGAGTCTCCAAAGGGGTGAACCTGCGATGTCATCTCATTGTATAGATACTTAAATCAATGATGAAATGTATGGGCATCTCTCCAGGGGTAAATTCTGCAATGTCTTCACATTATTTAATCATTTAAATCAATGATGAGGTCTATGGGCTACTCCCCAACAGTGTGAGGTCATCGCAATATTTAGTCACTTAAATCAATGATGAGGAATAAGCCGTTTATGCAGGGGTGAAACATGTCACTTCATCTCATTATTTAGTCGCTTAAATCAATAATGAGGTCTAAGGATATATCCCTAGGGGTGATTTATCCTATGTCAATATTTGATCACTTAAATAAATGATGATGTCATTTCCTAAGTTATTCACTTACATCAATGATAAGGTCTATGGGCATCCCCCAAGGGTGAATCATGTGACATTAACTCAATATTTTTTCACATAAATTAATTATGATGTCTGTGGGATGCTCCCCAGGGGTGAGTCATACGAGGTCATCTTATTATTAAGTCACTTAAATAAATGGTGAGGCCAATGAGTGTCTCCCTAGGGGTGAATAGTTTGACTTCATCACATTATTTAGTCACTTAAATCAATGATGAGGTCTATGGGTGTCTCCCTGGAGGTGAATGTTGTGAATTCATCTCATTATTTAGTCACTTAAATCAAGGATGAGGTCTATGGCTTGCTCCCCAGTATTTATGTGATCATATAATGAGATGACTTCCCACGATTCACCCCTTCTGAGAAGGCCATAGACATCATCATTGATTTAAATGACTAAATAATGATACAACCTCACAGGATTCTCCACTGGGTGACACCCATAGAACTCATCATTGATTTAAGTAACAAAATAATGAGGGAACGTTGCATGATTCACACTTGGGGACATGCCTATAGACCTGGTCATTGATTAGAGTGATTATATAATGAGATGAGGTCGCAATACTAACCCCTATGGAGAAGCCAATAGACCCCATCATTAATTTAGGTAACTAGATAATGTGATGACCTCACAGGATTCGATTAACTTTGGAGAGACACCCATAGACCTCATCATTGATTTGCGTGACAAAATAATGAGTTGATGTCGCATAATTCACCCATGGGGAGATGCACATACACCTCATCTTTTATTTAAGTGACTAAACAATGAGATGATGTCATATAATTCATCCCTAGGGCATGCCCATAGAACTCTTCAATGATTTCAGTCATCAAATGAGATGACGTCGCATAATTCACCACTGCAGAGACGCTCATAGACCTCATCATTGATTGAGGTGACTAAATATTGAGACGACATCCCATAATTCACCTTGGGGAGATGCCCATAGACTGCAACATTGATTTAATAAATAATGAGATGACATTGCATGATTCATTCCTGGTGAGAGGCCGATATGCTTGCCATTGATTTCAGTGAGTAAATAAAGAGATATCCTTGCATTATTAACTCCTGGGAAGACACACATAGACCTGTTCATTGATTTCGGTGACTAAGTAGTGAGAAAATGTCACATTGCTAATCCCTGGGGAGAAGCCCATAAACCTTGTCAATGATTTCAGAGAGTAAATAATGATATGACGCTGCATTATTCACCACTGTCGAGTCGACAATAGACATCTTCATTGATATAAGAGACTAAAAAATGAGATGACAACCCATGATTCACCCCAGGGGAGACACCCATAGACCTCATCATTGATTTAAGTGACTAAATAATGAGATGACCTCCCAAGATTCACTGCTGGGAAGACACCCGAAGACCTCATAATTGATGTAAGTAACTAAATAATGAGAGGGCATTGCACAATTAACCTCTGGGGAGAATCCCCTAGACATGATCATTGATTTACGTGACTAAATAATAAGATGATATCACATTATTAACCCCTAGGGAGACAATCATTGTTGCCATCATTAATTTGTGAAACAAAGTAGTGAAATCGCATGATTCACCTTGGTGAGATGCCAGTAGGACTCATCATTGTTTTAAGTGACTAAAAAATGATATGATGTCCCTCAATTCACCACTGGGAAGGTGCCCATAGACTGCATCATTGATTTAAGTAACTAAGTAATGAGGTGAGGTAACAAGATTCACCCTTGGGGAGAGGCCCATGGAACTCATCATTGATTTAAGTGACTAAATAAGCAAATGCTGTCATATAATTCACCCATGGGGAGACCCACATAGAACTCATCATTGATTTACATGACTAAATGATGAGATGACATCGCAATATTCACCGTGGGGAGATTCCCATAGAACTGATCTTTCATTGAAGTGACTAAATAGTGAGATGATGTCACATAATTCACCGCTGGGGAGATGGACATAGAACACATCATTGATATATGTGACTGAATAATGAGATGAGGTCTCATTATTCACCCCTGGAAAGACGCCTATAGACCTCGTCATTGATTTAAGTGACTATATAATGAGATGCTGTTGCTTAAATCACCCTTGTGGAGATGCCCATAGACCTCATCATTGATTTAACTGACTAAATAATGAGATGGCATCACATGATTCACCCAAGGGGGCACACACATAGACCTCATCATTGATTTAAGGACATAAATAGTGAGATGACTTCACATGATTCACCTGTGGGATAATGCCCATAGACCACACTATTGATTTAAGTGACTAGATAATGAGATGATGTCACATAATTCACCCTCGTGGAGATGCACATAGAACTCATCATTGATATATGTGACTAAATAATGAGATGAGGTCACATGATTCACCATTGGTGAGACACCCATAGAACTCATCATTGATTTAAGTAACTAAATAACATGATGATTTTGCATGACTCACACTTGGGGAAATGCCCATTGAACTCATCATTGATATAAGTGACTAAATAATTAGATGATGTCTCAATACTCACCCCTGTGGAGGTGCACATAGAACTCATCATTGATATATGTGACTAAGTAGGTGAGGTCACATGATTCACCCTGGAAAGACGCCCATATACCTCATCATTGATTTAAGTCACTAATAATGAGATGATGTCGTATATTTCATCCACAGGGAGACTCCCAAAATCCCATAATTGATTTAAGTGCCTAAACAATGAGATGATGTCTCAATATTTGCTCCCAGGGAGATGCCCATACACCTCATCATTGATTTAAGTGACTAAATAATTACATGACATCACATGATTCATCCTTGGGGAGACTCCCATAGACATCAACATTGATTTATGTGACTAATTAAGGAGATGATGTCAAATAATTCACCCTGGGGAGATGCACACAGAACTCATCATTGATATATGTGACTAAATAATGAGATGAGGTCACATGACTCACCATTGTTGAGACACCCATAGAACTCCTCATTGATTTAAGTAACTAATGTGATAAAATCGCATGATTCACACTTGGGGAGATGGCCATAGTACTCGTCATTGATATGCATGACTAAATAATGATGTCTTAATATTCGCCCCTGGGTAGATGCTCACAGACCTCATCGTTGATATATGTCACTAAATAATGAGATGATGTCGCATAATTCATCCCTGAGGGAAACCCATAGACTTCTTCAATGATTTCAGTGATCAAATAATGAGATGACATCCTATTATTCATCCCTGCTGAGAGGCCCATAGACCACATCATTGATTTAAGAGACTAAACAATGAGATGATATTGCATAATTCATCCCTTGGGAGACTCCCATAGATATCATCATTGATTTTAGTGACTAAATCATGAGATGATGTTGCATGATTCAACCCTTGGACGTCTATGGGTGTCTCCCCTAGTGCGAATTATGTGAAGTCATCTCCTTATTTGATCACTTAAATAAGGAGTTGACCTCCCACGATTCACCCATGGAGAGACACCCAGAGACCTCATAATTGATTTAACTAACTAAATAATGTGGGGACATTACACGATTCACCCCTGGAGATGCCCATAGACCTGATCATTGAATTAAGTGACTAAATAATGAGATGACATAGAAATATTAAACCCTAGAGAGATGTCCATTGGCCTCATAATTAATTTAAGTAACTGAATAATGAGATGACCTCACACGATTTATCTTGAGGAGACTCCCATAGAACTTATCATTGATTTAAGTGTCTAGTAAATGAGAGGACATCCCTTGGTTCACCACTGATGGGACGTCCTTATACTACATCATTGATTTAAGTAACGAAGTAATGTGGAGATGCCCATAGATCTCAACATTAATTTAAGTGACTAAAAATGAGATGAGGTCCCTCGATTCACCCCTGGGGAGACACCTATAGACTGCATCATAGATTTAAGTGACTAAATAATGAGATGATGTCACATATTTCACCCATAGGGAGACAGACATAGACCCCTTCATTGATATAAGTGACTAAATTATGAGATTACCTCACATGATTCACCCGTGGAGAGATGTACATAGACCTCATCATTGATTTAAGTAACTAAATAATGAGAAAATCTCACATAATTCACTCCTGTGGAGATTCATATAGAACACATCATTGATATGTGTGACTAAATATTGAGATGAGGTCACATGGTTCACCACTGGGGAGGTGGCCATAGATCTCATAATTGATTTAAATAACTAAAAAATGTGATGCTCTCTCATGATTCACACTTGGGGAGGTGCCCATGGAACTCATCATTGAATTAAGTGTATAAATAATGAGATGACATTGCAATATTCACCACAGGGGAGATGCCCATAGAACTTATCATTGATTTAAGTGACTAAATAAAAACATGACGTTACATAATTCACCCATGGGAGAAGCCTATACATCTTATGATTGATTAAATTGACAAAATAATGGGATGACTTTCCCCGATTAACCACTGGGGATATGCCCAAAATCCTCATCATTGATTAAAATGATTAAATAATGAGATGATGTTGCATAATTCATCCCTGGGGAGACTCCTATAGACATCACCAATAGTTTAAGTGAGTAAATAATTAGATGACATAGCATGATTCACCCCTGGGGAGAAGCCCATAGAACTCATCATTGATTTAAGTGACTAAATAATAAGATGATGTGGCATAATTCATCCCTGTGGGATGCGCATAGATTTCTTCAATGATTTCAGTGATCAAATAATGAGATGACGTCACATTATTTGTCCCTGCTGAGATGTCCATTGACCTCATCATTGATTTAAGTGACTAAACAATGAGTTGATGTCACATAATTCACCACTGGGGAGATGAACATAGAATTCATCATAGATATAAGTAAATAAATAATGTGATAACGTCACATAATTCATACTTGGGGAGATGCCCATAGAATTCATCACTTATTTAAGTAAGTAAATAATGTGATAATGTCACATGATTCACAATAGGGGACACACACATAGAACTCATCCTATTTTAAGTGACTAAATAATGAGGTGATGTCACATAATTCACCCCTGGTGAGACACACATAGAACTCATCATTGATATATGTGAGTAAATAATGAGATGAGGTCACATGATTCACCCCTGGCGAGATGGCCATAGAACTCATAATTGATTTAAGGAACTAAAAATGTGATAATGTCGCACAATTCACACTAGGGGAGATGCTTATAGAACTCATCATTGATATAAGTGACTAAATAATGAGTTGGCATCGCAATATTCACCTCTGGGGAGATGCCCATACACCTCATCATTGATTTAAGTGACTATATAATGAGATGCCATCGCTTAATTCACCCCTGGGAGACACCCATAGACCTCATTATTTATGTAATTGACTAAATAATGAGACGACATCACATGATTCACCCCTGGGGAGTTGCCCATAGACCTCATCATTGATTTAAGTTACTAAATATTGAGATGACTTGGCATGAATAAGCCCTTGGAAGGTGCCTGTAGATCGCCTCATTGTTTTAAGTGACTACATGAGAGAGGATTTCACATGATTCTCCCCTGGGGAGATGCCAAAACACATCATTATTGATTTTAGTTATGAAATAATGATATGACTTTGCATAATTCTTCTAGGGAAGATGTTCTTACACTTCATCATTGATTTAAAAGATTATATGATGAGATGGCATCAGTCAACACACCCCTGGGGAAATACCATATACCTTATCATTGATTTAAGTGACTAAATAATGAGATTATATCACATGTTTCAACCTTGGTTAAACACCCATAAAACTCATCATTGATTTTAGGGACTAAGTAATGAAATGATGTTGCATTATTAACCCCTGGAGAGATGCCCATAGATCTTGTCATTGATTTCAGTGCCTAAATAATGAGATGAGGTTGCATTATTTACCCTTGGGGAGACACCCATAGACCTTTTCATCAGACTTAAAAATTAGATGACATCACATGCTTTACCCCTGAGGAGATGCAAAAACAACCTCGTTGATTTAAGTTAATAAATAATGAGATGTATCGCATGATTCAGCCCTGTGGAGATGCCTAAATGCTCATCATTGATTTAAGTGATAAAATAATGAGATGACCTGGCATAATTTGAAAAATCTTTGTAACAGCTCATAACTGGAGTATCTGAATTGAAGCCAGAGTTGTTTGTTCCTCATATTTCTTACCATCTATAACATAAGCTTATTTTTCATTGGAATAACCATTAGTAAATCTTGTACAACAGTTTTTAAAAGGCTATCTTTTACTGTTTGGAGAATATAAAATGTTGTAATAGCTCAAAATTTAAGAGCCTATAAGCTATAAACTGATAATCAAATTTTCCTGAAAACTGAGCGAAAGCAGTTTTTCACAAATCACTCTTCTGAAACAATACATTGGGAGTACCTGAAACCCTGCCCTTAGAGGAGTGGAGGCAGCATTCCATCATTACTGTTAACATTCCTTTGTTAGTTGTTGGCAAAAAGATCCTATGCCAGTTGTAAATATTCCCTGGCCCTCAGGATAATTGACAGACCCCAGTCCTCGGTAAGTCTTAAAGCCTTATCTTATCTTATTTAGATGCATCCTGCCCAAAACATATACTGTTTACTCAGGTTCTTCTTGTATAACCCTAAGTAACCATGGAAGCTGAAATATGTGGCCCTTTTTGAAAAGCCCCCCCCCTGCAGATAGGCATCTCTGCTCCTCTGTCATGACCAGCCTGAAATAAAGAAACCTTTTTCCTTTGCATTAGAAGTCTTGACTCCTTGGGTTACTCTCTGCAAACCCAGAAACCTGGCACAAGAGTATTATACTTTGTTCTCTGTTAAAAAATGTCCCAGATTCCATATGGTATTTCAGCAACATACACGCTACTGCTTTAAAATAAGAATTTAACACTTTAGATAGGGAAACAGCAGAGTTTTCCAATGTTTTTTTGTGAATATAACATCTGCTGATGCCAAACTGTACTTTCTAACACCAGACATTGTTACCTTCCTTAGTCAACCACCCAGGTGAATTGGGATCACTATTTTAGAATCTCATTAAGGGTTTTTTTTAGGAAAGGATATAACCATTGAATACTTCCCAACAATTTTCAAAAATGCTTTAAAGATTGTAAGCTATCTTTTTTAATATTTTAAATTGAGGTTTAATTTTTATTAGAGTATAACATATGTTCCAAATAGCTTTTGAAAAATCACTCAAAATTTGCAAATATCTTTCAGATCCTAATGGCAATCCTGTCACTAGCTGACAAGGCCTCATTTTCATTTCAACTGACATGCACTAGTTTGCATCTACACTGACAGCATGGGAGGGTTGACCAAGCCAAAGTTCTCCGAAAAAAACCTTTTTAAATCACATATTAACATTTACTTGCTAGATTTTCTTTTTTGCTAACCGTAAAAAATTTAGGAGGATCTCTGTGTCCTCTGCTTTTAAACTTCATAAAATCATCCGCCCATATTTTTGGGTACTAGGCTATGCTGTAAGTTTCTATTATTCTCTATTGACTGGATCTGAAGGCTTAAATATTTCACCTTTCCTGTTAAGATATTAACTGACTGGCTGGATGCTTTTTTGACTATATCTAAAGCGATGTAGTTAGCTTTTTAACTATATTCAAAGTGATTTAAGTGTCCTTTTAATCATATACAGTGCAATTACAACAGTTGCTTTCGTCAACATTCAAGCATTTACACTTCACATTCCTTTCAAATTGGCATGGCCACTCATATACACACAGACCATGCACACATCTCTTTCATCTCTCCTCTTGCCTAGGTTATGATTAGTTAGTTGAAATGAAACATCCTTAATTGAAGTCTCTTGTAACACAACAGCTATAGCCAATCCTTGAGCATCCAAATTCTGAACAAATGCATATTTATCTATTTTTTAAAACAAGGTGGTAAAACTGTTTCTGATGGCTGTATTGATGGCATTTTCTATACATTTAGTCTGGGAATGAGCCATGGCAGCAGCTCTCAAGGCTGCAAGGTTCCTAGGCTCCGGCTTGGACCTTCCGTGCCCCTAGCCTTTGGGCCTGGGCTGGCCTGTTTTAGGTTACCTGTGGCCATTTATCTGTCCTGCACCCTGGACTTTTAAATTTCCTGCTGGACTGACATCTGAACAAACATTTAATAGACTCATTTGTGCCACATTCCTTTCAACAAGGTCTTAGCATGGCCTGGCATGCTGCATTATCATTCTCACAAGTAAGTTATTTCAATCAAAATGTTAACATCTGTATCTCTCCTTATTTTGGATGATGTTTGTATTAGCCTAAAGACAAAATTTTGAAATAATTCCTCGGGTCCTTGTTTGCTCTTTCCAAAACTTCCAACCTAGTGGCTGAAAGCCTGTTCCCAGTTCTCTTGGCTGTTGGGCCAATCTGCCCATACACTGCTATTAAAAGTTAACTGTTGATCTATATTTGCCCTTCCTCAGCGAGCACTTTATAATAAAAAGTAAGGTTTTGGGATCTCACTCTCTCTCTTTTTGTTTGTTGGCCGCTTCTCCAACTCTAACCTACTCTGTAGACACTGGCTTGCTGTGACTGCCAGCAATGACCTGAGTGTTGCCTGCCCCTAGGCTGCCTTAGACAAAGGAACACTTCTCTGATCTGAGGAAACGTGAAAAATTCTTATCTCCCGTGAAAGCGATTTTGCTAAATTTTTCAAGTCTCTTAGCTTTTTTGGAATTTTAACCACTAGGTTTCTGCCTCTCTGTATTTCTAGTTGAAAATGAGAGACTTGAGGTGTCTCTTTCCTGGTACTCAATATCTTTCTCTTTATACTCATGCTGTGAAGGTTACTACTAATAAGGGCCAGATACTTCCCCTCTGTCTCTCTCATATGCGCTGCAGCACCTTCCCTACCCTCAAGCCACAGTAAAGCTCCAATACAGCTGCAGCAGCCTCTGTGAGGGGGAAGGATCATTTTAAAACTTTTATATTTCAAAATCCTTTCGAGTTTTGCATCATTATAGCTCTTCTGGCTATCAAAACACACACAAGTAAATATACAATCATCTGGCCAACAATAATTGTCTTATACATTCCTTTAGTAATCTTGAAGGCAGTCACCACCCCATATACATATATTCCCCATATCATCCCCTCTGGGGAAAAATATCTCCCATATAAGTTACAACCTTTTTAAATCTTTGTTTTTAACTCATGTTCCTAATAAGTATTGTACAAGATCCTTCTTTTCACCCTAGATCCTCATATCCTGAGGGCTTCCTTGAGCCCAGAAATAAAAAGAGACTTTTGAGAGAATGCCTACCCCATCAATCACTTGTCCATTGGATCCGTGCCATTTCTCGCTAACTTTTCTGTCTTGCTCTTTGCGGCGGGTCACTGAAATGAAGACCTTGCCATTCCCTGGGGGACGCTCTAGAAGGCTCTTCTCTATTGAGAGCTGGTCTTTTACCTGGTTGTCCGACTTCAGGCCATGTGGGTGCCATAATGCCCCAACCCACTTGTCACTTGACATGAGTTTGGTAGACACTTAGCAGAAAGATGGTGTGCAGAGAATACAAGAATGGATGCCCAGACAGGATTTTGTTCAAGGTGACTACTTTGTTTCATCCCAAAGGGATGTATATATGGGAAGGGAAGAGGGGAAGGCATGGGGGTGTGTTGCAGTTGCAGTGAGACTGGTGGAGTAAAGGTCAGTGGGATGGGTAGGTTTTCCTGTGTCCTGTGGTAACCTAACTGCAGATTATAACTTTATCTTTCACATTCTACCTTCTATTGTTTAAGCCTACGCGCTAGATAAGCCACACGTCTGTTTCTGGAATTTGTCAGGTAGCAGGGTGGTCCAGAGTCATGTACTATCAATGAGGGTTGAGTCACGTCTTCTCTTATGATTATGTAAGGCAGCGATATCTGGTTGATGGCTGGAGGACCCTTACACCATGGGTCAAGAAATAAATAAGACATTAATAGTCCTAGAATTCATTGAAAATTAATGCACAATACCCAAACTTATGGCACACGTTGAAAGCAGTCCTAAGAGGAAAGCACATACTACTAATTGCCTATATAATTAATCTGGAGAACTCCCACACTAGTGACATAACACATTCCCTGAAGTCTCTAGAAGAAAAAGCAAGAAACTCACCCAAATGCATTAGATGACAGCAATTAATCAAATAAGAAATTGAAAACATTAAAATAGATACTAAAGAAACAATACCAAGAATCAATGAAATAAAGAGTGGGTTCTTCAAGACAATTAACAAGATAGACATTGTAAAGTAAAGTGAGAGAGAGAATATGCAAATTAATGAAATAAGAAATCAAAGGTGGGAGGTGTCCTACAATGAGTGCAGTCTTCCAGGGTCATACTGATTTTGTGTATCCAGGCTTTTACAGGTCACCAGATATACAAAGTTGATCCTGTACCTCATTAGAGAAAAACACTTGTCCATTATTCTTCAGTATAGTCTAAGAAATGGATTATTACTTTGCTAGAGGTAGGCTACTATGGGAACTCATCATTTGATCCATATCAGTGAGTCCTTTAATTTTCTTAATCTGTGTTTTTCTCCTTAGGAAGGAGAACATTTTTCAAGAAAAGTGTTTGAACTGTTTTTCGGCAGAGTACATTTTCTCTGATATTAGGTCCTCTTGACTTGGAAAATATTGATAGCTGCAGGCCAAATCCAGGGATTTGACATGGTCTGGTGAAGAGAATCAGTGTCTGCATATGCTGTCATTAAAGAATGTACAGGACACTTATCTTGGGAGGTTAAAATATCCAATGATATCACTGCATCTCAGCTGCTCTGTGCCTCTTGGACACATGATATTAGAATAGAGAATTCACCCAGTGTTACTAGGCAACACTTGTGATCTAACATTCTGTCATATTCTAGTACACCTTCCACATTCTTATACAACTTTATCTACTCATGGGCTCACATTGTATCATCATTTATTTTCTTTTAAAAATGCAAGTCTCTTTGTGAACTATACTAATATTTCTTAGAAAGGGGAAAACTGAGCTACCTCTGGTGCAGCTCAATAGCTTTCTTTGTAATTCTCCTATGTATTTTTAACACTTACTCAATCTTGCCTGTTTTTTCTAATTATTTTCTGAAATTAAATTAGTCCCTCACTAAGGAGTTCTTTATCTTTACATGAGGCAGTGATGAAATTCCTAGAAATATTGTTTGATATTTCCCCCTGTATTGTAGTCTATTTAACTCTCCTCCTATCTGTCATTTAAACTATGCATAAACTCGGGATCTGTAAGAAAAATTTACAAATTGGAAATAATTATAGCTTGCAACCAAACAGATAATTTTTTCTCTTTTGTGATTGTAGAGCATTTAAAGATTTCAAGGAGACTGAGACAGATGGGGAAGTCCAAGAGTCATCCCTGAGAACCCTTGAATATGGAAGACAACGACAAATCAACACCAAAATAAAACCTACAACCACTCCATGAAAAAAATCACACAAACAAACATAGCATAGATTTAAAATGTACATATTTATGGTGTTATCCTTATATTGAAGTGTGGAGTTAGCAGTAAATAAAAATTATATATTCAAGACCTACTGCACTAAAGACAGATTTGAATTATGACAAAAATAAAAACGAAACTAGAAATGGTGTCAAAAATTTGGTGTTGTATGTCCATGCACAAAACCAGCATACTAAGGAAGAGGAAAGAAACTCTAAGGATGTCAAGATTGTTCATGGCCTAGGATCTATTGAGTGATATTTCTTTACAAGAATTGCATAGAGACTCGTGAATACATTGTTTCCACAGGGCTGTAATCTCATCACAGTGAAGGAGAGCGAACCAGAATCACAAAACACATAAGAAAACCTTGACTCAAAAGGGAAAATAAGCTGTGAAACTATTGTCAAATTGGGATACAATTTTTGACAGTAGTTTATGAGTACAACACTCCTTAGTGGAAATGGAAGAGTACAAACACAAGACTGAGTATTGTTCCTGGACTATATAGAGAGAGGATATCTCACTTGGTAGAAAAGAGTTAAGATTAGAGAGTAAATTGATACAGAAGACTGATGCCAACTTTCTGTATTTCTTTCCTTGTAACGTGATGGCCTGCTAAGAAGAGAATAGTGATTGTCAGTTTTTCTTGAGCTATATAGAGATCTTTTATCAAACTAATGAATTGAAACATAGGCTTGCACAGTGATATGGTGTGGGGGGGGACTTTCTTTACCAACTCCCACAGTCCTTCAGCCACAAATAAACACACAGACACTATATTATGTAGAAACTGTTATCCGATGGCCCACGCTACTTACTGGCTAATTCTCACTTAATTTTTAAGCCATTTTGTTGATCGAAGTATTTTTACATGGTTTTATCTGACCGGAGGTTTTCCAGATGTGTTACTCCTTCCCATGCTTCATCGTGTCTATCTGGCAGTTGCCCTCTGCATCCTCTTCCCAAAATTCTCCTCATCTGGTAGTGCCCCCTTTGCTATCTACCTGACTATTGGAAAATCAGTGTTTTATCCATTAGTCAATAATTCAAGCATACATACAGCAGAACATCCCCATCAATGGTGAGCATCCCCAAGGTAGAGGCAGGAATGCAATGAATACACTGAGGATTAGAAATATGAAGAGAATGTGAGCTTCTTGAGATGTAATTAGGTTTATGTGAGCAATACAGACAAACAAATTTTCTTCTAAAATAAATCTGGCAGAATCTAGCCCATTTGTATGACTGGTAGTTGTTCATTTGTGGTCACTATCTTTCAATTCCAATATTGGGACTGGTGAAAGTGGGCATGAGGTTCCTCAGACTCTGCAATAGATCCTCAAAAGATAGAGGAAGAAGTGGAATTCAAAACAAGAAAAATGGTAAACAGGAAGTGGGAAAAGATTTAGGGGAGGTGTGAAAAGGAGAAGAGAGGTGAGAAATGGAGATGTGAAGAGATAAGCATATAAGCATGATAAAACATTGCATGTTTCTTGACATTGTGCATTCAGTTGTTTTGGCATACAAGAATGTAATATCATAACGGGGCAGTGAGACATGCCTCAGAGAAGAAAAATGAAGTGGCATAACCTGGATGGAGGTTAAAGTGAGGGACTGTCAGAGATATGTAGGGAAACATTGTCCCTTTATTTTCCTCCACAAACGTAACCACAACTTAGTTACATCTTGACCTGAGAATCAGGACATTGGAACTTGATGTGAATCTCTGTAATGAAAGATGTTGATGATAGTTGAGAAGAACTCAGGATTGAGGATTTTCAGAGTATATAAAGAGATATTATGGTACTTTTATTCTTTTTTTATCAAACTATTCATGGTGAGATTATATCTTTTGTGACCATCAGTGATTGAGACCTCAGTACATAAGCATCAAGACATTGAGCATTCACTTTGGGATATATATTGATAGACTATAATGTTTCCTGGTCTTTTCTTGCTGTTGCCATTTGTTTTATATTTGGACAGAATTTATTTGTGTAGTCCCAATATTGTGGATCGCTTTTTTTCCATTCTTATGTATAAATTATAAGCAAGCTTGTTTTACATGTCAATCCCAGATCACTGCCCCCACAAGTGATTCCAAAAACCCTGTTCCAGCCACTTCCAGCTACCTAGAATGTAAGGCATTACACGTGATCCTGTCATATCATTTCCAGCTGGGACTAGGCCCTTTCTCATATGTCTAGCCTGACAGACTATCCCACCCTGTGGAATAGGCTCTCACTGTCTATTTATATGCTAGGGACAAAACTGATTTACTACCAGAGGCCCCATAGATTGTCAAGCCCTCCTCACTGACACCCACATTCAAGGGTTCTGGATTGGACCTACGCAGGTTTCCCGGTTCATGTGCAAGTCAGGAGTGTCTGTGGATTCCACCAGTCTTGTTTCAACCCCTTTGTTCATCACTCCTACACCTGGAATCCAGGATTTCAATTCAGTATTTAGCTGTGGGTGTCTGCGTTTGCTTCCATCAGCTACTGTGTGAAAGCTCAAGGATGGCATATAAGAGAGGAAAGGTATTTATGGTAGTCTCTCCACTATTGCTTAGATCGTTAGATGGTATCATCCTTATAGATCTCTGAACACTTCCAGAGTGCTAGATTTCTCTCTAAGCCTACAATGTTCCCTCTATTGTTATGTCTTATCTTGCTCTCCTCTCCTCTTTCCCAGATTTCCTCCTCCCTCTTGTCGTCTTCTCCCCTCCTACTTTGTCTTTCTCTTTTTTCTAGCTACCTCTCCCCTCCTTCATGCTCCCAAGTTGCTCAGAAGCTCTTTTCCATTTGACATTCTCTTAGGGACTAGTATGGCATTCTTAAGATCCTCGCTGTTCCCCACCTTCTCTAGCTGTGTGGATTGTAGGCTGGCAATCCTATGCTGTATGTCATAAATAAATATGTGAGTGAGAAAAACACATATTTCTCTTTTTGTGACTGGGTTACCTTGCTCAGCATGGTTCCTTCTTGTTCCATCCATTAGACAACTAATTTCAAGATTCCATTTTTTCTGCTTAGGAGTATACCATTGGTTAAAAGTATTACATTTTCTCTGACCATTCTTCAGTTGAGAAGCATCTATGTTGCTTCCAGGTTATGAGCATTACAAATAATATTGCTATTAACATATATGAACAGTTGTTTTTGTTGTATAAATGTGCAGTTTTGGGTATATGACTAAGATTGGAATTGCTGGATCTTGTGGTAGACTGATTCCCATTTTCCCGAGGAATCTCCACACTGATTTCCAAAGTGGCTGTATGAGTTGGAACTTCCCCTAGCAGTGGTGGGGTGTTTCCCTTTCTCCATATTCTCTCATTGATGCTTTTGATTTTAGCCATTTCATCATGAGTAAGATGGTATCTCAGAGTTGTTTTGGTTTACATTTCCCCAACGGCTAAGGATTTTGTGCACTTTCTAAAATGTCTCTTAGCCATTTTAGATGCCTTTATGAGAATTCTCTATTTAATTCAGTACCCCATTTTCAATTGGATTACATGGTGTTTTGGAAACTAGCCTTTTCTTTTGGCTTTTGGTAAAGTGGGGTTATCTATTGCCTATGTTTTTGTGAGAATAGTTAACTTCCTTAGGATGGAGCTGTCCTTTCAGTACTTTCTGAATTGCTGTATTAGTGTATATATATTGCTTATATCTGGGTTTGTTGTGGAATATCTTGTTTTCTCCATCTATAATAATTAAAAGTTTTACTCATTATAGTAGAATGGTCTGCCATCCGTGTTCTCTTAGTGATGTTAGAACATCTATCCAGGACCTTCTGGCTTTTAGAATTTCTACCGAGAATCACTTTTAATTCTGATGTTTGCCTTTATATGATACTTTGCTATTTTCCTTTGCTTCTCTTAATATTCTTACTTTATTCTATATGTTTAGTGCTTTGATTATTATGTGACCAGAGGACTTTTTGTGGTACAGTCTATTTGGTGTTCTATAGCCTTCTTATACTTTAGTTGACATATCTTTCTTTAGGTTTGGAAAGTTTCCTTCTATGATTCGGTTGAATATGTTTACTGCACCTATGAGTTGGATTTTCACCTTCTTCTATGAGTACTATTGTTAGATTTGGCCTTTTCATGTTTTCTGATATTTCATGGATATTTTGTGTTAATGATTTGGTGGAACAGAAATGTCAGCTGCCTCAAAGATTTTTTGGTCCACTGTGGTTGAGTAGATATGCCTGCATTCCACAGGCCATGAGATCCCAGAGAGGGCAAGGAGAAGTGAAGCCAGAGACAGGGTCCCAATCTCATCTCTAATCTGAGTGAATTTGGGGGCAGCCAGGTGATATCACAAGATTCATGGTTGCCTTGTCCAGCAGGAGAGATTCGACCATGGTTTATGGATCTAAATTTGTTCAATGGTCAGGTCTCTAACTCAGAGGTCTGCCTTTTTCTGCCTGACAAGTTTTGGGATTAACAGACTGTGACACCACCCTGACCATGCAAAGTTGTCAGGTTTTATTTTGAGAGAGTGTATAGTAAAAGAGTATTGACTGAACTGGAACTCATTCTGTAGATCAGGATAGACACAAACTAACATACATCAGCATGCCTCTATCTCCTGAGTGATGGGAATAAAAGCATGTACCATTACTTCCTGGTTAGAATGAGTTGTAATTGAAATTTGAAAGTAAACCTGACATTTGGCAAAATGAAGAAGAAAACCAGTAGGTTTAATGGCTTTGTCTAACAATCTCTGAACTTTAAGTTTAAGATTTTGGATGAAAATTGTGAGATTTGACCAAATGATATGACTCCTGCTGAAAAAATGATTATATGGTTCTGGAGAGATTGCTCAGCAGTTTTAAACACAGACTGCTCATGCTACAAGACTCAAATTTGGTTACCAACATCCACATAGTTAACAATTGTCCATTGCTCCATATCTAGGGTATTCGATGCACTCTTATACATTTCCTAGTCCCCAGCAGTCCATTTACTACACCTGGATTTTCTGCAGCAGGAAGAGCTCTCTCTTATGACCTAGTAATTGGAGACAATTATTGGTGTCAGAACATGAAAGCTTTTGGTGTAAGTCAGGGATACACTTCTACCATTAATTCAATCAGTTACAAATATTTTGAATAACTCCTGGAGGGACTTAATGGGGTTTTAGCTCACTGTTGAATTAGTGTTCATTTGAACAGTGTGCAGAAGCATGATTATTATATTAGTGGGCCTGTCAAGTGTGACTTGTCCAAGCATAGCAATTTGTCTGTCAAAGAGACCTTGAAGGGCATTGTTTCCCAACCTACATAATGTTATGGTAGAATTGTGATGATGTCACTCGATTAGAACTTGACAAGTGTAAAGTAGTCATCTGGGGGAAACCATTTCTCAGTACATTCTCAAATTTGCTTTGTTAAAAGAGCAGCATCAACCATTGCTCTCAATTCCTAGCCTTTCAAAGACATGTTCTCCTTCAAAGGCAATTGTTTTTTTTGCGGCTGCTACCAAGCTGGCTAGTCTGAAGCCTCTTCCCGAAATTGCGTAGCTGGAGATTTAAGAGTCACTCCTATCTACACCTGGTATCATTCCCTGTAATCCACAAAGGACTAGGGTAGAGTACACATGTGCTTGGCTCCTTTTTACTTTTCTCTAAAATCCACTAGAATTTGAACTGAGAAGTAAAATGTGATGCCAATTTTTGTCCAATTTTCTAGACATATTAATTTTGATATAAAGTAACAGTTTAGTAATGCTTGAGTTCAGATCAGTTATGCATGGCATGGATTGGATACCATGTGGATGTGAACAACCTTGCAAACTGAATGTAGAGCCTCTAGGGGCCTGCACTACAATGTATTTTAGGGTCTTATTATTCCTACAGAACACAAACATGCCTGGGTTTAACTCCTCAACTCCTAATTCCTCATATAATCAGAAAAATGTTTTCACAGGAAGAAAATGCACATTGCACAAAGCCGTTAGGCTGCAAAGTTAATCACCAGTATGGGAGATTATAAAGGATTTATAAACTTTAGCTGGAAGAAAGAAGTGCTGCAGGTTATGCTTTGTGTCCCATGAGAGATTCCTGGATATGCAAACCTGACTTCTTCTGCGTTATGAGGAAAGCTGGTAAGCAGGGAGGCCATGTTCATTCCATATGACATCAGCAGGCACTTTCCTGAAATTCCATTGTGTCCTGGAGACCATCGAATCCTGTGAGGTCACATGTGTTATAGTAACACCAACTTTGAAGGGGAAACAGACCAGAGAGAGCCAGAAGAAGGACGATCTTCAGCCTAATTAAACTGTCAAATAAGACAAGTTTCCAAAGGAAGAACAGTAAGTTCTGCTTTGGAGATGGGAAGCTCCCTGTAGAAGGTTATGTTTAGCTTGGCTAATGGAACACAGGAATTGGGGCTTCTGGGAAGAAATTAGACTTACTGAATGTCAGGTCTTCTTGAAGTCAATGATTCCAGGCTAGGAATTTGTCTCTCCCAGAAGCCAGGAACTGGAAGGGCAAAGCTGTTCTTCTGGGAGCTCTTGGATTTAAATCTTACAGTAAAGTGATGGTTGATGGAGGACCAGTATCAAAATGAGATCAACCGGACAGAGGGACTAGTGGAGTGTGCCAGTTCTAGGCTGGTCATCAGTGTACTTCAACGCCAGTGGATAACTTTATGTACTGAGAAAATTCTCTGTGTGCCCTGATTTGTCAATGAAGTGACTTTGTGAGTCTGGTGATCATGTTCTGTACCTGTATGGCTTTTACATGCATATATAACCACATGCTTGGAGTGACATGCCAGGATGTTTTGGATTCTCAAGAATGACATGCATCCCTCTGGACTATGGTCAACCCACAGACTTGTGAATTCTTCAGCTAATTTGAATGGAGAAACTGCAGCTGTGAATAAGCCTGAGTAAGTTCGTTCTTTCAGAACATAAATGTCATGACATTGAGCATTCACCTTGGGATGTTTACTGAGGGATTATAGTGTTTCCTGTACTTTTGTTACTGTTGTGATTCATTTTATATTTTTACAGAATGTATCCGTGTAGTTCCAGGTTTGGGATCTCTTTTTTGCCTATTTTTAAAAAATAAATTAGAAAAACCTTGTTTTACATATTAATCAAAGTTCCATTTACCTCCTCTTCAGCTGAAACCCCAATAGCTACCTATCCCATCCCCTTTCTGCTTGCAAGGGAGGGTGAGTCATCCAAGGGGGATCTTCAAAGTCTCTCATATCACTTGCGGAAGACCCTAAGCCCTTCCCCATGTGTCTAGACTGAGAGAGTTACCCAGTATGTGGAATGTTCTCCAAAATTCCAATAGTATGCTATGGATAAATGCTCATCTATGACCAGAGGCCCCATAGACTTCTAAGGCCTCCTCACTGACACAGAAGTTCAGCTGTTCTGGATTTGACCTATTCTGATTACTCAGCTATGAGTGTGGTGTGCATGAGCTCCCACAGGTTTATGTCAGATGCTTCCATGGATTTTACCACTATAGTCTTGTCCTCTTTGATCATCGTTCTCTCCATCACTTCAACTTGTTTCCAGGAGTTCAGTATTTATCTGTGGGTGTCTGCTTCTTCTACCACTACCTACTGAATGAATGCTCTATGTTGGCATATAAGCTAGTCACCAATATAATTATCAGATACGGGCATTGAAGACAACTTCTCCACTATTGCTTAGGTTAATAGATGATGTCATACATGTAGATATCTGGACACTTACCTAGTGCCATACTTCTCTTTAAACATATAATGGCTCTATGATATTATCTCTTATTCTTCCCCATACTTATTGTTTCCTCATGCTCTCCTCTCTCCTCTTCTTCTACTCTTCCCTTTTTCCTAGCTCCCTCTACCCTTTCCTCATGCTCAGCGTATCCTGTCCCATTGCCCTTCTTTGAGGGAACGTGTATGACACTCTTAGGGTCTTCCTTGTGTACTAGTATCTCTGGATGTGTGGATTGAATGTTGGTAATCCTATGCTCTTTGTCTAAAATCCATATGAGTGAGTACAAACTATATTAATCTTTTGGTGATTGGGTTACGTTTCTCAGGACGACTTTTTTTCTTGTTCTATTGATTTCCTTAAGATTTCAAGATTCCATTGATTTTTCCTGCTGAGTAGGTCTCCATTGTGTAAATGTACCACATTTTCTGTATCCATTCTTCAGTAGAGGGGCATCTAAGTTTCTTGCTGTATCTAGATATTACAAATAATACTGCTATGAACATAGTGACCAAAAGTTCTCTTTGTATGAATGTGCATCTTTGGTTGTATGACTACCAGTGGAATTGATGGACCTCGTTGATTCCCATTTTCCCAAGGGATCTCCATATGGATTTGTAAATTGGCCATACAAGTTGGCATTCAAACCAGCAGTGGACGAGTGTGCCCCTTTCTCCATATCCTCTCCAGCATAAATAGTCTTGGGTGTTTTTGATTTTAGCTAGTCTGACTTGAGAAATATGGTATATCCAAGTTGTTTTCATTTGCCTTTTCATGATGGCTAAGGATGTTGCCCACTTTCGTAAGGGTCTTTCTGCCCTTTTAGCCTCCTCTATTGAGAATACTCTATTTAGTTCTGTTTTCCAATTTTAATTGATTTTTTGGTGTTTTGGCTTTTGGTAAAGGGGAGTTATCTATTGCCTTTGTTTTTGTTTGTGTAGTTAGGTTCCTTAGGTTGGTGTTTTCCTTCAAATACTTTCTGTAGGGCTGAATTAGTGGAAACATATTGCTTATATCTGGTTTTGTTGTGTAATATCTTTTCTCAATCTGTGATATTGAAAGCTTAGATATGTATAGTACTCATGGCTGACATCTGCAGTCCCATAGTGTTTGTAGTATATCTATATAGGACATTCTGTCTTTCATTGCTTTTATGCACAATCATCTATAATTCTTATCGGTTTGACTTTATAGGTTACTTGGCTTTTTTCTGTTGTTGTTCTCAATATTCTTAGTTTATTCTGTATGTTTGGAATTTTGATTATTATGTGGTGAGGCAAATTTTTGTAGGTCATTCCATTGATGTTCTATAGGCTACTTGTACTTTCATTGTCATGTCTTTCTCAAGGTTTGGAAAGTTTTCTGCTATGATTTTGTTGAATATGTTTTCAGCACATTTGAGGGGGGTTTCTTCACCTTTTTCTATACCTATTATTCTTAGGTTTTTTCTTTTCATGATGTCCCAAATTTCTTGGATATTTTGTGTTTTAGAGTTGTTGGAATCATGATTTTCTTTTGTTGATGAATCTATTTCATCTAAAGTATCTTCAATGTCTGCACATCTCTTTTCTATCTCTTGAATTCTGTTGGTTATGCTTGCATCTATAATTCTTCCTCATTTCCCAAGCTTTTCTCATTCCAGCAGTCCCTAAGACTAAGCTTTTTATTGTCTCTATTTGAGCTTTCAAACTTGTACCATTTGATTATTTGTTGGAATTTAGGGGTTACCTTTTCTTCCATTTTTAAAGATTTTTTCATCTTCTCTTTTAGGGCTTTCTTATCTTGAAGTTGTTATTGAGGTCATTATCTTCTTCTTCATCTGTGTATAGATGTTCAGGTCCCTAGACTCATTTGTAGTCATTTTTCTGCTGTTGAATGCGTTCTTATAATGCCATTTTCCTATCCTTACTTCCAGGGTGTGCAGGGGTCATCTCTTCTTCTCCTAGTGGTTATCAGCCCAAGGTTCTTTTTCCCATGGGTTCAAACTAATTCCATATTCTGATGGTTCAGTACTCATGTTGGGTGCAGGCAGGTCTGAGACACTACCTCTCCGGCAGTGTGGGAGCAGGATGAACACTGCAAAGTCTAAAAATTACTTGATCCTCTGTAGTGGAGTAAACCTGACTGCAGTCAAAAGACCAGGAGATCCCAGAGTGTGCAAGCAGAAGTAGAGCCTGCAAATGTGCCCATGCACACCTCTAACCTGAGTGCGGTTGGGAGTACCCCAGCTATATAAGCAGACATTTGCTTTGTCTGCCAGGGACGAGTACACGCTGATTTATTTATCTCAATTTTTATAAAGGTTAGTTATCTAATCCTCACTTCTACATCTCAGCCTGTGAAGGTTTGCATTGCAGGAGTGCAAAACAACCCTTACCATGCAATAGTTGTTTCTGTTTTTTTCTGATAGTGTGTACAAGTGAAACAGTCCCGGCTGAACTGCAATTCACTCTGTAGAGCAGCTTAGCCACAAACTGAAAGAGATCTGCATGTGTCTGTCTCCTGAATGCTGTGACGAAAAACATATACCATCACTGCTGGCAAGAACAGTATTAATTCAAATTCAAAAGTTAACCTGGCACTATGAGGAATTCAAAATAAAACCACAAGGAATAATGGCTCAATCTAATGATCTCTGCACTTGTAGGTTAAGATTTGGGATGAAAATTGTGAGTTTTGACTAAATAATAGGACTTGTGTTAAAAAACAATAATATGGTTCTGGAGAGATTTCTCAGTGATTTCAATACAGACTGCTCTTGCTAAAGGACCCAAGTTTTGCTCCCAACATCCACAAGGTTAACAAATGTCCATAGCTATTTCTAGAGTATCTGACGATCGCATCTACCTTCCTAGGTACCAAGAAACTCATGTGCTACACATATGTACATTCTGGAAAAACACATACACTTAAAATAAAAAGCCCAATTAATATATAAGCGGGCATGTTGGCAGATATCATTAATCTCAGTATTTTGGAGGCAGAAGTTGGCATATGTTCATGATTTATGTCCTATCTTGTGTATAAAATGAGTTTCAGTAACCACGCGGCTACTCAGAAATCCCTGTTTTCAGTATAGCAAAATAGTAATAAAAGCAATAACAAAATAAGAATAGCAAGATGGAGGAGAAAGAGAAGGAGAAGGAGGAGGAGGAGGAGGAGGAGGAGGAGGAGATGGCAAATATAACATAGCAGCAACTGTGTAGGGGATTGCGATCCCTACTCTCTGAAAGTTAGAAAGGAAGAGGATTAAGATGAGTACATCTGAGATTATATATGAGATCACACTTCAAAATATAGTAATAAATTGTTTGTTATAGCTAAGTTGGCAGCAATTGCTCATTGAATATCAACGTTTCTCAGCCTAAACTCTCTAGAGTCTTCAATGTGGACTGATGCCTTCTTCCCTTTGGAGGGGCATTGAGAAAACGGAAGTTTTTATAGATGTTAATGCAAGCTTCCAAACCTGAATTGTTAGCCTTGCTGGAGTGTTACAGTCAATCATTTGTTTGACAAAAATATCAAATGAAGCACCGATATACATAGAGACCCTATATATAAATATTTAAAATTTAAATACCGTTGTTGTATTGATGGACTGGCAAGATGACTAAGCAGTTAGTGATAATGCAGACAAGCATACAGAGCAGAGGTTGTTTTTTCATTTATTAGCCAGCTTATTGAAGAGGAAATGTAGATCAATAAATGAACCAAACAATAATGATAAGATTACATGCATGGTATGTGGTGACTTATATCTGATCCCAGTACCAGGGAATTAGTAACAGAATAATCAAGAGGCTTAGGCGTGTCTTTGTTACATAATGCCCTGTCTGACAATATAATATCAACAAAAATGAAGAAGTGGGATGGTTGATAGCGCAATCCTTGAAATAAGGGATGATTTGGACCTGTGCGATGACATGTCTGGTCTCATATAAGTGTCATTTGGAGATCTGAAATGCTTCTCTGTTTGAGAGACAAACCTGGATTTTCTGCAGAAGACAGAACCCTCTCTTACCACCTAGTAATTGGAGATAATGATTGGAGTCAGAAAACGAAAGCCTGAGGTGTAACTCAGGGATGTTCTTCTATCTTGAATTCAATCAGTTATAAATATTTTGAATTCTTCCTGGAGGGACTTAATTGGGTATTAAGTCACTGGAGACTTAGTGTTCATTTCAATGTGTGCAGAATCAGGCTTATTATATTGGTGTAACTGCCAAGTGGGTCTATTCCAAGCATAGGTATTTGTCTTCATAGAGACCTTGAAGGATATTGGTTCCCATACTTCATAATGTTATGGCATATTTGTGATGATGTCATTCCAGGAGATCTTGACAAGAATAAAGAAGTCATCTAGAAGAAACCATTTATTAGTATATTTCGATGTCTGCTTTGGTAAAAGAGCAGCATCAACCATCGCTCTCACTTCCTAGACTTGCAAAAACATGCTCTACTTAACAGGTAAGTGGCTTTTGTGGAGGCTCATACCAAGCTGCCTAGTCTGAAGCTTCCTCACAAAACTGCTTAGATGGAATACCAAGAGAAACCCCTAACCAACTGAGATCATTCCCTGCAATCCTCAATGGACTCGGGTAGAGTGCAAATGGGCCAGGCTTGTTTCCTTATCTTTTAAAATCCACTGGAATTTGAACTGAGAAGAACATTGTGATGGCAAGATTTCTCAAGTTGTCTACTCACATTAGTTTGGATATGTAAGATTGCAGGAAGGCTTGAACTCAGATCAGATATGCATGGCTTGAATTAGATAACAGAAGGATGTGTGAAAACTGGCACAAGGAAAGTAGAGTCACTAGCAGAGCCTACACAGCACTGTACTTTGGGCTCTTTTCCTACAGGACACAAACCTGCCTGGGCTCAACTCCTCAACCACTAACTATTCTTATAAGCAAAAATTGTTTTCACAGGAAGCAAATGCACAATTCAAAGGGTCTGTAATCTGCAAGGTTAATTCCTCATGTGGAAGGTACTAACGGATTTCCAACCATTAGTCGGGAAAAAGAAGTGCTGCAGGTTTTTCTTTGTGTCCAAAAGGAGATACCTGGATAGAGAAAACTGACTTCTCCTGAGTTATGAGGAAAGCTCATTAGCAGGGAGGACATGTTCATTCCACATGACATCAGAAGGCCCTTCCATAAAATTCCATTGTGTCCTGGAGGCCACGGAATCCTGTGAGGTCACATGTGTTGTAGCAACACCAACCTCATTTGTAGGGGAGACAGACCAGAAAGAGGCAGAAGAAGGCTGATCTTCAGCCTCAGTATAAACTACCAATGAAGAAAAGGTTGAAATGGAAGTACAGCAAGTCCTAGGCTGAAGATGTGGAGCTCCCTGGAGAAGGTTGTGTTCTGCTTGGATTTTGGGTAATAAAGCTCAGGAATTGGGAAGTCTGGGAAGAAGTTGGACTTTATTGCATGACAGGTCTTCTGGAAGTCTAGGATTCCAGGCTAGTAATTTGTCTCTCCCAGAAAACAGGAACTTGCAAGGCAAAGATATTCCCCTGTGAACTCTTTGTTTTAAATCTTATAGGAAAGGTGTTGGCTAATGGAGGAACAGCATCAAAATGAAACCAACCAGAGGGAGTGACTATTGGAGTATGCCAGCTCTCGGCTGGTCATCACTGTACTGCAACACCACTGGATAAGTTTAAGTACTGTGTGATGGGGGAACTCCTGTGTATACGTCAAGAAAGCACTCTTGGCCAATAGTGAAGCAAGATAGGTGGGACCAGGAGTCGAGGAGAACTCTCGGTAGGAGAAACACATGGAGTCAATATGTAACTTTCATAGGGATAAGAAGCCCAGATAGTTCTCCGGAAAGAGAAATACTTAGATTAGCAATTATGGAATAAACACTTAAGTCAGAGCTATCCAGTAAGAAACAAGCAAGGCCAACAGCTTCATAATTAATATAGCCTCCTGTGTGTTTATTTGGGACTTATGCGGCTCTGGAACCAGGCTGGCAGGAAGGCTTCTCTTTACATCTGTGCAACTGCTCTGATGAAATAAAAAGGTCAGAAATACTTTGGTGGAGGAAAAAGAGACGAACAATTTAAAGAAGGCAGAAGAGGTGTGGGAAACTACTATCATATATTAGTTACATGAAAAACTTTATCAAAATATTTGATGTTTATAAGTAGGTAGATGGTTCAGAAGATAGGAATATCAATAGATACATGGATGGAGAATGTTACAAATACAGCAACTACTCTGTGTGCCCTGCGTTATCAGTGGCATTACTTTGTGAGTCTGTTTATCGTGTTCTGCACTTGTATGGCTTCTCTACCCACCTATATCCATTTGCTTGGAGTGACATGTCAGGATGTTTGTGGTCCTCAAAAAGACCTGAGTTCCTGCGGAATACAGTAATTGCTTCCTAACCTCACAGACTTTTTAATTCTACATTTAAGTTGAATAGAGATTCTGCAATTGTAAAGAATCCTGGGTAAGTTCTTTCTTTCTTTAATTGAAATATGTGATGAGGGGAGAGGTGAATGCAGGTTTCTGAGACATGCAACTACCTTCAGATGGGTGAGAGCTGAGATTTCTTGCAAGGGCATCTCAAGACTGCATGTCCTCTAAGGCTTGCAACAATGTGACCATAGTTTCTCTGAGTGATTGGATTAGCTAAATCTAATATTTTAAATGGCCACATAAAATCATGTTCCTTAAACTCCTCAATCAAGTGGGATTCCAAGCATTTCATATTGTCGTCCCTCGATGCTTGAATGGCTTGTAAATAGCCTTCTATTAACATCATCCTGTCTGCTAAATTTCCATTGTCTTCAGACTCAGAATGAATTGTCCCTGCTTATTTGGTAGCTTCCTCGTGACAGGAAGAAATTTTGGCCGCAATTGCAGTGGATATGGAATCAATAATGTCTTGAAGGTTGTTCTGGTTAAGTTCCAGGCATACTATCTTTATATAAATGATGATTTCCTCAAGACTTTCTATACTTTGAAACTGACAGTTTTCACAGGGGATTTGAATATATTGCAATGAAATTATGCAAAATCTGAAAAGTGTCATGTATTTCATAATATATGATTACATAGTAGGCCAAAATGTCATGAAACGTGTACAAATAAAATCTACATACTTTCATTTCTGAAACATTGTTCTGTCTTTGCATGTAAGATTCTACTTCTGCTAATGTTCACTATGAGGAAACACAATGTTCAGATATATTATGTAATAGCTAGGACAACCTGATGGTTAATCTGCATACTAATACAGATATCCTCCCACATGTATTATTAATTGGATAATGTTCTCCTGATGAAATCAAAATGGTCAGAAATACTGTGGTGGAGGAAAAAGAGAGCAACAATTTAAAGAAGGCAGAAGAGGTGTGGGAAACTACTACCATATATTAGTTACATGAAAAACTTTATCAAAATCTTTGATGTTTATAAGTAGGTAGATGATTAAGAAGATAGGAATAGATACATGGGTGGAGAATGTTACAAATACAGCAGACATGAACATGAAATATCCACACATTTTGAGAATAATAAATTATTGGATAAAGCCTTTTTCATCTATTTTAAGAAATTTTCTGTTCCTCAAACTCCAGTGTATATGATGTCCTCTTCTGAACTCAGCAGTCACCTTAATTCCAGTTCACAAAACTACTCAGAAATACGCATACACTATAAATTATTATTTTAAATAAAAAGTAAAGTAATATTAATTGGAATATGAGATGTGATAATTTATGTCCTTTGAGTGACTCACCATATTTTGAATTGCTTAGGTCACATACTGCTAGGCCTGTCTACAAAGGCATTTTCAGGAAAGATGTATAGACAAGATCTACCCTGAAATGGTACCATTTCAGGAGTGCAGGGTCTGAAAGCAAATAAAATTGTGGAAAGAATGGAACTTAAAAGATGTTTTAGTTGGTAAAAGCACTTGCTATTCCAGTATAAGTATTTGAGTTCAAATTCATTCCACCCCCATGAAATATAAGGAGTGATTTTACATGATTCTGGTTTCAGTACTGGGCATCAGAGATATGCAAATATCAGGACTTTGATCTATAGTCAGCACTATTGAACTGTGGAAATCTTTGCCAATGGCAATCCAATCTAAAAAGTAAAATGAAAACTCTGAGTGATGAAGGTAAGAAATTCCTCTGACTTCAGACTGGTTATACAAGACCCCTTTCACCCACATATTAAGACAAAGTGTACCATGATATGCACATCTACCACCAGAAATGATAGTAAAGTGCAAACACACAAATAAATGTAATATGAGGATTGGTATTCAGGAGAACAGTATCATGTATGTCTCTCTACTTCCCGATTGCTGATAAATAAGCTTATCTATATGGTGTCTGATCCTAGTGTCATACATAGGACTTAATTTTTCTGAGCATTTTCCAAATATCTACACCTTTCTTTGTTTTCTTGTCATGCATTTAATGGCAGCAATGTAAAATGTAACTAACATTTATTAAAACAGCACATCATTACAATTTTCAATGACACAAATACAAAATTACATGCTAAAGTTGAAATGCGAAATTTTCTAATGTGTGTGGTTTTTTTGTAGACTGTTGAGTGGTGTCCATATAAAAGACATATATAAAACATTTATAATACAGAGGAATAAAAGACAAAGTGAGAATTTTAAAAATAGACTTCATAGAAATTAAAGGATATACAGTTGATCGAAATATGGAAATGTAACAAATTTCACTCCCAAAGTACAGTCACCAATTTTATTATGAAAAACACAATAAAGATTAAAATTTCAATGTACCCGCCAAATTTTTTGAGTAAAAAACAAAGGGGTGAGGTTATAGTAGGTAATAAAAATTAGGGATATTGGAAACTTAAAATTAATAAAGCATCAAGGGGATGGTGGTGAGCATATATTTTCCCAGCCCTAGGGAATAAGAGACGTTATAATCCCTGTTTCTTGAGTTACAGATAGCTTAACATATGCCCAGGTCATTGGGAAAGATAAAAAAGACACAAAGTAATTGGTTCTTCATGAAACACAGTTGATTTTGACTGCTGAAATATGTATGCTATGCATACAAGTGACCATGTACCTGCAAACATGTAAACAGAAGCTCCAGAAAGTTTAATAACAAATAGTAATTTCAATAAATACCACAGGAGAATATATCAACAATTTTGAATTTAGAAATTTGCTTTTCCTATACCACTAAAAGACAAATCATATTTACAAATAATAATCATAACTAGTAATAAAATGTGCAATACAAAATTTCTATTTTATTAAACTGTAAACTACAACAGACATGTTTTCTTTTTTGTTTTTTTATTTAATCTTTTTTATTTTAATTTTAAATAGCTTGTTTTGCATGTCAATCCCAGTTCCCTCTCCCTCCCCTCTTCCCGTTCCCCCCCCACCCTCCCACCCTATTGCCAAATCCTTCCACATAGGGGATATCTACAGTCTGTCATTTTACTCTGGGTAGGGTCCAGGCACTCCCCTAAGAGTCCAGGCTGAGAGACCATCCCTCTTTGTGCTATAGGCACACGAAGACTGTTTGTATACCAGGGATACACACTGATTCACAGCTCAGGGCCCCATAGGTTGCCCAGACCTTCTCGCTGACACTCACATTTGGGGGGGTCCAGATCAGTCCCATGCTGGCCTCCCCACTGTCGGTCTGGGGTCCAAGAGCTCTCCCCTGTTCAGATCAGCTGTCTCTGCTGGTTTTGCCAGCCCATTCTTTGCCAATTTGCTCATCACTCCTCTCTCTCTGTCACTGGGTTCCTTGGGTTCAGTTCAGTGATTAATTGTGTTTGCCTCTGCTTCCATCAGTCACAGGATGAAGGCTCCCGGATGGTTATAGACATCAAGTTCGTTATCAGGAATGGGCATTCGAGGTGGTCTCTCCACTATTGCTTAGCTTGCCAATTGGTGTTATCCCTTTAGATCACTCGAGGTCACTCTGGTGCCTGATCTGTATTCGATCCTATGATTCCCTCTTCCCCCTATTCTACCCCGACCCCCTCAACTTCCTGTTCCCCCATGACCAACTCTCTTCCTCTTCACCCCCTCTCTTCGTCCCAGGTCCCACTCCCTCCCACCCCTCACCATGTTCCCCATCCATTCAGAGGATCTTGTCCTCTTCTCTTGGGTACTATGCATATATGCATATCTTTTAGTTTCTTTCTTGTTTCCCAGACTATCATTGGAAGTGCAGACTGGCACTATCCTGATCCATGTTTAAAATCCATGTATGAGTGAGTACATACCATGTTTGTCTTTTTGTGACTGTGTTACCTCACTCAGGATGGTTTCTTCCAGTGCTATCCACTACCCTGCGAATTTCAAGATTCCATTGTTTTTTTCTGCTGAGTAATATTCCATTGTGTAAATGTACCACATTTTCTCTATCCTCTCTTCAGTTGAGGGGCATCTAGGTTGCTTCCAGGTTCTGGCTATTACAAATAATGCTGCTATGAACATAGTGGAGCAGATGCCATTGTTGTATGAACTTTCCTCATTTGGATATATGCCTAAGAGTGGAATTTCTGGGTCTAGTGGTATGTTAATTCCCATTTTACTGAGGAATCTCCATACTGATTTCCAAAGAGGCTGTATGAGTCAGCACTCCCACCAGCAGTGGAGTGTTCCTGTCTCTCCACATCCTATACAGCATGAATTGTCTTCGGTGTTTTGATTTTAGCCATTCTGACAGGAGTAAGATGGTATCTCAGAGTTGTTTTGATTTGCATTTCCCTGATGGCTAAGGATGTTGAGCACTTTCTTAAGTGTCTCTTGGCCATTTTAGCCTCCTCTACTGAGAATTCTCTATTTAGCTCTGTAACCCACCTTTTAATTGTATCCTTTGGTGTTTTGGAGACTTGTTTCTTGAGTTCTTTGTAAATTTTGGAGATTAGCCCTCTGTCAGATGTAGGGTTAGTGAATATCTTTTCCCATTCTGCGGCCTGCCTTTTTGTCTTTTTGATTATGTCCTTTGCCTTACAGAAGCATTTTAGTTTCAGAAGGTCCCATTAGTTAATTGTCGATCTCAGTGCCTGTGCCACTGGTGTTAGGTTTAGGAAGTGGTCTCCTGTACGAACTCGTTGAAGAGTATCTCCCACTTTCCCTTCTAAAAGTTTCAGTGTGGCTGGATTTATGTTGAGATCTTTGATCCATTTGGACTTAAGTTTTGTACATGGCGATAAACATGGATCTATCTGCAGTCTTCTGCATACCAGTACCCAGTTATACCAGTACCATTTGTTGAAGATGCTTTCTTTTTTCCATTGTACAGTTTTAGCTTCTTTGTCAAAAATCAAGTGTTCATAGGTGTGTGGGTTAAAATTAGGGCTTTCGATTCGGTTCCATTGGTCTACCTGCCAATTTATGTGCCAATACCAAGCTGTTTTCAGGACTATAGCTCTATAATAGAGCTTGAAGTCAGGTATGGTGATGCCTCCTGAAGTTCCTTTATTGTATAGGGATGTTTTGGCTATCCTGGGCCTTTTGTTTTTCTATATAAAGTTGATTAATGTTCTTTCCAGGTCCTTGAAGAATTGTGATGGAATTTTGAAAGGGATTGCATTGAATCTGTAGACTGCTTTTGGCAAGACTGCCATTTTTATTATGTTGATACTTTCAATCCAAGAGCATGGGAGATCTTTCCATTTTCTGGGATCTTCTTTGATTTCTTTCTATAAAGACACAACGTTCTTGATATACAGGTCTTTAACTTCCTTGGTTAACATTATCCCCAGATATTTGATGCTGTTTTTGGCTATTGTAAAGGGTGATGTTTCTCTGAGTTCTTTCTTAGTCACTTCATCATCTGTATATAATAGGGCCACTGATTTTTTCGAGTTTACCTTGTATCCTGCCACATTGCTGAAGGTGTTTATCAGCTCTAGGAGTAACCTTGCAGGGTTATTTGGGTCACTTATATAAACTATCATATCATCTGCAAATAGTGAATGTTTGACTTCTTCTTTTCCTATTTGTATCCCCTTTATCTCCTTTTGTTGTCTTATTGCTGTAGCTAGAACTTCAAGTACATTATTGAAGAGATATGGAGAGAGTGGACAGTTCCTGATTTTAGAGGAATTGCTTTGAGTTTCTCTTCATTTAGTTTGATGTTAGCTGTTGGTTTACTGTATATTGCTTTTATTATATTCAGGTACGTTCCTGTTATCGCTGATCTCTCTAGTACCTTTATCATGAAGGGGTGCTGGATTTTGTCAAAGGCTTTTTCAGCATCTAGTGAGATGATCATGTGGTTTTTCTTTCACAGATTGTTAATATGGTGGATTACATTGATAGATTTTCTAATGTTGAACCATCCCTGCATTCCTGGGATGAAGCCTACTTGATCATGAAGGATGATTTTTCTGATGTGTTCTTGAATCCGATTTGCGAGTATTTTATTGAGTATTTTTGCATCAATGTTCATGTGGGAAATTGGTCTATAGTTCTCTTTCTTAGTTGTGTCTTTTTTGGCTTGGGTATCAAGGTAATTGTAGCCTCGTAGAAAGAGTTTGGCAGTGAGCCTCCTGCTTATTTTGTGTGGAATACTTTGAGGAGTATTGGAATTAGCTCTTCTTTGAATTTAGGGGTTATAGGTCTCTTTAGATTGTTTATCTGTTCTTGATTTAGTTTTGTCAGGTGCTATCTATCCAGGAAATTTTCCATTTCCTTTAAATTTTCAAATTTTGTGGAGTACAGGTTTTCAAAGTATGTCCTAATGATTCTCTGGATTTCCTCAGAGTCTGTTGTTATGTCCCCTTTTTCATCCCTGATTTTGTTAATTAGCATGCTCTCCCTCTGTCTTTTGGTTAGTTTGGACAGAGGTTTATCTATTTTGTTGATTTTCTCAAAGAACCAACTCTTTGTTTCATTGATTCTTCTCAGTGTTTTTCTGGTTTCTACTTGATTGATTTCAGCCCTCAATTTGATTATTTCCTAGCGTCTGCTCCTCCTGGGGGAGTTTGCTTCTTTTTGTTCTAGAACATTCTGCTGTGGTATTAATTCTCTAGTATGACTGTTCTCCAGTTTTTTCATGTGGGCACTTAGTGCTATGAACTTTCCTCTCAGCACTGCTTTCAAAGTGTCCCATAAGTTTGTGTATGTTGTGTCTTCATTCTCATTGAAATCGAGGAAGTCTTTAATTTCTTTTTTTATTTGCTACTTTACACACAGATGGTGCAATTGTGCATTGTTCAGTCTCAATGATTTTGTAGGGTTTCTACAATTTGTGTTATTGTTGAATTCTAATGTTAATGCATGGTGGTCTGATAAGATGCAGGGTGTTATTCCAATTTTTTGGTATCTGTGGAGATTTGCTATGTTTTCTATTATGTGGTCAATTTTCGAGAAGGTTCCATGTGGTGCCTAGAAGAAGGTATATCCCTTTGTATTTGGGTGGAATGTTCTAGAGATGTTTGTTAAACCCAGTTGGGTCATAACTTCTATTAGTTCTTTTGTTTCTTTGTTAAGTTTCTGTCTGGAGGTCCTGTCTAGCGGTGAGAGCAGAGTGTTGAAGTCTCCTACTATTAGTGTGTGAGATTTTATGTGCATTTTGAGCTTTAGTAATGTTTCACGAATGTGGGTGCCTTTGTATTTGGGCCGTAGATGTTTAAAATCGAGACTTCGTCTTGATGTATTTTTCCTTTGATGAATATGAAGTGTCCTTCTTCATCTCTTTTGATTGATTTTAATTTGAAGTCTAATTTGTTAGATATTAAGATTGCTACACCTGCTTGTTTCTTGGGACCGTTTGATTGGAATGTGTTTTCCCAACCCTTTACTCTGAGATAACGTATGTCTTTGATGTTGAGATGTGTTTCTTGTATGCAGCAGAAGGAAAGTTCTGTCTTCGTGTCCATTCTGCTAGTCTGTGTCTTTTTTATAGGCAAGTTGAGGCCGTTGACATTGAGGGATATTAATGACCATTGATTGGTGATCCTTGTTTGTGCTTGATTTATTGTCAGTGAAGTTATTTTATGTAGTTGCTCCTCCCTTTTTCTGCTGGTGTTTTGTAAAGTGTGATTATATATTGCCTGTGTCTTTGTGAATGTAGTTATCTTCCTTGGCTCTAGGTTTTCCTTCTAGCATTTTCTGTAGAGCTGGGTTCATGGATGCGTATTGTTTAAATCTGGTTTTGTCATGGAATATTTTGTTTTCTCCATCTATGGTAATTGAGAGCTTTGCTGGATATAGTAGTCTGGGCTGGCATCCTTGTTCCCTTAGCGTTTGTAGGACATCTGTCCAGGATCTTCTGGCTTTCATCGTTTCCATTGAGAAGTCAGGTGTAATTCAGATAGGTCTGCCTTTGTATGTTACTTGGCCTTTTTCTTTAGCTGCTCTTAATATTTTCTCTTTACTCTGTAGGTTTGATGTTTTGATTATTATATGGCGAGGTGACTTCTTTTTCTGGTCGAACCTATTTGGTGTTCTGTAAGATTCTTGTACTTTCATAGGCATATCTTTCTTTAGGTTACAGAAGTTTTCTTCTATGATTTTGTTGAATATGTTTTCTGTACCTTTAAGTTGAATTTCTTCTATACCTATTATTCTCAGGTTTGGCTTCTTCACGGTGTCCCATATTTCCTGGATATTTTGTATTAAGGATTTGTTGGTTTTGAGATTTTCTTTGGTTGACGACTCTATATCCTCTAATGTGTCTTCAACATCTGATATTCTCTCTTCTATCTCTGGTATTCTATTGGTGATACTTGCATCTGTAGTTCCTGATCGTTTACCCAGCTTTTCTATTTCCAGCATCCCTTCATTCTGTGTTTTCTTTATCGCTTCCATTTCAGCTTTCAATCCTTCAACTGTTTGAGTTGTTTACTTCATTTTTTTGGTTGTTTTTTCTTGGTGCTCTTTAGATTCTTTGAGAGATTTGTTTATTTCTTGAATTTTTCCCCCATTTCATGGATTTTTTTGTTTGTTTTTTCTTCTATTTCTTTAAGGGATTTCCTCGTTTCTTCTTTGAGGGTCTCCATCATCTTCATGAAAAAATTTTTAAGGTCTGTCTCCTCTTCTTCGTCTATGTAGTGCTTTTCGGGTCTTGCTGGTGTTGGATCCCTGGATTCTGGTGGGGTCATGTTGGTGTTTCTATTGCTGAGTGATCTCTTATTCTGTCTTCTTCCCATCTCTTCTTCTAGTAGGTGCTGGTGGGGTCTTTCCGTCTCCACTGGTCTCCTTCCTTCCTGAAGCTGAAGGTGGGGATACTGACATGGAGTTTGGGTCCTGGTAGGGCTGATGTCTTTCCTGAAGCTGGACTCGCTGGGGTTGGGGTTCTTGGAATTGTTGACGTCCTTGCTGTGTGGGCAGGGCTCCTGAAGCTGTACTCTCTGGGGTTGGGGTCTTGGAAGGGCTGATGTCTTTCCTGGAGCTGGACTCGCTGGGGTTGGGGTCTTGGAAGGACTGATGTCTTTCCTGTGTGGGCGGGTCTTCTGGATGCCAGGAGCCTCATCTGTAACTTTTTCATGTCTTTTTTATTTCCCCTTTTCATTATTTTCTCCATGCCTTCCTACCCTCTTCCAATCATTTACATTTTCATTAGTCAATTTTAATACTCTTCTTTCCTACAATTTTGGCCTTATTGTCATTTTCTTCCTTTGTGCTGATTTCCTTTTTCCATTTTAAATGTTCTTTCTTTCAAATTTGCTTTCCATTTTTCAATTATGTCATTTATTGGAGCTGCAGATTAAAGTCATGGACCAAAAAGAACTCAGATAATATTTGTGTAAAGTAATCAGACATCTATTAATAATGCAATGATTTGGGGGCACTGTATGTTAGTATACAGTGAGACATATTGGTTATATAGTAGATGAGCAGATGTCCACGCATGGACTGGATCCTACTTCAAACCAATGAAATAGGAAAAGCTTCTTCTGTCCATGTACCATTTGTGACTTACCTAGAAAATACCCATTCACCTAGAGCTGACTCAGAGTTAAACTCGTGGTACTTTTCTCAAACTTGGTCATTGTGCAGAGGAGAATTGCCAAAGATTAATATATGACCCTAGTATAATCTTGGAGGGGACAATTAGTATGCTTGCTGTACCACATCTATTACATACATGCAATACTTTGCCATGTCTTATCAATATTTTGAGCCTTGTCTTGTCCTAGGTATCCATTTTTAGGACAGGCAAGCTTATGAAGTGAAGGGCACGAAGCCAGTGAAGATATAATAAAGAGATAGAGCCATCTTCCTACAAAATTAAGTAGCAGAGTTCACCAGCTTCACCTATGAGGTTCTGGTATTTTACTTAGAGTTGGGAGACAGTGGTTATAGAATTTGACTCGGTCACATGATAGCCACTGGGACCAGCCATTTGTCATATGTTTCCATGAATGGAAGCCTGGGGAAAGTCCATTGTATGAAAAATATGAAATTGAGATCTTCACTGCTATACTGAATGAAAGATGTTATAGAAGGAGTCTTGAGTGGCCTGTCAAAGAGAACTGTTAACAGTGCAACAAGCCCAAGGGGAAAGAATATGTTGCAGACAACAAATCTGAACATAATTAGACATCTGAAGAGTGTTTTAACATCAGACATGAAGATGTAGATTTTTTATTTTACCCAGCTCTTTTTAAGCCTTGCTTTGTTCCAGTATTAACTCAATAAGCCATGTTCCCTATATTCTGAAATGTCACTGTATATTCTGTGTCCTTATTTGTTGATAGCATGTGATCTGCTTTTTTAAATATTACAGGTAATTACAGAAACAAATTGTATGAGACGAAGAAGAGATTCGTATTTTGGATTTTTAAACATGATTGAGTGTGTGAAAAAATATGGTTACCTTTAAATTTAGGCTTATTGTATTGTGACTTATGATATTGGTGAAAGGTTGTTGGGGACAATGTGTAGATTGTTGTAGTGTGAATGTTTTTGTTCCCCATAATAGTTTTGTGAACTTTAATTTTTCCATTTTCAATATTTTAATTCTATTTTACATTCCAAACTTAGTTTTGCCTCCAACTCCACCAACCAGCCTTATAACACTTCTTACCCTCCAACTCTCCCATAGTCACCAAGCAGTCCACTACTCCTCAATATTGAGGGTGCCCATGAAGAGTCAACATAATCAGGCTCATTAGTTTCAGGAAGGGTGTGGTTCCACTCCCATTTGTTAAGAATGAACATGGCAAACCACCATAGAAAATGATCTCCAATAAGCCAGTTCTTGTAACAGGGTTATATCTTTCTCCTTTTGCCACTGAGCATGACATCTCACACTAGGGACTAGCCTCCAACATGAAGGGATTAACTATGCAGATTAAAGGCTCTCTATAGTGTGCATTTGCTTCCTGTGAAAACACTTTTGTTATTATAAGAGGTATTAGGGGTTGAGGCATTGAATTCTGGCAGGTTTGTGTACTGTAGAAATAATATGAGCCCAAAATACTGTGTTGTGTAGGCTCCTGAAGGGCCTGTACTTTCCTTTTGCCTGGTATCTCACTTCCACGTGGGATCTAATCCATGCCCTGCATATCTGAACTGAGCTCAAGCATTGCTACACTTTTATTTTATCCAAATTTATGTGTATAGTCTATTGGAGAAATCTTGACTTCACAGTGTACTTCTCAGTTCAACTTCTAGTGGATTTGAAAAGATACAGAAAAACAAGCCAGGCCCATGTGAACTCTACCCTAGTCCGTTGAGGATTGTACGAAATGATCTCATGTGGTTAGGTTTGTTTCATAAAGATCTAGCTAATCAGTTTTTGGAGGAGGCTGGAGACAAGCCAGCTTGGTAGGAGCCTGCACGAAAGCCAATTGCCTGTGAAGGAAAACATGTTTTTGCAAAACTATGAAGAGAAAGCAATGTTTGATGCTGCTGTTTTACCATATAAGATCTCAGAATTGCTGAGAATTGATTTCTTCCAGATGACCACTTCATTCTTGTGAAGTTCTACTGGAGTGACATAAGTAATATGACATAATACTATGAAGGTTGGGAACAAATACCCTTCAAGATCTGTTTGACGCAAAAATTCCTATACTTGGTCTAAACATTATTGTTAGGCCTAATAATATAATAAGCCTGCTTAAGCACGCTGTTCAAATAATCACTAAGTCTCAAGTGAGTTAACATCCCATTAAGTCCCTCAAGGAAGTATTCTATTCAAAATATTTATAATTGATTGTATTCAAGATAGAATATCACCACTGACTTTCACCTTAGGCATTCATGGTCTGACACCAATAATTGTCTTCAAATAATAGGTGGTAAGAGAGGGTTCTGCCTTCTGCATAAAATTATGAGTATTGAACCTTCAGAATATTGAACCTTCTTGAACCATGGTAAAAGAACCCTAAACAACATCTTCGAGAAGATGAAAGAGACACTGAGATAGGAAACAAGAAAATTTTTAAAGAAATGGAAGAAAAGACAACACCCAAATTGGAAGAAACAAATAGTACATGTTTTGAAAGCCCAAATGGAAGCAATAAAAAACAGACTTAGGGAATACTGGAGTGATAAAAGCTTGGTAAATATTCAGGAACAACAGATGCAAGCATAACCAACTTTAGAGAGAAGACTTTTCCTTGCGTGTCGCTTTGGTTTTTCCCCACTAGTTGCCTGGGCTATGCCACGTTGTAGTCCCCAAATCACACACAAGTAGCTGTATTAATTATGAAGTTGTTGGCCTTGCTTGTTTTATACTAGCCACCTCTGACTTAAGTATTTACCCCATAATTGTTAATCTAAGTATTTCTCCTACCGGAGAATAGTTCTGAACTTCTTACCGCTATCGCAGCTACATCTTGACTCCCTGAGTTTCTCCTACCCAGAGTCCTCCAGGACTCCTATTCCACAAGGGAACTCCTAGAGCTGATAAACACCTTCAGAAAAGTGGCAGGATACAAGGTAAACTAAAAAAATCAGTGTCCCCATTATATAAAGACGATGAAGTGACTAAGAAAGAAATCAGAGAAAACTCACCCTATACAATAGGCATAAATAGCAACAAATACCTGGGGATAATGTTAACCAAGGAATTGAATGGATACCAGAAAATGGAATGATCTCCCATGCACTTGCATTGGTAGGATCAACATAATAAAAATGGCAATCTTGCCAAAAGCAGTCTACAGATTCAATGCAATCCCTATCAAAATTCCTGCACAATTCTTCACAGACCTGGAAAGAACATTAATCAATTTTATATGGAAAAACAATAGGCCCAGGATAGCCAAAAGAACCCTATACAATAAAGGAACTTAAGGAGGCAACACCATACCTGACTTCAAGCTCTATTATAGAGCTATAATCCTGAAAACAGCTTGGTATTGGCACAAAAATAGGCAGGTAGACAAAAGGAACCGAATTGGAAACCCTGATTGTAACCCACACACCTATGAACACTTGATTTTTGACAAAGAAGTTAAACTATAAAATGGAAAAAAGAAAGCATCTTCAGCACATGGTGCTGGAATAACTGGTTACTGGTATGCAGAAGACTGAAAATAGATCCATGTTTATCACCTTGTACAAAACTTAAGTCCAAATGGATCAAAGATCTTAATTTAAATCCAGCCACACTGAAACTTTTAGAAGAGAAAGTGGGAGATACTCTTCAATGAGTTGGTACAGGAGACCATTTCCTGAACATAACACCAGTGGCACAGACACTGAGATCGAAAATTAACAAATGGGACCTCCTGAAATTAAAAAGATTCTGTAAGGCAAAGGACACAGTCAACAAGAGAAAAAGGCAGTCCACAGAATAGGAAAAGATATTCACTAACCCCACATCTGATAGAGGGCTAATCTCCAAATTTTACAAAGAAGCCAAGAAGCAAGTCTCCAAAACACCAAAAGGATCCAATCAAAAGGTGGTGTACAGAACTAAACAGAGAATTCTCAATAGAGGAGGCTAAAATGGCCAAGAGACACTTAAGAAAGTGCTCAATATCCTTAGCCATCAGGGAAAAGCATATCAAAACAACTCTGAGATATCATCTTACTCTTGTTAGAATGGCTAAAATCAAAAACACCAAAGAAAATTTATGCTGGAGTGGATGTGGAGAGAGGGGAACACTTCTCCACTGCTTGTGGGAGTGCCAATTCGTACAGTCAATTTGGAAATCAATATGGAGATTCCTCAGGAAAATGGGAATCAATCTACTACACGACCCAGGAATTCCACTCTTAGGCATATATCGAAAAGTTGCAAATTCATACAACAAGAGCATTTGCACCACTATTTTCATGGCAGCATTATTTGTAATAGCCAGAAGCTGGAAGCAACCTAGATTCCCCTCAACTGAAGAGTGGATAGAGAAAATGTGGTACATTTACACAATGGAGTATTACTCAGCAGAAAAAAACAGTGGAATCTTGAAATTTGCAGGTAAATGGATAGAACTGGAAGAAACCATCCTGAGTGAGGTAACCCAGTCACAAAAAGACAAACGTAGTATTTACTCACTCATGTATGTATTTTAGACATGGATCAGTATAGTGCCTGTCTGCACTTCCACTGACAGAGAGTCTGGGAAACAGGAAAGGACCTAAAAGATATGCATGGTACCCAAGAGAAGAGAAATGAGGAAAGATCCTCTGAACAGATAGGGTACACATCTGAACAGATGGGGAGAAGAGGAAGACAGAGTAGGTCATGGGAGAACAGGAAGGTTGACTGGGGGGATAGGATGAGGGAAGAGGGAATCATAAGTTAGAAGACAGATCAGGCACCAGTGTGAACTATAGTGATCTAAAGGGATGACACCAATTGGCAAGATAAGCAACAGTGGAGAGACCACCTCGAATGCCCATTCCTGATAATGAACTTGATGTCAATAACCATCCTGGAGCCTTCATCCCGTGATTGATGGAAGAAGAGGCAAACACCCACAGTTAAACACTGAACTGAACCCAAGGAACCCAGCGACAGAGAGGAGCAATGAGCAAATTGGCAAAGAATGGGCTGCCAAAATGAGCAGAGACAGCTGATTGGAACAGGGAAGAGCTCTTGGACCCCAGACTGACAGGCCAGTATGGAACTCATCCACACCCCCTGAATGTGAGATTCAGTGAGGAGGCCTGGGCAACCTATGGGGCCCTGAGCAGTGGATGAGTGTTTATCCCTCGAATACAAACAGACATCATGTGTCCATAACAAAAATAGGTATGCTCTCTCTGCCTGGACTCTTAGGAGAGTTCCTGAACCTTACCCTGAATGAAATGACAAACTCTAGGTATCCCCTATGTGAAGGAATTTGCAATAGGGTGGGAGGATGGGGGGAATGGTTGGGGGAGCAGGAGGAGAGGAGGGAGAGGGAACTGGGATTGACATGTAAAACAAGGAATTTAAAATAAAAATATAGAGCCCACCTGAGAAAAATGCTGCTACCAAGAACCCATGCTTTTCTCCGTTGTTTTGTTTCTAAAATTCCTTTAAAGCTTTTGTCATTCTATGTGGAAATTCATGATTCCACTCCTGATCACCATTTGTAGAGAGAAGCCTTTTCCTTGCCAGCCGCTTTGGTTTTTCTCTACCAGTTGCCTGGGCTCTACCGTGCCTTGTAGTCCCCAAATAACACACAAGATGCTGTATTAATTATGAAGCTGTTGGCCTTGCTTGTTTTATACTATCTCTGACTTAAGTATATACCCCATAATTATTAATCTAAGTATTTCTCTTACCGGATAATAGTTCAGAACTTCTTAATGCTATTGCAGCTACATCTTGACTCCCTGTGTTTCTCCTACGCAGAGTCCTCCTTGACTCCTAGTCCCACCTATCTTGCTTCCCTAATGGCCACCAGTGCTTTATTGACATATGCACAGGACTTCCCCAACATCCACCAGAATTCAAGAGACAGAAGAAAGACACTCAGGCATTGAAGATTAATTAGAAGAAATAGATTCATTCATCAACAAAAGAAAATGTTAAGTTCAACATATATACAAACACAAAATATCCAGGAAATAAGGGATACCATGAAAAGGGCAAACCTAAGTATAATAGGTATAGAGTAATGTGAAGAACCCCACCTCAAATTCCAAATATTCAAAATAAAGTAAAAATATTAAGAACAACATTGGAAAAAGGCCAAGTAATCTATAAAGGCAAACCTACCAGAATTATACCTTATTCTCCATAAAAGGTATGAAAAACAGAAATTCCTAAATAGATATTCTACAAACACTAAAGGAGCATGGATAGCAGCCCAGACTACTATGCATTTCAAAGCTTTCAATTCTTATAGGTGGAGAAAAGAAGATATTCCACAAAAAAACAGATATAAGCAATGCATATCTAATAATCCAGCACTACACGAAGTCCTGGAAGTAATACTCCAACCTAAGGAATGTAACAACACTCAGAAATACAAAGGCATTAGTTAACCCCCCTTTATCAAAAGCCAAAAGTAAAAGCTAGTCTCCAAAACACCAAAAAGTTCAATTAAAATTGGAGTAAAGAACCAAATTTAAATTTCTCAATAGAGGAGGCTAAAAGGGCACACAGACCCTTATTAAAGTGGGCAACATCCTTAGGCATCATGAAAAGGCAAATGAAACAACTCTGAGATACCATATTTCTCATGTTAGAATGGCTAAAATCAAAGACACCAATGACAATTTATGCAGGAGATAATGTGGAGAAAGCGGCACACTCCTCCACTGCTGGTTTGAGTGCCAACTGGTATGGCCAATATAGAAATCCATATGGAGATCCCTTGGGAAAATGGGAATCAACAAGATCCAGCAATTCCACTGTTCATCATAACCCAATAATGCACATTCATACAATGAGAACTTTTGGTCTCTATGCTCATAACAGCATTATTTGTAATATCTAGATCTAGGAAGAAACTTACATGCCCCTCTATTGTACAATGGATACAGAAAATGTGGTTCATTTACACAATGGAGACTTACTCAGCAGGAAAAAAACCATGGAATCTTGAAATTCCTAAGGAAATGAATGGAACAAGGAAAAAATCTTCCTGAGAAAGGTAGCCCAATCACAAAAAGATTAATATAGTTTGTACTCACTCATATATGGATTTTAGACAAAGAGCATAGGTTTACCAGCCTGCAATCCACACAGCCAGAGAAACTAGGAAACAAGGAAGAACATAAGAGTAGCATACAATGTCCCCTGAGTATGGGGGAAGAGGAAAGGGAGCTAGGAGAAAGGGAAGAGTAGAATAGGAGGAGAGAAGAGAACATGAGAAAGAAGGAAGTATGTTTATGAATAGAGGAGAGGAAGATAAGCTATAACATCATAGACGGAGCCCTTATATGTTAAAAGAGAAGTCTGACACTAGGGGAGTGTCCAGAGATCTACACGGATGACATCATCTAACAAATCCAAGCAATAGTGGAGATACTACATTCAGTGCCCATCTCTGCTAATGATATTGATGACTACCTTATATGCCATCCTAGAGCCTTCATTCAGTAGATAATTGTAGCAGAAGCAGACACCCACAGCTAAACACTGAACTTCTGGAAACCAGTTTCAGAGAGGGAGTAGTGAGAAGCAAAGGGATCAAGACCAAGCTGGTGAATCCCACAGAAGCAGCTGACCTGAACATGTGTGAGTTCATGGACCCCAGACAAATATCTGAGGAAACAATACAGATCTAATTCACAACCTCTGAACTTCTGTGTCAGTGAGGAGGCCTTGAAAATCAATGGGGCCTCAAGTAGTAGATGAGTATTTATCCATAACATACTAATGGATTTTAGAGACCATTCCATATAGATGGTTACTCTCATAGCATATGCACATGCGGGAGGGCCTAGGGCATGCTCCAAATGATATGAAAATTTTTGAATATCTCCCATGGAAGGAGTCACCCTCCCTGGGGAGCAGGAAGCACATGGGATAGGGTTTTGGTGGTCAGGTATGGAGCAGGGAAATGGAACTGGGATTGACATGTAAAACAGCTTTTTTATAATTTACTTAAAAAATAAACAAAATAGAGATCACAACCATGGGAATACTCAGATACATTCTGTAAAAATTTAAAGCAAATCACAACAACAAGGAAAGTATAGGAAACACTGTAATCCATCAATATATATCCCATGATTTTTATGTTATGATGACTCCATCATAAATAATCATGAAGCACATAATACCACCAAAAATAGTTAGCTGACAATAGAAAAAAAGGACAGTGAGATCTCTTTATATACATTGAAATTCCACAGACTTGACTTCACAACTACCATCAACAACTTTCATTGCAGAGACTCATGTCAATATCTACTGCACTGTTTCTCATATAAAGATGTCACCAAGCTGTGGTCACTTTTTTTGAGGAAGATGAAGGGACAAGGTTTCCCTACATATCTTTGGTTGGGATCAAATTCACTGTATATCTAAATGCAACTATTATCAGTCCCTCCCTTCATCCTCCTCTAGGTTATTCCACTTCATTCTTTTTATCATTTCCACCTATCTACTTCTTCCAGTTTTGATATTACAAGTTTGAATCCCAAAACGTCTGAAACCACAATGCCAGGAAACATGCCAGGTGTTCTCAACCTTATCTCTCCAGATCTCCAATTCTCACCCTCTCTCCGTCTTCCCTCACCCTGCAATCCTTTCCGCAAAAACCTCTCTCACTTCCTTTTAACATCTCTCCCCCTTTTACTTCTCTGCCTTTCTTTCTCTTTTGAGCATCTATAACAGATTCAGAAGAACCTCATTCCCAATATCTCCTGTTCCCAAAATTGGGATTAGAAGATAGTGCCCAGAAATGTACAAGAACCAATCATAAAACTCTGCAAGGATCTGCCACATTTAATTTGTTTTGTGTAAGAAAATTTGTCTGTGTTGCTCAAATAAACCTAATTAAGTCTCATGAGCCTGAATTCTCTTCAAAGGTCTATACCTCATTGTGGGCATTGCATTCCTGCCTCTACAACACAGATGCTCACCACTGATGAGGAATGTCCTTCTGTATATATGTTTCTCTTATTGGTTGATGAATAAATCACTGATTGTCCAGTAGCCAGGACAAAGCTATAGGTGGCACTACCAGATGAGGAGAATTCTAGGGAGAGGTAGCTGAGGGAAGCCACCGGATAGACATCATGTGGCACAGGAAGGAGTAACAGGTCTGGAAATTATCCAGTAAGATAAAACCACGTGAAAACATTTAGATCAGTTGATATGGGTTAATAATTTAGAGAGATAGCTAGGCAGAAAGAAGACTGAGCCATCAGGCAATAGTTTCTAATTAACATAAGTCTCTGTGTTTATTTGTGGGTGAAGGACAGTGGGACAAGGTGGGAATGAAATGCTGCCCACACACCATGTCGCTGTGCAGGCTTTTGTTTGCATTCATTATTTTGATAAAACATCTCTATATCGCTCACAAATAACTGAAAATCACTATTCTCATCTTGTCAGGACACCACTTCACATGGGTGGAAATAGAGAAAGGTGCCAACAGTTTTCTGCATCAACTTACTCCCTCATCTTGCCTCTATTCTACCAAGTAGAGTATTCTCTCTCTATGTAGTTCAAGAGCAGCAGTCAGTCTTGTACTGTTTCTACAATTAAGTCTCCAATACCCTGTGTTGTATTCATATGCTAGTTTCAAAAATTTGTCTCCCATCTTGGTACTAGTTTCACAGCTTTTCTATCCTTTTGAGACAAGGTTTTCTATGTTTTTGTGATTCTTGTTTCCTCTTCTGTTTTCAATTTCTCTGTGATCAGATTACAGTCCTCTACCAACAATGTGCCAACTATTCACCATCCCATTCTTTTAAAGAATTATCAGTCAATAGATCCTATGACATGATTAAACTAGGTGTCCCTAGAGTGTCTTCCCTCTTCCACAGAGTGGGGGTTTTATTCACGGATATACAGCACCAAATTGTGTGACACTCACTGTTTCAGGTTTACTTTTTATTTTTAAAATAAGACAAAATTTCATTTTAGTGCATTAGTGCTTGAATATATGATTCAATTCTTATGTCCTGATAAATCCACACTTCCAGATAAAGATTGCACCATAAATCACAGACAGCTGATCTGAACAGGGGAGAGCTCTTGGACTCCAGACTGACAGTGGAGTTTATCCCTGGCATACATACAGACATCTTGTGTCCATAACACAAAGAGGGATGCTCTCTCAGCCTAGACTCTTAGGGAGTGCCTGGACCCTACCCTGAGTGAAATGACAGACTCTGGATATTCCCTATGTGGAAGGAATTGGCAATAGGGTGGGAGGCTGGGGGTGATGGTAGGGAAGTGTGGGAGGAAGAGAGGGAGAGGGAACTGGGATTGACATGTGAAACAAGCTATTTAAAATTAAAATAATAAAAAAATCTTCAAAAAAGCATCCTGTGCTTAAAACCACTGAGCATTCTCTCCAGAACCATATTACTGTTTTTAACAGGAGTCCTATCATTTGGTCAAAACTCACAATTTTCATCCCAAATCTCAAACTGCAAGTGCAGAGATTGTTAGACTGAGCCATTACAGCTCCTGGTTTTTTTTTCATTTCCCACAATGCCAAGTTTACTTTCAAATTTCAATTAAGGCTGTTTCTTTGATGGTACATGTTTTTAATTCTAGTACTCAGGAGACAGAGGCATGCAGATGTTTGTGAGTTTGTGGTTATCCTGATCTACAGAGTTAGTTCCAGTTCATTCAAGAGTCCTTCATTTATACACTCTCTCAAAATAAAACCTGACAACGTTGCTTCCTCAGAGTGGTGTTGTAGTCCTTTAATCCCAAAACTTGGCAGGCAGAGAGAGGCAAAAATCTGAGTTAGAGATGCTGACCACTGAACAAATTGAGATCCATAAACCAAGTTCAACTCTCCTCTGCTGTACCAAGCAACCATGCATCTTCTGATATCACTTGGCTCTCCCCACCCCCACTCAGCATAGAGGTGATATTGATACACTGTTTCTGGCTCCACTTCTCATTGCCCATTCTGTGATCTCTTAGCCTGTGGACTGCAGGCAGGTCTACTCCATTATGGCAGAATAAAGAAAAAAACTGTCAGGTGGCTGACATTGGTGTGCTGGTCCTGCTCCTACCCACCAGGAACCAGAGTCCCACAGACACCTACCGTGAGACCATCAGATTATTGGACCTACTTGCAACAACTGGAATAGACTCTTAGACCTGTACCCACAAGGAGATGAAGAGACCCCACCTGCACCCACTTGAAGAATGAATGGGAAGATGAGAGTATAAGATCACATTCAACAATAGAAAAGCAAATATGACAGTAAACGTCTCGAGGTATGTTCAACAGCAACACGGCAACGTCTGTACTCAGATAAAGAAGAGAATGATTTTAAAAACAGCTTCCTGAAAACAAAAGACACCCTAAACGAGGAAATGGGAAACTCCTTTAAAAATGGAAAAAAAGACAAGTCAAATATTCCAAGAAACCATTCAAACAGTGCAATATTTGAAAGCAGGAATAGAGACAAAAACAAAGCACAGTCTGTGGGAATGCTGGAATGAGAAAATCTGGGTAAATTCAAGAGACAGAATACAATCTTTCAAGCTTTGAAGATACGTTAGCTGAAATAGATTAATGTACAAAAGAACATCTTAAGACCAACAAATACCTATCATAAAATATCCAGGAAATATTGGGCACCATGAAAAGGCCAAACCTATGTGTAATAGGTATAGAAGAATGTGACAAAACCTTTCTCAAAGGTGCCGAAAACATGTTCAACAGAATCATAGAAGAAAACTTTCCAAACCTAAAAAATGAGATGCCAATGAATGTAGAAAAAGGCTGTAGAAAACCAAATAGATTTCACTACAAAAACGTCTGATAGGCACATAATAATTAAATCACACAAAGCATACAAAATAAAGAAATATTAAGAGCAGCAAAGGAAAAAAGACAAGAAACATACAAAGGCAAACCTATCAGAATTACACCTGACTTCTCCATGGCAACTGTGAAACCTAGAAGAACCTGCATAGACCTTCTTCAAACAATAAGGGACCACAGACAGCATCCCTGACTTCTGTAAAAACCAAAAATTTCAATCACCATAGATGAAGAAAACAAGATATTCCACCAGAAAACCTGTAGGGGTGAACCTCCTGGGCAACCCTGCTACTGTCTGTCTGGCATGCTACACCACAGCTGTACCAAAGAATGCCTGTCCTTGGAGTGCTGTGTGCCTCCCCACCTCCTATGGCCAACAGGGTATTCACAGGGAAGCTGAGCCTTATTTGCACTGTGCCACTATTTCTGCCAATAGTGTCTTCCAAAAAGTGGTGCTGAGAGGCCTCTCCCGAGCCTAAAACGGAGTCCACATAACCCGTGGCCCTGGCCACCCCTGTGATGCTCTGCTGACAGAGTTGCAGCCCAGCCCAAGGCTGAATTCAGGGTTTTAGCACCACCGCTGCTGGTGCTCTCTCCCTAGGATCCAAACCATGCCTGGCCACTGTGTGCTTTTCCTGCAGCCACCAACATGTGTGTGTGTGTCTGCAGCTGCAGGTTCCTAGCACCTGCACCGGAACTGCTCCTGTGGCCTGGGCTACTCCCCCAACCACTCCCATGCCCGAAGCAGCTAAGCTCATGTCATCATCTTCCCACAGCCTGCCTGTACCAGTGTGCCTGCCTGCTCCTCCCACTGCTGATGGCTGGGTGGCCACCTTGAGCACTTTAGCAGCCACCACTGCTTCTCCCACCACCTGCTGCACTTCCCTGTGCTCTGTGCCCCGCACCACTCTTGATCCTTCAAGACTCCATGTTGCAATTACATCACATGCTGTGTTCTGCAGACCTGCCAGCCCTCCTGGGCCAGGCTCCAGCACAGCTTATCTGGGCTGTGCAGCGTGATTTTTCCCCTTCTGTGCATAGGATTTCACGGCTTCTTATAACCGCGTGTCTCCCAACATACCCAGGCCTTTCTCTCCCTGAATCTGTTAATTGATTTTTGTACAAGCTGTTATTAGAATTTTGAGTGTCCTTTTTGGTGTAAGTCGATTTTCCGTGGAGAAGCCCTGTTTGGCGGTACACCTTCGCCATCGGCTGGCCAACCGTGGTAACTACAGGTAAGATTCCTCTCATCAACACAAATCAATTCGAGGTGACTTTTTCAATTCAGTACTTTGTAATTGGTGATAAACATATCTAATTATACAATGGCAGACCTGAGGTTTTTTTCATTTGCTATCTAACTTATTGAAGGAGTGAATCAAAGCTGCCACAAATTCTCCTCTGACATGAATGTGGGTCAGGGTGCCAAGTCTTGGAATTTGGATTTTAATATATCTTCTTTCAGATTCCTCAGTTTTTTCTAGAATCTCTCCATCTGATGCTTTCTGAGAAGTATATTTGTATGTGTTTCAGTTGAGTGATTTGGGAATTTTTAATTTTACTTTGTGTTTGAGAAGCCATGAATGGAGACTCTACAGCTGTGAATAAATCTGAGGCAGTTGTTTCTTTCTTTATGTGAAGTATGTGCTGAGGGTCCAGGGAAAACAAACTGGCTGAGACACACAAATACCTTCAAAAATGGGAGAACTGAGATCCCTTGTGTAGGAATCTCAAATCTGGATCAAAATCCACTGGCGTGTCACTGAGTCAAAATCAAGGAGCATTCTGAAACATTTTTAGGTTTCAGAGTGATCTGCATATGCTCTAGGGATTGTCATAATGCAAATTTCCTCGTGATCGTCACCATATAGTGGCTACAGGAGAGCTATCACGAACCCCAGACCTCCTCATAAAAGGTGAAACAGCACATAGAGACTCTGAATATCTAGCTGGAGCAAGTGACCAGATAAATAAAGGAGGTGATTCTTCATCGTTGAAGGACACCATAACAATACTTATTCATTATTTCCAATGCCATGATGACCATTTGACTCCAAAATTTCATCCTTATTTTATGTCATCCAAGATATGAGCTTCTGTGTGTATACACATTGAAGGTGTCACTTTTCCCAACACAGTATCTGTAAATGCTTCCCAGAAGCAGAACCTTATAGGGTCCCAGCCTCTACGGAGTCTCAGTGAATTCCTGATCAGCCAACAGGTCCATCCTCTTTTCCAGTCATGTGCATACTGTCTCATAGTCCTAGCTGTCTGGCCCAGACTTCTCCAACTGACATCAACATCTTGCACTGAGTGAATTAATGAGCTCATCTACCTGGCATTTTTGAACTGTGCTGTAAGCCTGTATATAAGATAAGACTGCTCCCTCTTTCCAATGAAGAAGATTCCTATTACATGAACAGTCAGATATCTTCTCTTTCATTATGTCTCCAGGCTTTCAACTGATATATTAGACTTGCTCATGGCATGGCGGTCCCAATGAAATTTTGAGAGACTCTGAAATATTGAAAAAGTCCAGGAGAGAAAGCAGATTAGAAAAGAAACAAGACTCAAAAAAGAAAGGAGAAACTTGGGAAAGAAAGGAATTGGAAGCACAAGATCAACTCCTAAGGTGATAAAATTGAATAATTAAATCCCCAGACTTTTGCCCAAAATCAAGATCAGGAAAGAAAGGGTGCCCTGTAAGATCACCCTCAGTGGCTTGGCAGCAGTTAAGGATTTGTGAGGGTGTATTTGGAAAATGGGTACCTCAGGTTCTAAGGACTTATTTATTGAACAGTAAGTAGAATTGTTAAGAAACATGGTACCAGCATTAATTGGAAAACACAATTCCAAGGTTGTTGAACTCAGGAGGGCTTAATATTCATTGTTGGGAACAAGTTAAAAATGACCATAATGTTTTCCTATTGTGCCTTCCACTTTGGAGATTAGTGAATGATGCCCTATTATTGAGTGATAGTGCTAATATCAATGATGAAATGTCCAGTTATTATCACTCAACAAATTTAGTTAAGAAATTCTGCTATCCATAATTTGGAAGACTGGACAGAACTGGGTCATTTTTAGCAGGGTCCTTTGTTACTAAGCTTCCACCCACATGGCTAATTCAACTGGCATGGAATTCAGAACAACCCGTGTAAGTAGACAATTGGTCCCTATCTAAACTATAATTGGAGGCTGCTCTTCAGTTTGTGGAATAGCGATTGGTAGCTGGACATTTTTAACCTTCCACCTTCACTTGGAATATACCTATTTTTGTTATAAAGTAAAAATAAGAAAATAGTGTCATCCCTCTCAATTCCCAGCCTTGCAGAGACCTGCTCTCATTCAGTGGCAAGTGGCTTTTGTGCAGGGCTCTTCCTATTATGTCTAGTCTGAAGCCTCTTCCAAAAACTGCTTAGCTGGAGCATTAAGAGACACTTCTAACCACATCTGATATCATTCCCTACATCCCCCCAAAGTATTAGGGTAGACTACACACTGGCCTGAATTGGTTTTCCTCATCATGTAAAATCAACTAGAAGTTGAAGTGAGAAGTGCAGTGTGCTGGCAAGATTTCTACAATTTTCTAGTTATATTAATTTGCCTAAAAAGTTAGAGTGGAGCAAGGACTGAGCTCAGTTGAGATATAAGATGGCCTGGATTATATATCATGTGGATGTGAGCAACCTGGGAAACTGAATGTTGAACCTGTAATGGAGGCTAGACAAAACTGTAGTTTGGACTCATTATTCCTATAGGACACAAATGAGCCTGAGTTCAAATCATCAACTGCTAAATCCTCTTAGAACCAGAAAAAGAAAAATGTTTTCAAAGGAAGCAAACGCACACTGCAGAGAGGTAGGAATCTGCAGAGCTAAACCCCCATATGGAAATTAATAAAGAATTTCCAACCAATTACAGATGTTTGTTTTGGAAGGAGGTGCTGCAGGTTTTGATTTGTGTCCCAGGAGTGATTCCTGGATAGAGAAACCTAACTTCTGCTGAGTTATGAGGATAGCTGGTTAGCAGGGAGACCATGTTCATTTCACATGACATCAGCAGACCCTTACCTGAACTTCCATTGTCTCCTGAAGACCATGGAATCCAGTGATGTCACCTGAGTTGTAGCAACACCAACTACCTTTGGAGATTCCTTCAGTGCCCTTAAGAATCAACAATGAACACATTGCCAAGACTGGGGAATCTCCTTAGGAGAGAATATGGGGAGTGGAGGCAGACCAGAGAGGTAGAAGGCTGACCTTCAGGCTCAGCTTAAACTGTAAATAAAGAAAAGTTTCAAAAGGAAGAAACGTAAATTCTTCGCAGAAGAATGGGAACTCACTGGAAAATCTTGACTTTATTTTTATATTATTTTGATTTCCAGGTGATGGGACACAGGAAATGGCGTTTCTGGTCAGAATTTGGGCATTACTGCCTGACAGGGCTTCTGGAAGTCAAGGATTGCAGGCTAGTAATTTGTGTCTCCCAGAGGCCAGGGAAAGGAAAGGCAAACTCTACTCTTCTGGGAATTCTTGTTTTAAAATCTTACAATACAATGATGTTTGATGGAAGTTGAGTTTCAAAATGAGATTAGCATGATGGAGAGACTAGCGGAGTGTGCCCAGCTCCAAGCAAGTCATCACTGTACTTCAACACCATTGGATAACACTTTAAGTACTGGGTACCTTCTCTGTATGATGGGTTGTCAGGGAGTAGACTTTGTTAGTCTGGTAATGATTTTCTGCACCTGTGTTGCTTCTCTAACAACCTATAGCCATGAGCTTGGGGAGACATTTCAGGATATTTGGGATTCTCAAAAAAAGAACTGAGTGCCTGTGGATATGGAAATTGCTTCCTAGTTTCTAAACCCATAAACTTGTTTTTTTTTAAATCAATAATGATTTTTTTATTCTTTTTTTTAAATTTAGATAAGAAACAAGCTTGCTTCACAAGTCAGTTCCAGGTAATTCTCCTTTTCCCTCCCCTCCTCCCATGCCCTCCCCCCATCCCCCCCCGTTATCCCCTCATTCCCCCAGGGAGGGTGAGGCCCTCCATGGGGGTGTCCATAGTCTGTCATTTCATATAGGGCAGGGCCTAGACCCTTCCCCAAGATTTCAGGGTGAGAGTGCACCTCACATTGTTCTATGGGAGTCCAAAGTCCGTGTGTATACTTGGTATGGGTACTGATCTGCTGCCCAAAGCTCAATTGATTACCTAGGCCTCCTCACTGACACCCACATTCAGGGGGTCTTGATCAGTCCCATGCTGGATTCCCAGGCTGATGCCTGGGATTCAAGAGTTAACCTTTGTCTGGTCAGCTGTTTCTGGGGGTTAAACCAGCCCAGTCTTAATCCCTTTGATCATCAGTCCTCCCTCTCTGATACTGGCTTTCTTGAGTTCAGCTCAGTACTTAACCAGCCACTAAATGTAGTTTCTGTTTCCCAGACTCTCTGGCCATAGGATTGTAGGCTGGCACTCCCCAGATCTATGTCTAAAATCCATATATGAGAGAGTACATGCCATGTTTCTCTTTTGGTGACTGGGTTACCTCACTCAGGATGGTTTCTTCTAGTGTCATCCATTTGCCTGTGAATCTCATGATTCCATTATTTTTTTCTGCTGAATAGTACTCCATTGTGTAGATGTACCACATTTTCTCTATCCACTCTTCGGGTGAGGGACATCTAGGTTGCTTCCAAGTTCTGGCTATTACAAATAAAGCTGCTATGAATATAGTGGAGCAGACATCTTTGTTGTATGAATGGGCATCTTTTGGATATATGCCTAAGAGTGGAGTTGCTGGGTCTTGTGGTAGGTTTATTCCCATTTTTCTGAGGAATCTCCATACTGCTTTCCAAAGTGGCTGAACCAGTTGGCACTCCCACCAGCAATGGAGGAGTGTCCCCCATTCACCACATCCTCTCCAGCATAAATTGTCATTGGTGTTTTTGATTTTAGCCATTTTGACAGGAGTGAGATTGTATCTCAGGGTTGTTTTGATTTGCATTTCCCGGATGGCTAAGAATGTTGAGCACTTTCTCAAGTGCCTCTCAGCCATTTTAGACTCCTCTATTGAAAACTCTCTATTTAGTTCTGCAGCCCACTTTTTAGTTGGGTCCTTTGCTGTTTTGCAGACTTGCTTCTTGAGTTCTTTGTAAATTTTGGAGATCAACCCTCTGTCAGATGTGGGATTAGTGAATATTTTTTCCCATTCGGTGGGCTGCCTTTTTGTCTTGCTGACTGTGTCCTTTGCCTTACAGAAGCTTCTCAGTTTCAGTAGGTCCCATTTATTAATTGTTGATCTCACTGTCTGTGCTACTGGTGTTATGTTCAGGAAGCTGTCTCCTGTACCAATTCGTTCAAGGGTACCACCCACTTTCTCTTCTATGAGGTTCAGTGTGGCTGGATTTATGTTGAGGTCTTTGATCCATTTGGACTTAAGTTTTGTGCATGGCGATAAACATGGATCGATCCGCATTCTTCTACATGCCAGTCTCCAATTATGCCAGCACCATTTGTTGAAGATGCTTTCTTTATTCCATTGTATATTTTTAGCTTCTTTGTCAAAGATCAGATGTTCATACGTGTGTGGGTTAATACCCGGATTTTCAATTCGATTCCATTGGTCTACCTGTCTATTTTTGTGCCAATACCAAGCTGTTTTCAGGACTATAGCTCTATAATAGAGCTTGAGGTCAGGCATGGTGATGCCTCCAGACGTTGCCTTGTTGAACAGTGTTGTTTTGGCTATCCTGAGTCTTTTGTTTTTCCATATAAAATTGATCATTGTTCTTTCAAGGTCTGTGAAGAATTGTGCTGGGATGTTAATGGGGATTGCATTGAATCTGTAGATTGCTTTTGGCAGGATTGCCATTTTTACTACATTGATCCTACCTATCCAAGAGCATGGGAGATCTTTCCATTTTCTGAGGGCTTCTTTAATTTCTTTCTTTAAAGATTTAAAGTTCTTACGATACAGGTCTTTCACTTGTTTGGTTAGCGTTACCCCAAGGTATTTTATGTTGTTTGTGGCAATTGTAAAGGGTGATGTTTCTCTGATTTCTCTTTTAGCCCTTTTATCATCTGTATATAGTAGGGCTACTGATTTTCTTGAGTTGATGTTGTAGCCTGCCACTTTGCTGAAAGTGTTAATCAGCTGTAAGAGTTCCCTGGTAGAGTTCTTTGGTTCATTGATGTAAACTATCATATCGTCTGCAAACAGTGAAAGTTTGACCTCTTCCTTCCCAATTTGTATCCCCTTGGTCCCCCTTTGTTGTCGTATGGCAATAGCTAGAACTTCAAGTACCACGTTAAAAAGGTATGGAGAGAGTGAACAGCCTTGTTTTGTTCCTGATTTTAGAGGAATTGCGTTGAGGTTCTGTCCATTTAGTTTGATGTTGGCTGTTGGTTTACTGTATATAGCTTTTATTATGTTTAAGTATGTCCCTGTTATCCCAGCTCTCTCCAAGACCTTTATCATGAAGGGGTGTTGGATTTTGTCAAAGGCTTTTTCAGCATCTAGTGAGATGATCATGTGATTTTTGTTTTTCAGCTTCTTTACATGGTGGATTACATTGATGGATTTTTGTATGTTGAATCATCCCTGCATCCCTGGGATGAAACCTACTTGATCGTGGTGAATGATTGTTTTGATGTGTTCTTGGATCCGATTTGCCAGTATTTTATTGAGTATTTTTGCATCAATGTTCATGAGGGATATTGGTCTGAAGTTCTCTATCTTGGTTGTATCTTTGTGTGGCTTGGGTATCAAGGTAATTGAAGCCTCATAGAAAAAGTTTGGCAAAGACCCTTCTGCTTCTATTGTGTGGAACACTTTGAGAAGAATTGGTATAAGCTGTTCTTTGAATTTCTGGTAGAATTCTGCACTGAGGCCATCTGGACCTGAACTTTTCTTGGTTGGGAGACTTTTGATGACAGCTTCTATTTCCATAGGTGTTATAGGTCTATTTAAATTGCTTATCTGTTCTTGATTTAGTTTTGGCAAATGATAGCTGTCCAGGAAGTTATCCATTTCCTTTAAATTTTCGAATTTTGTGGAGTACAGGTTTTCAAAGTATTACCTAATGATTCTCTGGATTTCCTCAGAGTCTGTTGTTATGTCCCCCTTTTCATTTCTGATTTTGTTAATTTGCGTGTTCACTCTCTGCTGTTTGGTAAGTTTGGACAAAGGTTTGTCTATCTTGTTGATTTTCTCAAAGAACCAACTCTTCGTTGCATTGATTCTTTGTATTGTTTTCCTGGTTTCTACTTTGTTGATTTCAGCCCTCAATTTGATTATTTCCTCGCGTCTACTCCTCCTGGGGGAGTTTGCTTCTTTGTGTTCTAGAGCTTTTAGCTCTGATGTTAATTCTCTGGTATAACTGTTTTCCTGTTTCTTCATGTGAGCACTTAGTGATATGAACTTCCCCCGTAGCACTGCTTTCAAGGTGTCCCATAGGTTTGGGTATGTTGTGTCTTCATTCTCATTGAATTCGAGGAAGTCTTTAATTTCTTTTTTTATTTCTTCTTTGACCCAGGGATGGTGCAGTTGAGCATTATTCAATCTCCATGAGTTTGTAGGTTTTCTGCAATTTGTGTTGTTGTTGAATTCTAATTTTAAGGCATGGTGGTCTAATAAGATGCATGGAGTTATTCCAATTTTTTGTAGCTGCTGAGGTTTGATATGTTGCCAAGTATGTGGTTGATTTTTGAGAAGGTTCCATGTGGTGGTGAGAAGAAGGTATATTCTTTTTTATGTGGATGAAATGTTCTATAGATATCTGTTAATCCCAGTTGGGTCATAACTTCTATTAGACCCTTTGCTTCTTTGTTGAGTTTCTGTCTGGTATTCTTGTCTAGTGGTGAGAGTGGTGTGTTGAAATCTCCCACTATAAGTGTGTGGGGCTTTAGATGAGATTTAAGTTCTAATAATGTTTCTTTAACGAATGTGGATGCCTCTGTATTGGGGGCATAGATGTTCAGGATAGACACTTCATCTTGGTGGGTTTCACCTGTGATGAGTATGTAATGACCTCCTTTATCTCTTTTGATTGATTTTATTTTAAAGTCTAGTTTGTTAGATATTAGGATTGCTACCCCTGCTTTTTTTGGGGTCCATTTGATTGAAAAAATTTTCCCAACCTTTAACTCTCAGGTAATGTCTGTCTTTGAGGGTGAGGTGTGTTTCTTGTATGCAGCAGAAGGAAGGGTTCTGTCTTCGAATCCACTCTGGTAGTCTGTGTCTTTTTATGGGTGAGTTAAGGCCATTAATATTGAGGGATATTAATGACCATTGATTGCTCATCCTTCTTCGATTTGCGATGGTTGTTGTTAGTGGTATTATGTGTGGAATTTCACCCCTTTGTTCTTTTGGCTGTTGGTAGAGAGGGATTCTCTAATGCTTATGTTTTTCTGGTTGTAGTTAGCTTCCTTGGGTTGGAGTTTTCCTTCCAAAATTTTCTGTAGGGCTGGGTTAGTGGACACATATTTCTTGAATCTAGTTTTGTCATGGAATGTCTTGTTTTCTCCGTCTATAGTGATTGAGAGCTTTGCCGGCTATAGTAGTCTGGGCTGGCACCCATGGTCTCTTAGTGTAGGTAGAATATCTATCCAGGACCTTCTGGCTTTCAGAGTTTCCATGGAGAAATCAGGTGTAATTTTGATAGGTCTGCCTTTATATGTTACTTGACCTTTTTCCTTAGCTGCTCTTAATATTCTTTCTTTATTCTGTATGTTTGGGGTCTTGATTATTATGTGGCGAGGGGATTTTTTTGTGGTCCACTCTATTTGGTGTTCTGTAGGCTTCTTGTACCTTCATTGGCATGTCTTTCTTAAGGTTGGGAAAGTTTTCTTCTATGATTTTGTTGAATATGCCTTCTGCCCCTTTGAGGTGGATTTCTTCTCCTTCTTCTATACCTATTATTCTTAGGTTTGGTCTTTTCATGGTGTCCCATAATTCCTGGATGTTTTGTGTTAAGGATTTGTTGGATTTACGGTTTTCTTTGGTTGATAAATCCATTTCTCCTAGTGTATCTTCAACACTTGAGATTCTCTCTTCCATCTCTTCTATTCTGTTGGTAATGCTTGTATTGGTAGTGCCTGACTGTTTGTCCAACTTTTCTATTTTCTGCCTTTCTTCAGATTGTGTTTTTTTTAATGTCTCTATTTCAGTTTTCAACCCTTGCAGCGTTTGCATTGCTTCTTGCAATTTTCTGTTTATCTGTTCATCCATTTGTTGCCTTTTATGAACTTTTTGGTTTGTTCTTTCTTCCATTTCTTGCATTTTTTTGGTTTGCTTTATGTTCCATTTCTTGGATTTTGTGCTTTGTTTCTTCTTCCATTTCCTGCCTTTTTTGGTTTGTTTCTTCTTCCATTTTTTTCATTTTTTGCTTTGTTTTTTCTACCATTTCTTGCATTTTTTGCTTTGTGTCTTCTTCCATTTCCTGCCTTTTTTGGTATGTTTCTTCTTCTAATTCTTGCATTTTTTGCTTTGTTTTTTCTTCCATTTCTTGCATTTTTTGCTTCATTTCTTCTTCCATTTCGTGCTTTTTTTGGTTTGTTTTTTCTTCTAATTCTTGCATTTTTTGGTTTGTTTTTTCTTCCATTTCTTGCATTTTTTGGTTTGTTTTTTCTTCCATTTCTTTGAGGGATTTTCCAATATTCTCTTTTAGGGCCTCTATCATTTTCATGAAAGTGCTTTTAAGGTCGTTCTCTTCTGCTTCCTTCGCATTGGAATGTTGGGGTCTTGCTGGTGTGGAGTCTCTAGAATCTGGTGGTGTCATATTTGTTTTTCTGTTGCTTACTGTGTTTTTGTATTGTCTCTTTCCCATCTCTTCTTCTAGTGGGTGCAGAAAGAGCCCCTTACTGGTCTGGGGACCATAGTTCCCTTTTGATGGGTGGTAGCAAGTCCAATAATCTGTTGGTTCTTCTATACCTTGTCCAAATGGTGGTCCATGGGTGGAGAAGAAGAACAGGAATCTGGGGCGCTTAGCCTCCTACCTGGTCCCCTGGACCCTATTCTGGGTCCTGTTGTACCTGATCCGGAACAGCTACTCCCCTGGTCTCCCTGGCTCCTCTATTTTCCTGGTCTCATTGGTGGGAGAGAATATCTGGAGTCTGGGTTGCTTGGCTCCCGCCGGGATTGGGAGCTCTGTGTAGTTCCCAGGCGATCTGCAGGCACTGGAACACAGTCTGGGAAGCTGGCCTGTTTACCTGATGCTGCCGGAGGGACAGCTACTTCCCTGTACTCCCAGCCTCCTCTCGTTTCCTGCACCCATAAACTTGTTAATTCTAGAGGATGTTTGAATGAACACTCTGCAGCTGTGAAGAAGCCTGAGAAGGTTGTTTCTTCTCCTGAAGCATGTGTTGTGGGTCCAGGGGAAAGCAGCTGGCTGAGACATCCTACTACCTTCAGAGATCAGAGTGCTGAGGTAAGCTGCAGGGGCATCTCAAGACTGGGTCAAAATATATTGGTGTGTCACTGAATCACAGGCAAGGGGCATTCAAAAATATATTTTTAGGGATGCAGAGTAATCTGTATATCTTCGATGCTTAGTCACAATATAGGTTTACTTATGTTATCACTGCACAGTGGAATGTGAAGAGCCCTAACCAACCCTAGTCCTCCTTGCCAATAAGGTTTGGAAAAGACAGATGGAGAGTCTGATCATCAGGCTAGAGCAAATGACCTGAGAAACAAAGGAGCTGGAGATTGTCTCATCTGTCTCACTGAAGGATACCCTGACAATAATAATTCAGTGTTACCAATGTCATGGTGACCATATTGTTTCTACAATTTAAACCTTAGTTTATATATTCTAAGATCTGATATGTGTGTCTACTCATTGATGGTGTCCCTTTGCCAAAAACAGTATCTCTAAATATTTACCAAAAGCAGAACCTGAAACCTGGGAAGAGATGATTCTGTTTCATCCAAATGAAATGCAGAGCCTGTAGACTGAGTCACATAGCATAGGGATTGTGAGAGAAGTGTGAATTCCCAGGATAAATTTGGGCACATCCTTTCATGTGGCAGCTTCTATGAGATGTTGGCTGCTGTGAATTTGTTGTGATTCTTTATTTGCCTGGCAAGACACTGTCTGTTAGGTTCTTCAAATAGCAATTAGAGAGGCCTGGTCACACATTTCACTGTACAGATACAAGGGCTGGAACATATCCCTGCATGTTTAGTCCTCTCTGAGATGACAAAACTGCATGCATCATTTAACATATCTTGGGTTGCATCTCCTTATTGAACTGTCTCTCTTTCTCTCTCTCTGTATCTGTATCTCACTGTCATAAGTGACCCAAAAAACTCCGCAAGGTTACTCCTAGAGCTGATGAACACCTTCAGCAATGTGGCATGATACAAGGTAAACTCAAAAAAATCAGTGGACCTATTATATACAGATGATGAAGTGACTGAGAAAGAAATCAAAGAAACATCACCCTTTACATATGTTTTCTTTTTATATTCCATTTCAAATTTAAAGACATCGAATACTAAATAATGAAAATAACAAAATGAGAGAATTTTATGTGAAACTACTTTGGTCACCGATTTACTATTTCTCAGAATAAGAAAATTAATAGTTACAATCATTACATACTTGGATGTTTAATAGGACTAGTTGTATTTACCATGGTGTTAACATAGAGTGGTAGAAGATATATATGTTCCTCCCAAAAAATAATGAAGTCTGTCAAACAGAATGTAAACAGTTTTCAGTGAGGATTGCAACACTTGTTAATTGTGCTTTGAACCTGTGTGACTTAATTTAGAGTAACAAGTATATTTTAAACACTTTCTAAATATTGAAAGACATTCTTTTACATTGATCCTCTCCATTTATGATATTAGGCATTTATTTGAATTAGAAACAATTTTACAAACATTTGAATACCTTCTCCCTCAATAATATCTTTGCATGCACCATCATCCCATCAAACCCCTTCCACTCCTAAGGAATGATGAGGTCTTCCATGGGGAACCATCAATATCTGTCAATTCATATGGTTTAGGACTGAGGTGTACACTCATGCATCTAAATTTAAATTAGAAACAAGGTTTCTTCACATGTCAATTCCAGATCTCTCTACCTTTCACTTGCCTCCTCCCGTGCTCCTTCACCAACTCCTCCAATATACCCTCATTTCCCCAGGGAGCGCAAAGCTCTCCATGGGGATGGCCATAGTCTGTGATTTCATCCACAGCAAGGCATAGATCCTCAGCTAAGATACCAGGGTGACAGTGCATCTCTCGTTGGATGTGTGTCCAAATTCTATTTGTACACCCGGGAAATATACTCATGTACTACCAGTGTGCATAAACAAGTTTATTAGTTGGCCTTCCAAGTGTGTTTATTCCTAGCATAGGAATTTGTGTGTCAAAGAGACCTTGAAGGATATTGGTTCCCAACCTTCATAACATTATGGCATATTTGCGATGAAGTCACTCCAGGAGAACTTGACAAGAATGAAGTAGTCATCTGGAAGATTCAAATTCTCAGTACATTCTGAGTTCTGCTGTGGTAAAAGAGCAGCCACATACATTGTTTTCATTTCACTATGCTGAAAAATATTCTCTCCTTCACAGGCAATTGCCATTTGTGCAGGCACACACCAAGCTGGCTTGTCTGAAGCCTCCTCCCGTAATTGCTTAGCTGCATCTTGAATAAACAAACCTAACCACCTGAGATCGTTCCCTGTTATTCCCAAGGGACTTGCTTGTTTTTCTGTATCTTTTAAAATCCACTAGAAGTTGGACTGAGATGTACACTGTGATAGCAAGATATCTACAATTGTCTAGAAATATAAATTTGGATAAAAAGTAACAGGGTAGCAAGACTTGATCTCAGCTCAGGTATATATGGCATGAATTATATACAACGTGGATGTGAATAACCTGGAAAACTGAGACTATAGTCACTAGGAGAGCCTACACAACACTGTACTTTGGGCTATTATTATTCATAAAGGACACAAACCTGCCTGGATTCAACTCCTAAACCCCTAATTCCTCTTACAGAGAAAAATATTTTCACAAGAATCAAATACACACTAGACATAGGCTGCAATCTGCAGAGTTATTCCCCAATGTGGGAGATTCTAAAGGATTTGCAACCTTTAGTTGGAATAAAGAAGTGCAGCAGGTTTTGCTTTGTGTTCCATGAGAGATTCCTGGATAGGGAAACTTGACTTCTGCTGAGTTATGAGGAAAGCTGTTTAGCAGGGAGGACAAGTTCATTCCACATGACATCAGCAGGCCCTTCCCTGAAATGCCATTGTGTTCTGGAGATGATGGAATCCTGTGAGGTTACATGTGTTGTAACAACACCAACTTTGAACGGGAGACAGACCAGACAGAGCCACAAGAAAGATGATCTTCAGCCTAATTTAAACTGTCAAAGAAGATAAGGTGCCAAAGGAAGAACAGGAGGTTCTGCTATGAAGATGGGAAGCTCCCTGCAAAAGTTGTGTTTAGCTTGGACTTTGGGTAATGGAGCTCAGGAAGTGGGGCTTCTGGGAAGAAATTGGACTTACTGCCTGACAGGTCTTCTTGAAGCCAATGATGCCACCCTAGAAACATGTCTCTCCCAGGAGCTAGGAACTGGCAGGGAAAAGATGCTCTCCTGGGAGATCTTGGATTTAAATCTTACAGTAAAGTGATGCTTGATGGAGGACCAGTACCAAAATGATATCACCAGGATGGAGGGACTAGTGGAGTGTGCCAACTATTGGCTGGTCATCACTGTACTTCAACACCAGTGAATAACTTTATGTACTGTGAAAATTCTCTGTGTGCCCTGATTTTTAGTGATGTGACTTTGTGTGTCAGGTGATCATGATCTTCAGCTGTATGGCATTTCGACACACATATAACCATGTCCTTGGAGTGACATGTCAGAATGTTTTGGATTCTCAAGTATGATCTGCATGCCTCAGGACTATGGTATTTGCATCCTAGCCACTAACAACACAGACTTTTGAATTTTATAGGTCATTTGAATGGAGAATCTGCAGCTGTGAATAAACTGAAGAAGTACTTTCTTTAAGTGAAGTTTTGCTGAGATGACAGGAGAAAGCAGGAACATAAGTTATACAACTCCTTCAGAGGTGTGAGAGCTGAGATCCCCTGCAGGGGCATCTCAAGGTTGGGTCAAAATTGACTGGGGAGTCACTAAGTCACAAGCAAGGGACATTCTCAAACATTTTTGGTGGCTCAGAGTGATCTTCATATAATTATGATTGTTCAAAAGGCAATTTTATTTGTGTTTGTCACAACACAGTGGCTGCTGGAGGGCTAATACCAACCCTAGCCCTCCTCAACCAAAAGGAGGTGAAACATCAGATGGATAGTCTGAACAGCCAGCTAGAGCTGGTAACAAGAAAAACAAAGGAGTTTCGAGATTGCCTCATCTGCATCACCGAATGATCCCCTACAGATAACTATTAATTGTATTCAATGCCATGGTGAAAATGTTGGCTCCACAATTTGACTCTTAGTTAATTTCATCTATGATCTGAGCTTCTGTATTTCTATACCTTTACATGCCCCTTTATAAAATACAGTATTTCTAAATGTTTCCCAGAAGCAGAACCTTGTTGGATTCCAGCCCAGATGGAAAGTCTGTCATTTGCTGGGCATCCAATTGCTGCATCCTGTCTTCTTTTTTAAAAATGAACAGACATTCTTTATTTACCAGGAGAAAAAACAGACTTCAATTAATGGTCCTCTAGCAGACTCATCTTCCTATTTTTTTCTCCCACCCTTTCACTTGGCATTAAACTTATTTTAATATATTTTTATTTTTAAATTTAAAGTAGAAACAATGTGCTTCAAATGAAAAATTCCATTTCCCTCTCCGTTTCCCTCCCTTCCTCCCATAGCCTAACATCAACTCCTCCAATATACCCTCATTTCCCAGGGATGGTGAGTCCCTCCATTGGGGTGTTCATAGTCTGTCATTTCATCCAGGGCAGAGCCTAGCGCCTCCCCCAAGGTTTCAGGGTGAGAGTGAATCTCTCATTGTCAGATGGGAGTCCAAATTTCATTTGTATATCCTGAATAAATATTGATTTCTACGCAAGGCTCAATAGATTATCTAGCCCTCTTCACTGACACCTGCATTCAGGGTGTCTTCATCAGTCCCATGCTGGATTCGCAGGCATCAGCCTGGGATTCAAGAGCTAACCCTAGTCTCGTCAACCCAGTGTTAATCCCTTACATCATAGTGTCTCCCTCTCTTTCATTGGATTTCTTGAGTTCAGCTCAGTACTTAGCAATGGGAGACTGCCTCTGCTTCCATCAGCCACTGGATGAAGGTTCTGTTTCCCAGACTCTCTGGCTATGGGATTATAGGATGGCACTTCCCAGATATAAGTCTAAAATTCATATATGAGAGAGGTCATGCCATGTTTCTCTTTTTGTGACTGGGTTCCCTCTCTCAGGATGGTTTCTTCTAGTGCCATCCATTTGCCTGCAAATTACAGGATACCATTGTTTTTTCTGCTGAATAGTACTCCATTGTGGAAATGTACCACAATTTGTGCTTCCAAGTTCTGGCTATTACAAATAATGCTGCTATGAACATAGTGGAACATACATCCTTGTTATATGAATGGGCATCTTTTATATATATATATATGCCTAAGAGTGGAGATGATGGGTCTTGTGGTAGGTTTATTCCCATTTTTCTGAGGAATTTCCATACTATTTTCCAAATTAGCTGTAAAAGTTGACACTCCCCCCAGCAGTGGAGGATTGTTCCCCTTTCAACACATGCTCTCCAGCAAAAATTGTCGTTGGTGTTTTTTATTTTAGCCATTCTGATAGGAGTTAGATGGTATCTCAGAGTTGTTTTTGTGTGCATTTCCCTGATGGCTAAGGATGTTGAGCACATTCTCAAGTGCCTCTCAGCCATTTTAGACTCCTCTATAGGAAAATCTCTATTTAGTACTGTAGCCCACTTTTTAATTGGATCCTTTGGTGTTTTGGAGACTTGCTTCTTGAGTTCTTTGTAAATTATGGAGATCAGCCCTCTGTCAGATGTGGGGTTATTGAAGTTTTTCCCATTCTGTGGGCTGCCTTTTTGTCTTGCTGACTGTGTCCTTTGCCTTACAGAAACTTCTTAGTTTCAGGAGGTCCCATTTGTTAATTGTTGATCACACTGTGTGTGCTACTGGTTTTATGTTCAGGAAGCTGTCTCCTGTACCAATTCGTTCAAGGGTACCACCCAATTTCTATTCTAAGAGGTTCAGTGTGGCTGGATTTATGTTGAGGTCTTTGATCTATGTGGACTTAAAGTTTATGCATGGCAATAGACATGGATCGATCCGCATTCTTCTACATGCTAGCATCCAGTTATGCCAGCACCATTTGTTGAAGATGCATTCAATTTTACGTTGTATATTTTTAGCTTCTTTGTCAAAGATCAGATGTTCGTATGTGTGTGTGGGTTAATACCCAGGTTTTCAATTTGATTCCATTGGTCTACCTGTCTATTTTTGTGCGAATACCAAGCTGGTTTCAGATCTAAAGCTCTTTAATAGAGCTTGAATTCAGGGATGGAGATGCCTATGGACGTTGCCTTGTTGAGTAGGGTTTTTTGGCTATCCTGGGCCTTTAGTTTTTCCATACAACATTGATCATTGTTCTTTCAACGTCTGTAAAAATTGTTCTGGTATTTTAATGGGGATTGCATTGAATCTGTATATTGCTTTTGGCAGGATTGCAATTTTTACTACATTGATCCTACCTATCCAAGAGCGTGGGAGATCTTTTCAATTTCTGAGGGCTCCTTTAATTTTTTTCTTCAAAGACTCAAAGTTCTTGTGATACAGGCCTTTCACTTTTTTGGTTAGCATTACCCCAAGGTATTTTATGATGTTTGTGGCAATGTGTAAAGAGTGATGTTTCTCTGATTTCTGTCTCTGACCATTTATCATTTGTATATATTAGGGCTACTGATTTTCTTGAGTTGATCATGTAGCCTGCCACTTTGCCGAATGTGTTAATCAGTTGTAAGAATTCCCTGGTATAGTTCTTGGGTCATTTATGTAAACTATCATATCATCTACAAATACTGAAAGTTTGACCTCTTCCTGCCCAATTTTTATGCCTTTATCCCCTTTTGTTCTTCTGGCTAGAACTTCAAGTAAAATATTGAAAAGGAATGGAGAGAGTGCGCAGCCTTGTTTTCTTCCTGATTTTAGAGGAATTGCATTGAGTTTCTGTCCATTTAGTTTGTTGTTTTCTGTTGATTTGATGTATATAGATTTTATTATGTTGAGTTAAGTTCCTGTTTCCCCTTATCTCTCCAAGACCTTTATCATGAAGAGGAGATGGATTTTCTCAAAGGTTGTTCAGCATCTAGGGAAATAATCATGTGACATTTGATTCTCAGCTTGTTTTTATGGTGGATTACATTGATGGATTTTCATATGTTGAACCATCCCTGCATCACTGGGTAGAAAGATACTTGATCATGGTGAATGATTGTTTTGATGTGTTCTTGGATTTGATTTGCTCTTATTTTATTGTGTATTTTTGCATCAATGTTTAGAAGCAATATTGGTCTGAAGTTCTCTTTCTTAGATGTGTCTTATGGTGGCTTGGAGATCAATGTTATTGAAGCCTCATAGAAAGAGTGTGGCAAAGACCCTTCTGTTTGTATTGCATGGAATTCTTTGAGAAGAATTCTTATAAGATCTTTTTTGAATTTTTGGTAGAATTCTGCTCTGAGAGCACCTGGACCTGGGCTTTTTTTGTTTGGGAGAGTTTTGATGATTTCTGTATTTCCATAGGTTTTATAGGTATATTTATATTGCTTATGTGTTCTTAATTTAGTTTCTGCTAGTGATAGCTATCCAGGAAGTCTTCCATTTCCTTTATAATATAAAATTTTGTGGAGTATATGTTTTCAAAGTATGACTTGATGATTCTCTGAATTTCATCTGTGTCCGTTGTTATGACCCCCTTTTCATTTCTGATTTTGTTAATTTGAATATTCACGCTCTACTGTTTGATAAGTTAGGACAAAAGGTTTGTCTATCTTGTTGATTTTTCTCAAAGAACCAACTCTTCGTTGCATTGATTCTTTGTATTGATTTCCTAGTTTCTACTTTATTGATTTCAGCCCTCAATTTTATTATTTCCTGGTGTCTATTCCTCCTGGGGGAGTTTGCTTCATTGTGTTCTAGAGCTTTCATCTGTGCGGTTGATTGTCTTGTATAACTATTCTCCAGTTTCTTCATGTGGGCACTTAGTGCTATGAACTTCTCAAGTAGCACTGCTTTAAAAGTGTTCCATAGTTTTGGGTTCTCAGAAGTCTTTAATTAGTTTTTTCATTTCTTCTTTCACCCAGGAATGGTAAATTTGTGCATTATTCAATTCCAATGAATTTGTAGCTTTTCTGCAATTTGTGTCGTTGTTGAATTCTAATTTTCACGCATGGTGGTCTGATAAAATGCGTGGAGTTATTATTTTGTAGCTGCTGAGGTTTGATATGCTGCCAAGGAAGTGGTCGATTTTTGAAAAGGTTCCATGTGGTAGTGAGAAGAAGGTATATTGGTTTTTATGAAATGTTCTATAGATGTCAGTTAATCCCAGTTGTGTCATTACTTCTATTAAACCCTTTGCTACTTTGTTGAGTTTCTGTCTGGAATTCCTGTCTAGTGATGAGAGTGGTGTGTTGAAATCTCCCACTATAAATGTGTGCGGCTTTATATGTGATTTATTTCTAATAATGTTACTTTTATGAATGTAGATGCCGTTTTATTTGGTCCATAGATGTTCAGGATAGACCCTTCATCTTGGTGGATTTATTCTGTGATGAGTATATAATCACCTCCTTCATCTCTTTTGATTGATTTTATTTTAAAATCTAGTTTGTTAGATATTAGGATTGCTACCCCTGCTTGTTTCTTGGGTCCATTTGATTGAAACATTTTTCCTGAACTTTAACTCTCAGGTAATGTCTGTCTTTGAGGATGAGGTGTGTTTCCTGTATGCAGCAGGAGGAAGGTTTCAGTCTTCGAATCCATTCTGCTATCCTGTGTCTTTTTATGGGTGAGTTAAGGCCATTAATGTTGAGGGATATTAAAGACCATTGATTGCTCATCCTTCCTCGATTTGCAATTGTTGTTGTTAGTGGAATTATGTGTGGAATTTCCCCCCTTTGTTCTTTTGGCTGTTGGTAGAGAGGGATTCTCTAATGCCTATATTATTCTGTTTGTAGTTAGCTAGCTTCCTTGGGCTGGAGTTTTCCTTCCAAAACATTCTGTAGGGCTGGGTTAGTGGATACGTATTGCTTGAATCTATTTTTTTCATGGATTATCTTGTTTTCTCCATCTGTAGTGATTGAGATCTTTGTTGGGTATAGTAGTCTGGGCTGGAATCCATGGTCTCTTAGTGTTGGTAGAATATCTATCCAGGGCCTTCTGGCTTTCAGAGTTTCCATGCAGAATTCAGGTGTAATTCTTATAGGTCTGCCTTTATATGTTACTTGGCATTTTTCCTTAGCTTCTCTTAATATTCTTTCTTTATTCTGTATAATTGGGGTCTTGATTATGATGTGGTTAGGGGACCTTTTTGTGGTCTACTCTATTTGGTGCTCTGTAAGCTATTGGTACCTTCATTGGCATGTTTTTCTTAAGGTTGGGAAAGTTTTCTTCTATGATTTTGTTGAATATGTTTTCTGCCTCTTTGAGGTGGTTTTCTTCTCCTTCTTCTATACCTATTATTCTTAGCTTTGGTCATTTCATGGTGTCCCATATTTCCTGGATGTTTTGTGTTAAGGATTTGTTGGACTTAAGGTTTTCTTTGGTTGATGAATCCATGTCACGTAGTGTATCTTCAACACTTGAGATTCTCTCTTCCATCTCTTCTATTCTGTTGGTAGTGTTTGTATCGGTAGTACCTGACTGTTTGCCCAGCTTTTCTATTTCCTGCCTTTCTTCAGATTGTGTTTTTTATTGTCTCTATTTCAGTTTTCAACCCTTGCAGTGTTTGCATCGCTTCTTGCAATTTTCAGGTATCTTTTCGTCCATTTGTTGCCTTTTATGAATTTTTTGTTTTGTTCTTTCCTCCAATTCTTGCATTTTTTGGTTTGCTTTTTCTTCCATTTCTTGAATTTTTTGCCTCGTTTCTTCTTCCATTTCCTGCCTTTTTTGGTTTGTTTTTTCTTCCAATTCTTGCATTTTTTGGGTTGTTTATTTCTTCCATTTCTTTCATTTTTGGGGTTGTTTTTTTCTTTCATTTCTTTAAGGGATTTTCCTATATCCTCTTTTATGGCCTCTATCATTTTCATGAAAATGGTTTTAAGGTCGTTCTCTTCTGCTTCGTTCGCATTGGAATGTTGGAGTCTTGCTGGTGTGTAGTCTCTAGAATCTGGTGGTGTCATATTTTTTTTCTGTTGCTGAGTGTGTTTTTGTATTGTCTCTTTCCCATCTCTTCTTCTAGTGGGTGCAGAAAGAGCACCTTACTGGTCTGGTGTTTAGGGGACTAGAGTTCCCCTTTGGTGGGTGCTAGCAAGTCCAATAATCTGGTGGTGCTTCTATTCCTTTTCCTCATACTGGTCCCGGGGGTGGAGAAGAAGAACAGGAATCTGGGGCGCTTAGCCTCCCACCTTGTCCCCTGGACCATTTGCTGTACCCTGTTGTACCTGATCCTGTGGCCGTAACAGCTGTTCCCCTGTTATCCCTGGCTCCTCTGGTCTCCTGGTCTCGTTGGTGTGAGAGAAGTCCCGGAGTCTGGGGTGCTTGGCTCCCACCGTAATTGGAAGATCTGTGCAGTTTCCAGGAGATCCTCAGGCACTGGAACACAGGCCCAGAAGCAGGGCCTGTTGTACCTGATGCTGCTGCTGGAACAGCTGCTTCCCTGGACTCCCTGGCTCCTTTGGTTTCCTGGTCTCTTTGGTGGGAGAATAGTCCCAGAGGCTGGGGTGCTTTGCTCCCACCAGGATTGGAAGCTCTGTGCAGTTCCCAGGTGATTCCCAGCCACTGGAATACAGGCCCATGAGCAGGGACTGTTGTACCTGATGCTGCTCTGAGTTGCATTTCTTTGCCTTCTTCTTTATCTATTATTCTCAGATTTGGTTTCTTCACGGTGTCCAATATTTCCTGGCTATTTTGTTTTAGGGATTTATTGGTTTTGAGATTTTCTTTGGTTGAGGAATGTATGTCCTCTAATGATTCTTCAACATCTGAAATTCTCTCTTCTATCTCTTGTATTCTCTTGGTGATACTTGCATCTGTAGTTCCTGATCGTTTACCCAGCTTTTCCATTTCCAGGATCCCCTCGTTCTGTGTTTTCTTTATTGTTTCTATTTCAGTTTTCAATCCTTCAATTGTTTGAGTTGTTTCCATCATTTGTTTGGTTGCTTTTTCTTGGTACTCTTTAGATTTTTTGAGAGATTTGTTTATTTCTTGAATTTTTACCCCATTTAATGAATTTTTTGTTTGTTTTTTCCTCTATTTCTTTAAGGGATTTCTTCCTTTCTTCTTTGAGGGTCTCTATCATCTTCATAAAATGATTTTTAAGGTCTGTCTCCTCTGCTTCATCTATGTAGTGATTTTCAGGTCTTGCTGGCATTGGTTCCCTAGATTCTGGTGGAGTCATGTTGGTCTTTTGATTGCTGAGTGAGCTCTTATTCTGTCTTCTTCCCATTTCTTCTTCCAGTGGGTGCTGGTGGGGTCTTTCTGTCTCCACTGGTCTACTTGCTTCCTGAAGCTGACTGGGATCGTGCGTAGTTTGGGGCCTGCAAGGGCTGGCTGGCTGGGATCAATGGCGTTTGGGGCCTGGAAGGGCTGATATCTTTCCTGTGTGGGTGGGATTTCTGGATGCCAGGAGTGGTCCCTGGAAGATCAAGAGGATGGGGATCGGCCAGAGAATGGGGAGTGTCCCCCTGAGACCCAAGCTCACCTAGCTTGGATCACAGGGGTTTGGGCCTCATAGGGCTGATATCTTTCCTGTTTGGGCGGGTCTTCTGGATACCAGGAGCAGCCCCGTAAGATTGAGGGGATGGGTGTTGGGCAGAGGATAGGGAATGTCCCCCCGAGAACCAAGCTACCTAGCTGGGATTGCAAGAGATTGGGGCCTGGAATTTTTTCCTTACAAGCTTTTGGTAAAGAGCCTTATCAGGTTGTTACACCTTTGTCCCGTCAACAACATAATGGCTACAAAATAATAATTGTGACTGGGCCATTATTCTCTCTGCTACTCAGAGTTGTTTTGATAATCATTACCCATCCAACAATTTGGTTTCCTTTTTAAAAATGCATTCTTTAATTTTTCCCAAAAGTGTAGTCTCTCAGCCTATTTCTAAGGGGCAAGTGGTTTTTACAGATGGTTCCTCTCTAGGTACAGTTGAAGTCGTGTCTTATCTGATCATTAAGACAGCCAGAATTCCTGCAACTTCTGTCCAAATGGCTGAACTCTCAGCCATTTCCTTGGCTCTACAACTCTTCCCAACTGAAGCGTTAAACATTTATAATGATAGTCAATATGTTGCTCATATTATCCAACCCTTAGAGACTGCTGACTGTGTTGCTTCCTTATCCAATATACAAGAAAGTTTATTACAGGTACAAGGTCTGCTATGGTAACAGAGCAAACCTATATTTGTGGTACATCTTTAGGCCCACACCCCTTTGCCAGGGCCACTCAGTGAAGGAAATCGCATGGCTGACTGGTATGCGCAAATTGGTGCAGTTTTACAAGTTCTCACTAAAGCACAATCACTAAATATTCACTGTCATCTCAGCGCAGGGTCTTTGTGCTTTCATACGGGGATCACCAAAGAACAGGCTATTCAAATAGTTAAGGATTGCCCTATTCGTGTAGAATTTCTTCCTGTACCTCACCTGGGGGTCAATACTCGAGGACTTTTGCCTAACCATATTTGGCAAATGTATATAACACTTGTGCCATTATTTGGCAAATTACAATTTGTCCATGTTTTCGTAGATACTTTCCCCCACATGATATATGCCTCTGCACACTCTGCTGAAAAAGTAAAATATGTTAAGAGCTACTGTTTACAAGCTTTTGCTTACAGGGGGTTCCCAAAACAGATTAAGGCTGATAATGCCCCCGTCTATGTCAGCAGAAGTTTCAATCAGTTTTGTCTAGATTTTGATATCTCCTCCTCTAAAACTGGAATTCTTTACAACTCCAAAGTACTGGCTATTTGTGGAACGTGCTCATCTCACTTTAAAAGTGTATTTAGCTAAAGAAAAGAAGGGGGATCTTGGGGGCCACCTTGGCTCCCCTAACTCTACTCTGTCATTATCATCTATATATTAAACTTTTTCATTTTGGATGCTTCTTGCAACTCTGCAGCAGATTGTCATTGGCGGCCTGCTTTACAGCAATTACCTCTAGTTAAATGGAAATACCTGACCTAGGGTGTTTGGAAAGGACCAGATCTGGTTTTGGTTTGGGCCCAGGCATCTGTTTGTCTTTTCCTACAAGATGGTGAGTACCCATATTGGGATCCAGAGCATTGTGTGTTCTCTGTTCCTGCTGATACTCATCAGCTACCTATAGACTCATTAGGCTTTAATGAGGAACCTCCCTGTCCTGATGCTGGCGAGTCTTCAGTGTCAGGTGTATCCTGCTACAATCAGCCTCATCCATAGCCTAGAAAAGACAGCCCTCAGGAAGGATTTGCCTGCTTGGACATTTGCTATATTCAATGACACTCCCTCGGGACAAATGTTTAATTATTTTCTCCATGATTTCCACTTGTGAAGCTGTTGATCATCCATTGGTTTTTTGTGTTCCAGGTGTCATGCTTATTCCAGTGGAACACTCAAGAAAGAACGTAGTCGTCCTCAGAAGACGCTTGAGAGACTTTGTCATCACAGCGGCTGCTCTTAGCAGGCAAGCTGGATAAACACCAGAGGGAATGCATCTACCCTAGTTCCCAAATTTATTAATTAAAACTGGGCACTTTAAATCTTAATAAGTAACAACTGGACTTAATTGGATATTCTAACTGGGATCAGGGTGCCTCGCTTTTGGGAGACCTCCTCTCAATGGGACTGCAACAGACAGGTCAATTACTTAAGAAAAGGAGGGGGTCACTAGCCTTTAGGTTTATAACCCTGGGCAACTAAGTCTTCAGGCCTAGTTTGCCTTTTGGAAAGGCCACAATCCCAGAGCCATTTTCTTATAAAGCAGATCAGTGCAGGCCTGGTTGAGCCAGTAAGACAAATGAGTTATCAGTGATGGGTAAATTCCGGGGTACATCTTTCAACCCAAGACAGAGGGTCTTTGAGCCCTGGACTGACTTCTCATTGACAGGTAAGATAGATATTAACGTCCTGGGCAACCTAAGCCAGATGCTCATTTTAATTTTATATAAAAGGGATATTTCTTATCCCCTTCCCCAAGGGAGGTCTGTCTGCTGACTGCGTGTGCTAGGGGCTTTAGGCTAAACACTTCTCATCAGTTCCAGTAAGTTCCTATTATCCATCCTTTGTTTAAATGCTAATTCCTGTTGGGCCCACCTTTTGCTGGAGGTCCCTGGGAACAGAGTTTCTACCTTGGTGATTTTCCACCATGCCTGCCTTGGGTGTTTAAGACTCTACCCTGCGAGAATAAATGCCATTCTCCTTGTAAGAATGATCCACTGTATTTGTCTTTATTTTACATCCTTAGCCCTTTGCCTCGGATAATTGTGACGTTTGGTAACACCATAGCTGCAAACAAACCTGTGGATCGCTACTCTGCAAGATTCATTTGACATTACACACAAGCATGTCGTCTCAGCATCTTGAAATATCATCCTTGTAAGATACTGTCTTTCATAATTAGTTTATAAATTCATATCTAAGATTCATATCATTGTTAGGTTTGGTTGCAAATGTCTGTAATTTTGTGCATGTTTATCCATATCTAAAGATATATCCTGTATATTTTTGAGGGCTAGATTCTATTGATTCCACTTCATACTGCATCTGTACCTGTGGGCATGGAGTCATCCCCAAAGTTACGGGAATTCTATTAGTGAATACACTCCTAAAATATTTATTCTCCATTCTCAGTAAATAACAATTTGAAAGAGATCCTGTTGAAGGTAGTTGCTCCATTTTCCTTTAAGGATATTCTAACTGGATTCAACAGTTCACATTTGCATTAGAAATGTGAAATATAAAAGATATTGCACAGCAGTCTTCACTATCTAATAGTCTTTTCACTCTTGTATATGTTGAAGAGATGAGTCTCTCTGACACTAAAAATTGGTATATAAATGAATAGTAGATTTAAGGAACTATGTTTCTTGGTAATAGAAGTTAATTTCAAGTAGATCAAATGTGACACAATCAAGAAAATATGTGTCTAATTTTATTGACTTATATGTGTGTATGTGTATTGAATATATGTCATTATTGTGTAGATATGTATGCATAATACATATTTTATATTGATTCAAATATTTTCAATACATATGTATGAATACATATTAATATTCTTTCCAAAAAGAAAGAATCTTCAAAAAATGGTATTGCTCTAATTTATGTCCACATGCAGAAATAGGTTAATCAATAAAAATTCCCTTACTAAGATTTACCTCTATATGCACTAACATGCTATCTCTAAAATTTAATTAGGAAACTCTTTTTGAAAATGGATAGAATTCCATTAGAAGATTAATAGATTTGAAAATTGCACCTAATAATTTTCTGTGAATTTATTATTCCAGAATTAGACCAACTAGTTTATCAAACTATTATTTCCAGGTTCCATGGAATTTTATGCAAAAAGTAATGATAATATTGTATCAGGTAGGGATCAAAGAGTAAAAGTAAAACCTGTCTTCAGGATATAACAGGTATTTTGAAAATAGTTAGGGGTTTCTTTTTAATTTTTTATTACTCAAAGTTCTTGTCACACACGTTTTTCACCTGTTTGGTTAGATTTACAGCAAAACATTTTATGTTATTTGTGGCTATTGTAAAGGGTAATGTTTCATTGATCTCATTCTCAGCACATTTCTTATCTATATACAGTAAGTTTACTGAATTTTTGAGTTATTCCTGCATCCTGCCACTTTGCTGAAGGTGTTTATCTGCTGTAGGAGTTCCCTGGTAGATGCTTCGGGGTTCTTATGTAGGATATCACATAATCTGAGAATAATGGAAGATTGACATCTTTCCCATTTGTATTTCAAGGACAATATTGAAGAGATATGGAGAGAGTTGACAGCCTTGTCTTGTTCTTGATTTTAGAGGAATCGCCGTGTGTTTCTTTCTATTTAGTTTTATGTTGGCTGTTCTTTTGCTGTATATTGCCTTTATTATATTTAGGTATGCTAATGTTTTCCCTGATCTGTCCAAGATCTTTATGCAGCAGCTGATGGAAGCAGTGGCAGACACTCATAGCAGAACACTGAACTGAACTCCTGGAATCCAGTTGCAGAAAGGGAGGAGTAAGGAGCAAAGGGGTCAAGGCCATCTGGTGAAACCCACAGAACCTGAACAAGGTGAAGGTCATGGACAAAATACTAATAGCTGAGAAGCCAAAATTGGACTGACCCAGACCCTCTAAACATGGATATCAGGTAGGAAGTCTTCACAATCTATGGACCCTTGGGTAATAGATCAGTATTTAACCCTGGTGTACGAATGGATTTTGGGAGGCCACTCCACATGGATGCATGGGAGGGGGCCTAGGCTCTGCCACAGATCACATGATAGACTTTGCAGATCGCCCATATTTTCTAAATACATCCTGGTTCCCACAGATCAATTTCTCACTCAGCCATCCACAGAGAGTGCTTCACCTTGCAGTAGGTCAAAGCTCATACATAAAGAATGACCAATTTAAACAGTGTGAGGAATTCTCTCTTGTGGTTAGCTGACTTAAGAAACCCATTCCCCATACTAGATTACTTAGCCAGTCTTGATACAGGAGGAGGAACTTGGTCCTACCACACCATTTTCAAGCACATAGGAGTCCTATCTCTTTCTGAATGAAGACAGAAGTCTATATGAGGATGAGTGTAGATGGGAGACAGGGGAGGGAATGAGGACAAGGAGGGAGATGAATTTATAAAGGTATGTAATATAAAATAAACAAAAAACAATCAAATAAATAAATTAAATGAACTTTCACTTCACCTTCAAGAGAGAGAGAAACCACAGAATGCTCCCTCCCAGCACCAACCAATGAGAACAGGAAAACTGCAAGTAACAAAGACATAGAAACGACTAATGCTTCCATCTGTAGCCAAACAATCAAAAATATGAACAAACCAGTTGCCCTGACTATGGGAAATTCCACTAATTTTCCCCCAAATATCAACCAATCAGGATTGGACCAATACCTATAATTTTATGATTTTTTCCTTTAAAATTCTGGCAATAGCTTCCTCCAGGTACCTCCTGCATCAGCTTGTTAGACGAGGTCTCTACTAGTAGGATCGCCCATTAAAGCCTTGTATTTGCAGTTTGGTAAAGTGTGTCTCCTAAGTGGTCTCTGTGTGTCTTTTAGACTTTGGCACAACATTTTGGTGCATTTTCCAGGGACCACAGATAACCCCCTGGAACCCAGACCTCAAAGGTTTTCACCACTCAACTGTGTAAGACAGATCTTCTGTTTTCTGTTCTCTGTCTCCCTTCTTTGGGTCAGCTTCTAAATACTTCTGTCTGGCATCTGTATTCTTCTGGCTGACATGTGAGTTAAAATCTTCACAGGTCATATATATTCCTAGGCAGATGTGCTATTATGTAGACCTGAAGGAATCAGGCGAGGTCCCTTTGCTAATATGGATGGAGGCCCATATAGGTGATCCTGTCGGCATTTTTGGATCACATCCGTTTGGAGGGAAATAATTGAGGAAAATGATCCCATGGTGGGTGTCGTCCCTTTCTTTGGATTTTGGTTTAGTTGAGCTTGGCCAGAACTGACACTCTGAATTCCATGGAAATCTGATACTCTGTTCTTGCCCCTTCTGTTTGGCTATTGCATTGCCTCTTTTGTGTCTTGTGTAAATGCTGTGTTTGTTTTTATTTGTTTGCCTTGTGTTGATGATACTGTTAGTGTGAACCTGACTGAGATGCAAATCCTATTCATACCCCTTGACTTTACTTTGCCCCACTAGGGCAAACGAGAGAGACTTCCCATAATAATAGTGTTAACGTCAAACAAAAGATAAAGGGACATATGGCAAATGGCTTACTTGGGACAGAATCCCCTTTATAAAAACAAAATTTCCTGCTGAAGCAGCTCCTCCAGTAAGGGAGGGTATTGTCTGGTGATTGATGATGGGTCCTGGTGCCTGGATGCAGCCTTTCCACTGTGCCTCTTCTTGGCCAACTCAAGCAAAACATCCAAGGTACAGTTTAGAGTGGGTTAATATTGTGTTGACCATCCTTTTGTGTGCTAGCTAGTTGCCATAGAATGAAATGTATGTTCATGACTCCTACCAGTTTTCTACTTGAATCATTTGTTCATATCACTGTTGAGTTTTATGTATGTCCTCTATCAGACATTTTGGTTGCTTGAATTTTTCAAATATCTTATGTCATGGATAAATAAGTACATCTTACCAGCACTTCACTTGTGGCCAATGACAGACAAAGGAGATGTGGAGCTAGAAGTGTATCTCAATGTTAAGCGTGCTTGCCTAAAATATGAAAGGTGCTGTTCCTGATCCCCAGCACTAGGGGGAATGTTGGACCCATTTGTCATCTGATATCTTTCCCACTTTGCAGGAAAGTAAAATTTTATACATGCTGTAATCTTTAAAGCCTGTTGACCTGTCAATGGCTTGTCTTAATTGCCAAGCTGAGAATTATATTACTTAGGCCCATGTTACTGACAGTAAAAAAATTATTAAAATTATCAAAGAACAATGTTGACTTAATTTGGTTAAATCAAAAACGTAAAAAAATTATGTTATTACAGTCTCTGGCTACTTTGTTAAAGTCCTACTTATTGTAAACACAAAATCCTTATTTGTCTTATGACTCCCATAAGTCCCTCTTACATGGCATAAAATGTCCTTCTCTGATACAATTCTTATCTAAAATAATAATGATAATAATAATAATAATAATAGGTCTCATTTCTAAGAATCTGACAGTTGAGAACTCACCATAGCAACAGCACATGTTCAGGAATCTATAACATTCATAAATCAAATGGTATTTAGAAATCAATTCAGGCAAAAAATAAAATGTAAAAAATGTTTTGGTCAAAATCCATGTATAGACTTTTAAATGCAAAACCGTAGTCTGTGCCATTGGTCTAACAAGAGACTCCTATTTTTGACTTGTGCCTCCCCCTTTTAAAGAGCAATGAAATATACACTCTTAGTATTTTCCGTTCTTTTTTTATATTTTATTTTCCAGTTTAAATTTAGATAAGAAACGAGGTTACTTCACAAGTCAGTTCCAGGTCCGTCTCCCATTCCCTCCCCTCCTCCTGTGCTGTGCCTTCCCCCAACCCCCCCCGTTATTCCCTCATTCCCCCAGGGAGGGTGAGGCCCTCCATGGGGGTGTCCATAGTCTGTCATTTCATATAGAGCAGGGCCTAGACCCTTCCCCAAGAGTTCAGGGTAAGAGTGCACCTCACATTGTTCTATGGGAGTCCAAAGTCCGTGTGTATACTTGGGATGGGTACTGATCTGCTGCCCAAGGCTCAATAGATTCCCTAGGCCTCCTCACTGACACCCAGATTCAGGGGGTCTTGATCAGTCCCATGCTGGATTCCCAGGCTGATGCCTAGGATTCAAGAGTTAACCTTTGTCTGGTCAGCTATTTCTGGGGGTTAAACCAGACCAGTTTTAATCCCTTTGATCATCAGTCCTCCCTCTCTGTTACTGGCTTTCTTGAGTTCAGCTCAGTACTTAACCAAGGGAGTCTGCCTCTTCTTCGATCAGCCACTAAATGAAGTTTCTGTTTCCCAGACACTCTGGCCATAGGATTGTAGGCTGGCACTCCTCAGATCTATGTCTAAAATCCATATATGAGAGAGTACATGCCATGTTTCTCTTTTTGTGACTGGGTTACCTCACTCAGGATGGCTTCTTCTAGTGTCATCCATTTGCCTGCGAATCTCATGATTCCATTATTTTTTCTGCTGAATAGTACCACATTTTCTCTATCCACTCTTCGGGTGAGGGACATCTAGGTTGCTTCCAAGTTCTGGCTATTACAAATAAAGCCGCTATGAACATAGTGGAGCAGACATCTTTGTTGTATGAATGGGCATCTTTTGGATATATGCCTAAGAGTGGAGTTGCTGGGTCTTGTGGTAGGTTTATTCCCATTTTTCTGAGGAATCTCCATACTGATTTCCAAAGTGGCTGAACCAGTTGGCACTCCCACCAGCAATGGAGGAGTGTCCCCTTTCACCACATCCTCTCCAGCATAAATTGTCACTGGTGTTTTTGATTTTAGCCATTCTGACAGGAGTGAGATGGTAATTCAGAGTTGTTTTGATTTGCATTTCCCGGATGGCTAAGGATGTTGAGCACTTTCTCAAGTTCCTCTCAGCCATTTTAGACTCCTCTATTGAAAACTCTCTATTTAGTTCTGCAGCCCACTTTTTAATAGGGTCCTTTGGTGTGAGGAGCTGCCCTCGCTATCGCTATCGCCATTAGAAGATGGCGCTGACATCCGCTGTCAGTTGGAGTCCACCGTTTAAGCTGTGCCTCTCCCGTGGCGTCATCTGGGGTGATGAGCAAACCACCAATCCTGGCTCGACATGTCACACTCGGAGCTTCTAGGCTTATATAAGGGGCTGGGTTTCTTAGCTTGGGGTCTCCCTCTCAGAAGCTGATCATCTATCTCTCAAGATGCATTAAAGCTTTACTGCAGAAGGATCCGAGTGTCCTGTGTCATTCTTGCTGGCGAGACTGTGGCGCGGGACATCTGATGCCGAAACCCGGGAACTCTTCAACATCACCGGGGCCCCGGGAGACCCCTCATTAGACGGGGCAGATTCAGAACTGCAGGGACATAAGTTCAGAGAGGTATGCTTTACCCTGATCACGGCTTTTCTCGACTTTGGCCTTAGTTTGTCATCACTGTGGGACGTGTCAGTGGAGGCTTTGGTGCTAGTCCTGTTTGTCCTTCTTCTTCATCGTGGCTGGTGCTGACAGAACGGTGCTGCTGTCCGTCTGGTAAAGAAGTCGAGCGCCGTTTTTTAGATAAGACGCCAACGCGATTGGGTCATCACAGTCAGTGGTTACTGCCATACAGACTGTGCTAAAACAAAGAGATCTTAAAATTGCACCACAAACACTTCAAAATTTTGTGAAGGAGGTAGATAGAGTGGCACCATGGTATGCTTGTTCCGGGTCCCTCACTGTGGCCTCATGGAACAAGCTAGGTAAAGAACTAGACAGGAAGCATGCAGAAGGAGATCTCCGCTTAGGTACCAAAGCCATTTGGAAGCTAGTTAAAAACTGCTTGGAGGATGAGGCCTGTCACCCTGCGATAGTAGAAAGTCAGGGAACCTTAGAGGAAGTTCAGGATAGCATGTCAGAAACTGAACGGAGTGAGAGAATGGGAGCTCGCAAAAGGAAAGACATGTCTAAGAAAAAAGGCCCTCCCCAAGAAGTTAAGAAACGGGGAGAGAAAGAAGGGAGTGATCATTCACCCCCTAACAAATCTAAGAAAAAGAAAAAGCCAGAATCTAGCCTATACCCTACGGTAGAACTAGAAGCCTTGGAGGTAGATAATTCCGATTCTGACACTCTGGATTCTAGTGAAGAAGGTGGTCTAGAGGAGTATGTGGCATGGTATGAGGAAGAAAGATATCACCCTGATAGATACCGGCCGCTGAAAACAAAAATGAATGTGAGGCCACCGCCTAAAAATCCGGCCGGCTCACGCCCCTCGGCGCCTCCGCCGTATGAGCTTCGGCTGAATACTGGTACTGACTCCTTTTTACCTTTAGAGGAACGGAGAAAAATACAAGTGGCTTTTCCAGTATTCGAGAATGTGGAAGGCAGAAGGGTACATACCCCCGTAGATTACAATCAAATCAAAGAATTGGCCGAATCCGTTCGTAATTATGGGGTCAATGCTAACTTTACCACAATACAGGTGGAAAGGCTTGCTAAGTTTGCCATGACTCCCACTGACTGGCAGACGACAGTGAAAGTAGTGCTTCCCAACATGGGACAATACATGGAATGGAAGGCTCTCTGATATGATGCAGCCCAGGCGCAAATTAGAGTTAATGCCACGGCTGAAGATGAGAATCAGAGGCAGTGGACATTTGAAATGCTAACAGGTCAGGGTCAACATGCCCTTAATCAAACCAACTACATCTGGGCCATCTATGGTCAGGTGTCGGCCGCCACTATTAAAGCATGGAAGGCCCTCACAAAAAGGGGAGAATCCAGTGGACACCTTACAAAGATTGTCCAAGGACCCCAAGAGCCATTTTCAGACTTTGTGGCCAGAATGACCGAGGCCGCCGGTCGCATCTTTGGTGATTCAGAACAAGCTATGCCCCTGATTGAGCAACTTGTCTATGAACAAGCAACCCAGGAAGGTCGAGCGGCTATCGCCCCTCGCAAAAGCAAAGTTTACAAGATTGGCTCAGAGTGTGCAGGGAGCTGGGGGGACCCCTAACCAATGCAGGACTAGCTGCCACCATTTTACAAACGCACAGGCGTAGAGATTTATATAGTCGAAAAGCTTGTTTTAATTGTGGGAAAATGGGGCACCTTAAGAAAGATTGTCAAGCCCCTGAAAGAACAAGAGAACTGGAGCTTTGCCGTCGTTGTGGTAAAGGTTATCATAGGGCTAGTGAATGCAGGTCAGTCCGGGATATGAAAGGGAGGCTTCTGCCCCCTATTGAAGAACCCAAGGTACCCCAATCAAAAAACGGGTCACGGGGCCCATGGTCCCAGGGCCCTCAGAAATATGGGAACCGATTTCAGAAAAGCAATCAAGAGGAAGTAGAGGCTTTCGAGGAACCCCGGAATGGACTTGCGTGCCGCCTCCGACTTCTTACTCATTCCCCAAATGAATGTTCAACCGGTCCCAGTCCATTCCCCTGGACCTTGGCCCCCTGCCACCATTGGGCTTATTCTGGGCCGTGGCTCCTTAACTTTACAGGGACTCGTTATATATCCTGGGATTGTTGACCCGTATCATAAAGAGGAGATTCAAGTTCTCTGTTCTAGCCCTCGGGGTGTATTTTCTATAAAGCAGGGAGATAGAATTGCACAACTGGTGTTGCTGCCCTCCCTCGGGGATGGAGAAACCTACACTTTACAAAAAAGGGCTATGGGATCTTCTGGAAGTGATTCAGCCTATCTGGCTATACCCCTAAATGAGAGACCTACAATAAAATTGTTAATTAATGGAAAAGAATTTGAAGGGATAATGGATATGGGAGCAGACAAAAGCATTATTTCACTCCATTGGTGGCCGAAGTCTTGGCCCACTGTTGTTTCATCTCATTCTCTACAAGGTCTTGGATACCAGTCCTCTCCTGCCATCAGTGCCTCAGCCTTAACCTGGCGGAATGCTGAGGGCAAACAGGGATGTTTTACCCCCTATGTGTTGCCACTCCCTGTAAATTTATGGGGACGGGATGTGTTACAAGCCATGGGCATGACCCTAACTAATGAATACTCCCCCTAGGCATCAGCCATTATGGCAAAGATGGGGTATACAAAGGGTAGAGGCTTGGGTAGGCAAGAACAAGGCAGAATAAAACCCATTACGCAACACGGAAATCGGGGTAGAAAAGGACTGGGTTTTATTTAGGGGCCGTTGAGGCTTCACGACCCATACCGTGGAAAACAGAGGAGCCGTTATGGGTCTCTCAATGGCCTCTATCCTCTGAAAAATTAGAGGCTGTCACAAGATTAGTGCAAGAACAGGAACGGCTGGGGCATCTAGAGCCTTCTACCTCCCCATGGAATACACCAATTTTTGTTATTAAGAAGAAATCTGGGAAGTGGAGATTACTCCAAGACCTGCGGGCCATTAACAATCAGATGCATCTTTTTGGCCCTGTTCAAAGAGGACTTCCTTTGCTTTCTGCACTTCCTCAAGATTGGAAGCTTATTATTATAGATATTAAGGATTGTTTCTTCTCTATTCCACTTTACCCACGGGATAGACCAAGGTTTGCCGTCACTATCCCTTCTCTTAATCATATGGAACCAGACAAGAGATTTCAGTGGAAGGTACTGCCGCAAGGCATGGCCAATAGCCCAACTATATGTCAGCTGTATGTGCAGGAGGCTTTGGAGCCAATTAGGAAGCAATTTACATCTTTAATCATGATCCATTATATGGACGATATTCTTATTTGTCAGAAAGAGTTAGATGTTTACAAAAGGCTTTTCCCATGCGGGTGGCTGAATTAAAACAGTGGGGATTAGAGATTGCCTCAGAAAAGGGTCAATTTGCAGATACAGGCCTCTTTTTGGGCTCAATGATTACTCCCAAAAATATAGTTCCTCAGAATATAGAAATTCACAAAGACCACTTACAAACATTAAATGATTTTCAGAGACTTCTGGGAGATATAAATTGGTTGAGGCCCTTTTTAAAAATTCCTTCTGCTGATCTAAAACCCCTCTTTGATCTCCTGGAGGGTGAGCCTCATATCTCCTCACCCAGAAAATTTACCCCTGCTGCCCACCGAGCCTTACAGATGGTGGAAGAGGCCTTACAGGAAGCACAATTACAATGTATTGAGGAGTCACTACCTTTTAATCTGTGTGTTTTTAAGACAGCTCAATTGCCAACTGCAGTCCTGTGGCAACATGGACCATTACTTTGGATTCATCCAAATGCTTCCCCTGCTAAGATTATTGACTGGTACCCTGATGCTGTTGCACAGCTCGTGCTTCGCGGAATAAAAGCAGCTGTTACGCATTTTGGCAGGGATCCTGATTCCTTGATTGTGCCTTATACTGCTGCACAAGTTCAGACCTTGGCAGCCACATCTAGTGATTGGGCAGTTTTAGTTACTTCCTTTTCAGGACAAATTGATAATCATTTTCCAAAGCATCCAATTTTACAGTTTGCCCTAAACCAGGCTATAGTGTTTCCACAAGTGACAGCTAAAGACCCACTCCCAGATGGGACTGTGGTGTACACTGATGGATCGAAAACTGGTATGGGAGCTTATGTGGTCAAGGATAGGGTTATATCTAAACAATATAATGAAACTTCACCTCAAGTTGTAGAATGTCTGATAGTACTGGAGGTTCTTGAGGCTTTTCCAGGACCCCTCAATATTGTATCAGATTCCTCTTATGTGGTTAATGCAGTTAATCTCCTTGAGATAGCTGGAATAATAAGATCCTCCAGCAGAGTTGCTAACATCTTTCAGAAGATACAAGCTGCCTTGTTAAATAGGAGATTTCCTGTTTTCATTACCCATGTCCGAGCACATTCTGGACTCCCAGGTCCCATGTCCTTAGGGAATGACTTAGCGGACAAGGCTACAAAGCTGGTGGCCGCTGCCTTGTCTACCCACGCACAAGCAGCAAAAGAGTTCCATCAGCGCTTTCATGTGACGGCTGAGACCTTGCGCCATCGTTTTGCTCTATCCAGGAAAGAGGCTAGGGAAATTGTTACTCAATGCCAGAATTGCTGCGAATTCTTACCTGCTCCCCATGTGGGAATAAACCCACGTGGCATTAGACCATTGCAGATGTGGCAGATGGATGTTACTCATATTCCCTCTTTTGGAAGGCTTCAATATGTTCATGTTTCTGTTGACACCTGTTCTGGCGTAATGTTCGCCACGCCCCTAACAGGGGAAAAGGCCTCATATGTGATTCAACATTGCCTTGAGGCCTGGAGTGCTGGGGGAAAACCCAGAATTGTAAAAACAGAAAATGGACCAGCATATACCTCTCAAAAATTCCGACAGTTTTGTCGGCAAATGGAAGTTACTCATCTAAGTGGCCTACCTTATAACCCTCAAGGACAGGGCATTGTGGAACGTGTCCATCGTACACTCAAATCATATCTGATTAAACAAAATGGAAGTATTGAGGATGTTCTACCCTCGGTACCAAGAGTTGCTGTGTCCATGGCACTTTTTACCCTGAATTTCTTGAACTCTGATGCCCAAGGCCACACTGCGGCCGATCGCCACAGTTTAGAGCCTGATAGGCCAAAAGAAATGGGAAAATGGAAAGATGTCTTGACTGATCTCTGGAAAGGCCCAGATCCTATTCTTATAAGATCCAGGGGAGCTGTGTGTGTTTTTCCACAGGAGGAAGAAAACCCCCTGTGGATCCCTGAAAGACTCACTCGAAGAGCTCCTTCACATCTCCAGAATAAGAAGGATGGAGACCAAGTGGGTGACGAAGACTCTCCTACTCGGGATGATGGTTCCTAGTATGATGGGAGAGTTACGGTGGGCCATCATGTCTACCTTCCCCCTACCGATGCCAGTGATGCAGAATGCCCAAGTGTTCCCTAGATTAGAAGATGGCGGTGACATCCGCTGTCAGTTGGAGTCCACCGTTTAAGCTGTGTCTCTCCCGTGGCGTCATCTTGGGTGATGAGCAAACCACCAATCCCGGCTCTACACGTCTCACTCGGAGCTCCTAGGCTTATATAAGGGGCTGGGTTTCTTAGCTTGGGGTCACCCTCTCAGAAGCTGATCATCTATCTCTCAAGATGCATTAAAGCTTTACTGCAGAAGGATCCGAGTGTCCTGTGTCGTTCTTGCTGGCGAGAATATGGCGCGGGACACTTTTGTGTTTTGGATACTTGCTTCTTGAGTTCTTTGTAAATTTTGGAGATCAACCCTCTGTCAGATGTGGGATTAGTGAATATTTTTTCCTATTCTGTGGACTGCCTTTTTGTCTTGCTGACTGTGTCCTTTGCCTTACAGAAGCTTCTCAGTTTCAGCAGGTCCCATTTATTAATTGTTGATCTCACTGTCTGTGCTACTGGTGTTATGTTCAGGAAGATGTCTCCTGTAACAATTCGTTCAAGGGTACCACCCACTTTGTCTTCTCAGAGGTTCAGTGTGGCTGGATTTATGTTGAGGTCTTTGATCCATTTGGACTTAAGTTTTGTGCATGGCGATAAACATGGATTGATACACATTCTTCTACATGCCAGTCTCCAATTATGCCAGCACCAATTGTTGAAGATGCTTTATTTATTCCATTGTATATTTTTAGCTTCTTTGTCAAAGATCAGATGTTTGTACATGTGTGGGTTAATACCTGGGTTGTCAATTCGATTCCATTGGTCTACCTGTCTATTTTTGTTCCAATACCAAGCTGTTTTCAGGACTATAGCTCTGTAATAGAGCTTGAGGTCAGGGATGGTGATGCCTCCAGACGTTGCCTTGTTGAACAGTGTTGTTTTGGCTATCCTGGGTCTTTTGTTTTTCCGTATAAAATTGATCATTGTTCTTTCAAGGTCTGTGAAGAATTGTGCTGGGATTTTAATGGGGATTGCATTGAATCTGTAGATTGCTTTTGGCAGGATTGCCATTTTTATTACATTGATCCTACCTATCCAAGAGCATGGGAGATCTTTCCATTTTCTGAGGGCTTCTTTAATTTATTATTTTAAAGATTCAAAGTTCTTACGATGCAGGTCTTTCACTTGTTTGGTTAGCGTTACCCAGAGGTATTTTATGTTGTTTGTGTCAATTTTAAAGGGTGATGTTTCTATGATTTCTTTTTCAGCTCTTTTATCATCTGTATATAGTAGGGCTACTGATTTTCTTGAGTTGATGTTGTAGCCTGCCACTTTGCTGAAGGTGTTAATCAGCTGTAAGAGTTCCCTGGTAGAGTTCTTTGGTTCATTGATGTAAACTATCATATCGTCTGCAAACAGTGAAAGTTTGACCTCTTCCTTCCCAATTTGTATCCCCTTGATCCCCCTTTGTTGTCGTATGGCAATAGCTAGAACTTCAAGTACCACGTTGAAAATGTATGGAGAGAGTGAACAGCCTTGTTTTGTTCCTGATTTTAGAGGAATTGCGTTGAGGTTCTGTCCATTTAGTTTGATGTTGGCTGTTGGTTTACTGTATATAGCTTTTATTATGTTTAAGTATGTCTCTGTTATCCCAGATCTCTCCAAGACCTTTATCATGAAGGGGTGTTGGATTTTGTCAAAGGCTTTTTCAGCATCTAGTGAGATGATCATGTGATTTTTGTTTTTCAGCTTGTTTATATGGTGGATTACGTTGATGGATTTTCGTATGTTGAATCATCCCTGCATCCCTGGGATGAAACCTACTTGATCGTGGTGAATGATTGTTTTGATGTGTTCTTGGATCCGATTTGCCAGTATTTTATTATTTTTGCATCAATGTTCATGAGGGATATTGGTCTGAAGTTCTCTTTCTTAGTTGTATCTTTGTGTGGCTTGGGGATCAAGGTAATTGAAGCCTCATAGAAAAAGTTTGGCAAAGACCCTTCTGCTTCTATTGTGTGGAACACTTTGAGAAGAATTAGGATAAGCTGTTCTTTGAATTTCTGGTAGAATTCTGCACTGAGGCCATCTGGACCTGAACTTTTCTTGGTTGGGAGACTTTTGATGACAGCTTCTATTCCCACAGTGGTTATAGGTCTATTTAAATTGCTTGTCTGTTCTTGATTTAGATTTGGCAAATGATAGCTGTCCAGGAAGTCATCCATTTCCTTTAAATTTTCGAATTTTGTGGAGTACAGGTTTTCAAAGTATGACCTAATAATTCTCTGGATTTCCTCAGAGTCTGTTGTTATGTCCCCCTTTTCATTTCTGATTTTGTTTATTTGCGTGTTTACTCTCTGCTGTTTGGTAAGTTTGGACAAAGGTTTGTCTATCTTGTTTATTTTCTCAAAGAACCAACTCTTCGTTGCATTGATTCTTTGTATTGTTTTCCTGATTTCTACTTTATTGATTTCAGCCCTCAATTTGATTATTTCCTGGTGTCTACTCCTCCTGGGGGAGTTTGCTTCATTGTGTTCTAGACCTTTCAGCTCTGATGTTAATTCTCTTGTATAACTGTTATCCTGTTTCTTCATGTGAGCACTTAGTGCTATGAACTTCCCCCGTAGCACTGCTTTCAAAGTGTCCCATAGGTTTGGGTATGTTGTGTCTTCATTCTCATTGAATTCGAGGAAGTCTTTAATTTCTTTTTTTATTTCCTCTTTGACCCAGGGATGGTGCTGTTGAGCATTATTCAATTTCCATGAGTTTGTAGGTTTTCTGCAATTTGTGTTTTTGTTGAATTCTAGTTTTAAAGCATGGTGGTCTAATAAGATGCATGGAGTTATTCCAATTTTTTTGTAGCTGCTGAGGTTTGATATGTTGTCAAGTATGTGGTCGATTTTTGAGAAGGTTCCATGTGGTAGTGAGAAGAAGGTATATTCTTTTTTATGTGGATGAAATGTTATATACATATCTGTTAATCCCAGTTGTGTCATTACTTCTATTAGACCCTTTGCTTCTTTGTTGAGTTTCTGTCTGGTATTCCTGTCTAGTTGTGAGAGTGGTGTGTTGAAATCTCCCACCATAACTGTGTGGGGCTTTAGATGATATTTAATTCTAATAATGTTTCTTTAATGAATGTGGATGCCTTTGTATTTGGGGCATAGATGTTCAGGATAGACACTTCGTCTTGGTGGGTTTTACCTGTGATGAGTATGTAATGACCTCCTTCATCTCTTTTGATTGATTTTATTTTAAAGTCTAGTTTGTTAGATATTAGGATTGCTACCCCTTCTTGTTTCTTGGGTCCATTTGATTGAAAAATTTTTTCTCAACCTTTAACTCTCAGGTAATATCTGCCTTTGAGGGTGAGGTGTGTTTTTTGTATGCAGCAGAAGGAAGGTTTCAGTCTTCGAATCCATTCTGCTAGTCTGTGTCTTTTTATGGGTGAGTTGAGGCCATTAATATTGAGGGATATGAATGAACATTGATTGCTCATCCTTCTTCGATTTGCGATGGTTGTTGGTGGTGGAATTATGTGTGGTATTTCACCCCTTTGTTCTTTTGGCTGTTGGTAGAGAGGGATTCTCTAATGCTTATCTTTTTCTGGTTGCAGTTAGCTTCCTTGGGTTGGAGTTTTCCTGCCTCCCCCCTTTTAAAGAGCAATGAAATCTACACTGTTAGTGTTTTCCGTTCTTAAAAAAACCTGGAACTGTCTTGTGAAGCAACCTCGTTTCTTATCTAAATTTAAATTGGAAATTAAAATATAAAAAAACCTGCTTTTGCTTCCAGAGGAAATGAAAAATATATGGGCTTTAGTCATTTAAATTCAAGAAGTTACATTTACTTGTCTTTATTTTTTTAAAAGTTGGCAATATAAATTAAAATTTTAATCATAGTATGCTAATTCTGGTTTAAAAGTTTTTTCATTTTCAATATATTTTATATGCTTGTTGTGTTACAATTTTGTGTCTGTTTCAGGTATAATAATAAATTTTGTTACAAACATACAGCTAAAACAAAAATGCTTTAGGTATTTCTGCTGTCTAATGCTAATAGTAGCCAGTCATTTACAGACATAGCTTAAAATTTGCCTGTGAGCTCTGGTCATTATATTCAGGTTATCAAGAATATTAATTTAACAGTCACCCAGATGATAATTTTTTAAAGGCAGAAGAATACTTTTTTCTAAAAAGTTAAAATTAAAATAAACTGTGCTGCCAGGCATATTTACCTTTTATTTTTATTACTGGCAATTTTTCATCTTTCACTAGCTCTGTTCCACATGACTTACTTCCAGAGAATCATTCCTTTCTAGGGCCTGGTAGTGCACACATTTCACACAAACTTCCTGCTTTTTCCATCTGCATGAGATCTACCTTCTTGTCACTGGCACTTTTAAGATGCTCTGTCTCCTTAAATGTCCTGCCTCTTTGCTAAGTTAGTACCAGTTACAGTCAAGCTGGAGGGCTCTGAATGAAACATCCCTGAACAGCCTCTCAGTTTATATCCAGTTCTCCAAACATATCCTGCACTAATGTCACTGTAGCCATAAGTACAGATTCAGTATTTGCAGTGATAAAGCCTTACCTAGCCACCTATATGATTAAAACAAGTAAATAAAGACAAATTTTGTGACTAAGTTATACTAAATAGACAGTCCTTAAATGCTCAGAGATCTAGAGAGTATGACATTTAACATGTGTTATTTAAAATCTGTCATAACAGAGACAAGCCAACTTGTGACACCACTCCATTTCTTTCAAAAAGACTGATAAAAACTCCACCCAGAAAAGTGACAATGCTAGCCACTGAGCAATCCTGCCTTTCTACTCAACTGCTGCATTTGAACATGGACAAGAAGACAATGGAATCAACATCCTCCAAGTTGCTTGGGCCAATTGTAAGCAAGTCTTCCTAAAGTGCTCAATTGATCCACAGGTCCCATGCTATTACGCTATTAGGAGAAAGAATGTGTCCTTAAAAGCTCTGCCTTCAACAACTATGAAAACTCCAACTCTTGGGTGGCTGTGCATGATCATAATCATTAACTCAGTAAAATTTCATCCTTCTCAAGAACTCTGATGCTTTAGATGATTGACAGCTTTGCCATCTTAAAACAGCAGCAAAGTCTCTAACTGTTACAAAACAGATTTCAGAAACAGGTATTTTAATGTTTATTTATATGAAAATAAAAATACATAAAGCATATAAAAGTCTAAAGATACAAGTACAATTTGTACAATATGTACAGATTTCTAACTGAATCCTGTAGCTTTTGGTAGGACTCAAAATATCTTCTTTTTCTACAATGTGAATTTGAGTACAGATTGGTAATGCTAACATGTCTAAAACTTTTATACCCTTGTACCATAAAGTTCATATAAGCTTCAGAGGATCAAAACCCTATAGCTGGAATACACTTCTTACAGGTTAAAAGGACTCCAGATAAGTACAACTTTTGTTATCCCATGTTTCTCTTCCTGAGAAGGCGATTTTTCCCCCTGGTATTGCCTGATCACTAAAACTATAGACCTGAGAGTTCTGATTGAGTACATAAGTTTTAACTTCTGTTCTCAATTTAAACACATCTCAAAAAGGTTTCTGCTTTTGGCAGACATACCTGAGCACCGGTTGCTGATTACATCCTACTCCTAGAGGCTGAGAGTCCTGGACTTGCTGTGGATGTGAACCAGTCCATCTGATGTGAACACTCCCTGTCTCTACAACAGAGTCTGCAAACCAAATGCTTCTGGCAAATACCCCACTGCCTAAATTCCCTCTTTGCTGCTTTTTGCTAGCTTTCTTTGGGCCCCTGACAACACCCAAGAGTCAGTAAGAAGTAACACAGGAAAGAATACATTGCTCCCTTTCCCTGATTGAGATGCTAAGTAAAAAGAAAAGTCCCTTACATAGGGAAAATATACAACATATGTGAATGTAACTCCCATAGAAAAATATGTCATCTAATGCCTCTTTGGGCCTATTACCAACAACATAGACATCAAAATAGATGACCACATGGGTTCACTGCTCACATGTATGACCTGCAGACCACTTTGTGGTGCTGGAAGACTACAGGGGGAAAATAAGAGCTGTGCAAACACCCAAACAACCCATGCAAGCTGTGCTTTCATCAACAATGTGACTCATCCTCTTTATGCACCCGCTCTTACTTGCCAAGGCTGCTAATACAGATCTTGGTGCCCCACAGAACCTGATTTGGTAACTCTACAATGTCTCAACTGAAAAAATTCTGACCAATTCCTTTAAAGTCCTTAACTTTACAGCAAGTTTCTGAACAAGGAAACAGTACAGGTTCCATCCTGCCTACTCACTACCACCTCTGTAATCAAACTGACCCCACTATTAATTCAGAGCGGTACTTGCTGCCCCACAATGATGCTTAATGTTACCTGAAAAAACACAAAAATAATAAAAGACTTCAAATGCTTCTGAATACTAATTTAGTTGCTCCCCAGACTCACCTATCATATAAAGGAAAAAGGTATGAGAGCCTATAACTGAAATCACCATCAGCCTACTAGCTGCATAGCTGCAGACATAGGTAGAGAAACCATGGTTCTCATACAGAAGAAAAAATTTCATTACTCACCTAGAAGAGTCCCTCTCTTCCCTGGGCAAGGAGGCCCTACAGACCTCAGGGATTTTATTTATTATTCTGCCAGCAAGATAGTGTGTGGCCCTAAGGGAGAAATGCTGTGCTTACATAGATCATTCAGGTCACACACAAAAGTACTATATGGCTAAAATCAGAGAAGGGCTAACAAATGAAAACGAGAACATGAGGCTCAACAAGGCTGGTTTAAATTTTGGTTCAGTAACTCACGCTGGCTCATATTCACAATCATGGGACCCCTGGTTTTGCTCCTGCTTATATTAGATCCCTGTATAGATTAGTGCAGTTTATGAAAGATAGATTAGGATCCATACAGTTAATGGTTCAACATTCACAATATTAAAGGCACCTAGAAACAGAAGAGAGTTATAAACTACGCCTTAGAAATTATTGAATTTATGACAAAAATAAGAGGAGGAAATGAAAGAGATAAACTAACCTCAAAGGCTTCACTTATAATAAATCACATTGGGGAAAATTGTTTAAATGTGAAAAGGTTTAATTTCCATTTCAATTTTTATTATTCATATGTAGCAAAATCTTATAAATGTAAAGGTTATAGAAAAGCATTCAGAACTCATCCATTCCCTTGAACTCTAGTTCTTGTGTCATAAGCAAAACTCAAAGACAACCTTCCTGGAAATTGTGTTTGACAAAATCCACCTCCAAGAGAGAGAGAAACCACAGAATGCTCCCTGCAAACACCAAGCAATGAGAACAGGCTACATGAAAGTAACAAAGCCATATAATCCACTAATGCTCTCATCTGTTGCCAATCAGTCAAAATTCCTTAAAAAAACCAGTTGTCCGGACTCTGGTAAATTTTCCTAAGTGTTCACCAAATGTCAGGCAATTAGAATGGGACCCATACCTCCTGATACAATTCTATGATTGTTTCCTTTAATATTCTGGCAATAGAAAAGGGATTTCACTTCCTTTATTTAGTTCCTGCATCAGCTGGCTAGACAAGATCCCTAGCAGTTGCATTAAACAAAAAACCCTTGAATTTGCAGGTTTGCGAAGTCTGTCTCCTTGGTGGTCTTGGAGGGTCTTTAAGACTTGGGCAAAACAAAGAAATACTGTAGAAAAGATGGAAAGAAGGTAAGAAGCAGAAGAATGGAAGATGGTATGGAAACAACTTCTAAACTAGGAACATGGGAACATACAGAGCCTGTGGAAGCAATTGCAGGTCATCAATACATCTTCAGATGGGCACTGGCAATGAGATGAACAGTAGAAATATGCCCCCTTTCCTAATAAGAAGCTATATCCAACTGATCATAAATGGCAAATGAAACATTAATTTTGTTCAATGGAGGCTCACTGGTAAAACAAATCACCATGTCTTGTAGTAGACAAACAATACAAAACTAAGTCAGTGCAATCTCCGCAGATTCTTCATCTTGTACTGTTGAACTAGGGCTTTTATCTTAATGTTTGCATTATTTCTACTAATACTAGATATATTCTGGTTTCCAATTCTGGGTTTCTAAATGATATCTGTGTATTCAAATATATATGTTTTCCCATATATGCATCTTTTATGCTTTTTTTGACTCTTTCACCTGTTTTCCTGTCCAATTCCTTTTAGCTTATTTTATTGTTCATTTTATACTTGCTTGTTTGTTTTTAACAAGAGAGTGATAGTATATTGATCCATCTGGAAGGGAACAAATGTGGGGAGGAACTGAAAAAAATATGTGGGTGTAAATGTGTAATCAGGTATATTCTGAGAAAAGTATTCTATTTTCAGTAAAAGAAAAATAATTTAAAACAATGCAAAGAACCACTTCCTCAAACATAAACAAAACACATTGTTGTCTTCTACATGGGTATACATGTAATTATAGCAACCTTAAGTTTATCATGCCATTCTGGTCTATAATATGTGTCATAGGCATCTTAGCTGGGGAAGATTTTTCATTTGCTTCCTTTCGAATCTTGTATGGAAACTTCTACCAAGAAAGCTAGTGCCATATCAAAAGTCTCTTGGACATATAGTTCCTTAATAGGAGATTATTGTTAAACTCTGGAATATTAAGCATGTCATTTTAATTCATTCAATAATATAGAAATCCAGAAATGTGAATGGCATGGCAAGGACATGAGGAAATGAGACCAAAAGAACATGTCTAGTCTCCACAGGAAACATGAGAATAAAATTGGGAATGAAATGCTATTCCAAATTTATATGTAAACTTATTATTCCATAATTACATAGTTACTGTAAATAATATTGATCTTCTTTAAATACTAGTAATATCACATTAGATGTCATCAAATGCTCCATGCTTTCATACTACCAGTAAAAATTACTGAATTAACTATAGTGCACGGTATGAAGAAATTCTGACAATTCCATTATGCAAAGCTCCATCTAAGGCTAATTATTTAATACTTCTTTATATTATTTTGATTGTAATTAGTGATTCAAATTTTTATCAGTTACATTGGGAGCTTTTTCATATCAAGAAATGGGTGAAATATACATATATTTCATGTTACAAGAATAAGTTTTGAATTTTATTTTGAATATTAGCTTTTTGTAATGTAGCTGTGCAAAAAGGCTAATCACGTTTCAGAGTTTATTACCAAGCCATGTTTATAAAATTTAATTATTGCTCAAAAAAGCCCAACTCTTTACCCAAAATAAATTTCATTTCTTTTGCATGAGTAGTTAACAACATGAGTAATTACAGCATAGTCCATTTATCAACTATGAAATTGATTTATTGTTATTAGATCAATCATTGTTTTCAATAATTAGTTTATCTGAAAACATTCATAAAAGATTTGTTGAGTAATTATCAGGATTTTACTCACTGGATAATGGCATCTACTTAGGACATGTATCTGTGCAAAACAACAAACAGAGATACATAGATTAGTTTGTATTCTCAGTGTTTTGAAGGATTTTCACTGCTTTTTTTCTATAATGAATATTGGAATAAAGTTTCTTTGTAGATTGGTTTAATTTCCTTTCAATTGTGCATGGACAAAAAATGATGAATTTACCTGTTTGGTACATATTTTTGATATGTGCAATTGGAATCTGCAACATTTTGGTCAGTGCAACATATTCTCCCATTATTTCTTCAGTGAGATTTGTTCCTTTTGCTACATTTCAAGGAACAAAGGCCAGAGAGATCACTGTTAGACAAAGCATAATGTGTGGAATTATCACAATTTACTGCCCAAAAGGAAAACCCCTCTTCAAAAAATAACTACCTACTATGTATGTGCTGGTCACAAAACTCAGTTTACTTGTGTCACCATGTATTGTGTCATTACAGAATGCATCATTACATTCACGTTAAGTTTCTTAGGCTATTACAAACTTTAATGAAAATTTCTTTCTTAATTTCCTTTTCAAAAATAATGGAAATATTAAATAACATTTATGACCTTGTGATATCAGTTTCTAAAATATTTTCAAGGCTACAAAATTATAGTTACCCATATAATTAACTTCCCAGGTGAAGAATCTACTCCTTCAAGTTTTGTACTCATCAAAGTTGCAATAGTTGATCTGAACTGATCACCAACACACTATTTTTTACCTTCCTTGAAACGTATGAAAAATTCAAAGATTTGACTTTATTGAATGATAGAATAAATTACAAGATGATTGTATATGGGACGGAAATTTAGAAGAATGTATGTTAATTAATTCTAAATGTTCTTATGAGGGTGATAACTAGAAAAAAGCATTTATGCCTCTTAAAACTGGTAGGTGAATTAATACACCTAAAGCAGAGTTAGTATTTACTGCAAGAATTTACATCACATTTATTGAGATAACTGTAGTGATATAAGGGATGGATATGCAATTAATGAAGCTTTGATGAATGACATCCTGTGTATAAAATGTAGCACAGATAGTGGTTGTTCACTTTTGTGACATATCCAAAGACACGTCTGTGTGATCCATAATGCTTCACTTAATAACTTCATGAATGCAGCGTCTATTTGCAAACATTTATTGAAGACCCTTTTAGGCAACATTGAGAAGGTATACATATGTTGAAATGAGAACCTTCAGCCTTCTTACAGTCATGAATGGATTTGAAATCATATAATTAATATATAAGAGCAATGAAATTCCTGCAATTAAAATGCAAACACATTTTGTAATGAAAATACAAAAAATAATTTTTCCATGAAAAAAAATCTTGAACTTACACAGTGCTGCTGTCAGTCTTATTTTCCTCTGGTCTTGCTGAGTATATGTCATGAAAAATAAGATTGTAGTGTTTGATACATAAGTGATTTTAAAACTAAAATCAGATGGAGCTGTGAAAGGAAAAAATAGCATGTCACTATGTAGTATGGATTTGATCCTTGATTTAAGTTGTCTTCTCTTAGCATATCAGTACCAACTGATGTGTTGGTAATTGGTAATTACATATGAGTCTCTAAACCCCATAAAATGTTTTCCTATTTATTTTGAAAAAAAGAATTACAAAACATTCCTTGTATCCTCAAATGTGCAACAGAGGAAATACCATGCTGTCCATTCATATTGGCTCAACTCTAGTAAAAGGTACACAGATTAAGAGATTTATTGTATCTTTTGGAAACATGAGTATGTTTATGGATGTTGTAATGTGTGAAGACATGTGAATTGCTCCATAAAGATCCATATTTGATCATAGTTTTCAACTTTGTGATTTCTTGCACATGACCACACAGTAGGAGGAAACAAGTTCAACTTCACTTCATATCATTTGCATCTGTCCAAAACTTAGGAATGTTGGAGACGAATAATGTTAAACAGCTTTTAATGTAATTGCCTTTTAGTTAGACCTTAAAAGGAAAAATTTGTAGCAAATATCTTACTAATACACATGATCATATCTAGGGAAGTGAGTATTCAGCTTTAGTCTGGAAGGACTAATTATTTAACGATGTTAATTTTAATTTCAACTATGTACCTTCACATTAATATTCTGTTTATAATTGTACTAAAAATACATGGCAATCAAATTGAATGTTACTTTTCTCATTTTTTTGTAAAATGCATGAAATGAAATTCAAAGAGGAATTCATGGATAATCTTATCTGTAGAGTGTGTGCCACTTCGAAAGAAGTTGAAATTATGATTTTTTGTAAACAGTATTTGAATATGAATCTGATTAGTGTGACTCTGAATGTGCTGATGTGAGTATGTTAACTTCTTGTTCTTGTCATTTTCTGTTCAACTAGACATAAATATACATCCTAACACGCTGCAGCAGTTATAATGCACTATGAAGTGAGAGGAACAGACTGGTCAGTGGTGGCACATACTTTTAATCCCATCACGTGAACACTAGGGAGGCAGAGACAGGAGGATCACTGTGAGTTTGAAGACCCTCTGGTCTACTAAACTTTGGCCTCCAACGATTCAGAGAAACCTTCTCAAAAAGCAAAACAAAAAAGATATAAGGATACATTCTAACCCATAGCATCAGAGATAGTGCACTCTGAAGACACAGGATTAGATGCAGAGACATTTCCACCATGGATTGAAATCTCAAAAACACCAGCAAATTAAATGCTTGAGTTTTTACTTTAACTTAAGCATGTCACAGGAATTTTATTCAGTGTGAAATGCTAAGGCAAAGTATCACTATTATATCTATGTATGGATGTAAAATTTTCCACGTGTTAATTATAGCAACAATCAGCTATAATGCTTCTTGAGTCATCATTAATGCCCTTTCCATATGTGACCACATTGTTTCAAATTATTTTGTTGATATTTTTCCATTCATCTATTCTTATTACAAACTGGTTAATTCGCATTAGAAAATGATGCTTCCAAATATGTGTAAAATTAAGCTGTCAAATATTTAGGTAATTTTTGTAGTTGCACTTATCTCACATACCAAAATATTTATGATTCAAATGTTCTTTTCCATTAGCTTGACTATTTAAAATTCTCATGTTATTTGAGTGTGTAAAAAGCACCTTGAGTTTAAAGACTTATTCTACAGGTTTTTGTATGATGTTGTTAGTTTGTAAACCATATGAGGTTTGTAAACCATATAAGCTCCTGTTAATGCACTCTTGTAAACCTTACCTGGTACTGAAAATTATACTTACTCTTTAATGTGTATCCAGATGATACTTTGTAGGTGAGAACATTGGGAAAATAACGTTGTGGGTCAGGCAAGTACCAGACACGGGAGACAAAATCCTGAGGTTTCTTAGGGATACAAGCTTTGCCAATTAGAAAAGCTGATACAATAAAAAAGAGAAATGTAATTTATTCTTGCTTTCATCACATATTACATGAGTTGCTTATGAGGAAATAGTCCAACCAAGAAGGCATTTTCACTTTTATATTAATTTAAAGATAAATTAGCAAAAGTTCAGTACTCACATAAAATATTTTTGCAAGTTGCTTTAAATTTGTGCAGGTCACATTTCCCATGTTTTCTAAACACAAGGTAAAGTTTGCACAGTAATCATCAGTTATTAATTTCAGACATTTTGCAGATTAACAGGAGTCAGCATATTGAGCGTGCAATAGATATTCTCTGCATTGGGAAAACACTATCATGATCATGAAATCTATATACAAATTAAGTATATTCCTTTTTGTCATTGTCAGAGAATATATTTTTATTGTGTAGCAAAATCTTATAGAGTTTGTTCACAACTTTCGAGTACCAAATACTTTATAATATCTGTCTTTTCTGTTACTATATAATTCTCTATACAGCATGATGAACATTGCCATGAGTTCTGAAACAATTATTGGAAAAGCTATTACCACAAATGTAGTTTTCTTAGAAATTTCCATGAGTGGCAATAAATTTCTATTTGTGCTCCAGAGACAAGAATTCCATATATGAATTCATTTTTTACATATTTCACTTCAAAGAATGGATAATTGTCCTGTACACTGTAGGATGATGGGATGATTAGCTAACTTGTATATATAGTTGCCACTACACAAATTTTGCTCACCTGATATAGTAAGTCATGGTCATTTTTATGTAATTCTTTGAAAATTTAATATCACGCAGGATCATTCCTAAATTCCCATTTTCTTCAATTTCTTTTAAATCACTTGAAGCCAAGTAGATGGTGTTGAAGCTCCCTGAAACCTAAAATGTAATTTTCAGGTAGTTCATAAGATGAGACTTTTGACTTCTCTTTCTTTCTCACCCCCCTCTGTCTCTTTCTCTCATTGTTTTTAAGCACAACATCTGCTTTACCTCAAAAATAATATCCATGTAACTTTCTTAAGAATAGTAAAGTTCCCACTTTAAGAATATTATTATAATATAGTATGAACCAATTATTTGGTAGAGTCATTTAGGTGGAATATTTTAAAAGAATCAAAGAGATTTTACTATCAACATCCAAGATAGGAGATTAGTAATAACATTTATATATGTGTTAATTTATTTTTGGCATTTGCTTTGAAAGGATGCTTGCTCATTCTCAAATTTGTAAGTGATTATTTTAATGAATAATGAGAATATAAAAAGGTGATGTGATATAAAAACAAACACTAAAAGTTCTTTGCAAATCCTTTACTTGAGAGTCAACATACCAGCAAAGAAAGCATAAGAAAAGGGATACCACAAATCAGTGAATATAGCACAATGAGAATAATCTGTAAAATGAAGAAATAATTTTAAGTTTTCTAAGAAAGGATGACACTCTTTTAACTCAGTACTAGTCTGAGAGCATCTTATCAATTGAAGGAGAATAAATTAAAATTTTGAGATTTCGTCTGGTTGAAATACTTGTCACACAAATTACAGGACCTTAGTTCAAGTCTCATGGACCCTGATAAAAGCCATATGCATTAGAGTGTTTCTGTCATGAAGTGTTTCTATGGTCGGAAGTGAGGTAGAGGTAGCAGAATGATAAGTAGGTGTAATGCTCTCTAAACAGGAATCATGAGACACTCTTTCAAACAAGGTTGCATAAGCAGCAAAAACTCAGTTGTACCATCTGACTTCTATTTGCTTCCTGGAACACATGTGTATTTACAGTCAGGGAAAATGCTCACATTGCAATATACAAGAGAAATGACAATAATAATATCTTCATGGGCAACATTAAATATTAAAATATGAATAACCATATGTCACGTGTAATCACAAAAAATTTATAAAATGCCAGGTACATGCATGGTCCAAGATAACAAGTGACATTACTATAGACATTTCTTTATATTTCTACAACTGCATTGGTATAAGTTCTTTATGTTCACATAAGTTTAATCAAAGATAAGATATAATGCACTTAATTTTGTTTGTTATGTATATTAAAACTTTTACCTGAAATTTTAGGTGATGAGAATATTTACCCTATCCATGAATTACATTTCAATACTGAACGAGGGGGTTTCATGCAAAAATTTTAAGTACTGACTAAATCATATCAGCTTTTACCACATTTAAGCCAACAAAAATCTAAAATAGAAAATAGACTGTTTGTCGAGTACTGCATATTTACTTCAACGTGTTCTGGAACCATTTAATCATAGATTGAAAATGATACATACATAAATATGAGAGAAACGCATACCACATCCACCCTCCCAACTACATCTACCTCTGTGAATGCCATACTGTACCTGTAAGGGATCCGCATCAGCAGACAGTAAACAGGTTAAAGCAGCAAGCAGAAGAACCCACATCTTTGGACTCCTTGCCTTTACTCATGAGAAAAAGGAGTTGCTTGTAAAACACTGAAATGAAGATGAATTTAAAGCATTTCTCAGTTGGCAACAAGCAGTATTGACCTAAGTTCTCACTCTACCAGTTTTCCTTACAGACTGGTTTGAGGTCATATCTTGGCTCTTTTCTATTGCCTTGTATTACTGATGAGATTTTTATTTAATGAAGCATGCTGTTAGTAGGTAAATGGGTACACCTGATAGAACATGATTAGTAATGCAATCTTTCAAGGATAGAGACTTGTCTTTTCACCTGCTTTTTTTACATGTTGAATTATGAAATGAGAAATGTACTGCAGTCTACTTATGATCACTTTCTCCACCAGCCAGATTATTTTTTAAAGACACGTGTTCAAAACCAAGAAAATAATTCTTGGTTAGTTGATTAGTACAGGTTCCTTTACTAACATAACAAACTGAATTCTATGCCATGTTTGAATTCAATGTTTACATATATAGAACACAAATTAAAAAAACGAGTGAAATGTAGTTATTTAGAAGAGGGGTTTAAGAAGTGTTTCTCACAATTAAAGCCATACAGAGTGAATTAATGTTCAGATTCTTTTGTTCCTCATCCACTCTGTAATAGGTACATAGAAGAAAGTCAATATGACTTGCATAAGACATACACTGATTATTAGACGTGAATATTGACAATGCATTTCAGTTCTTAACCTCAAATTCACCTCATACAAATGTTCTCAGATAATATGATTCCAAATTCAATATTATCAACAGCTAATATTCTTAACAACAATCCACATTTTGTGAGATTTTCAACAACAGGAAAGAAAATCCCCAAACAAAGTTAGTATCCTACTGCCATCTCTCATAAGTGCTACTATTCATAAAGAACAGTGACCTCGATTAAACATTGATAAAACACATAATAAAGGTTCATTCATGAGGCTTCCAGCAGGTGGGTAGGGCTGGATAAAAGGTTCTGAGGATGAGAAAATTTGTTCATATATGTATCAATTTCCCAAGCCACTTGATTCATCAAAAATATTCCACTCTAAAGTTCTCCTTAGAAGTTTCTCTAGAAATCTGTTCTCAAAATGTATGTCTCTAAAATCTCTCTTAAATTTCGCTTTAGATATTCTTCTTACAATTTTTCTAAAAGTTCTTGAGAAGTTCACAGAAATTGTTTGCTAATATTTTTCTCTTTATATAGCCACAGACAAAATGAGAAATTCTCTGACAATAGCAAGGACATTGGCATTCACATGTCTCTCAGGGTCAGGAAAGCAAATAATGTCTTGACCAGAGTCAGGTGCCTAATGTCTCAAGGAAGAGACATGATTTGTGAAGCATCTAGGCAAAATTAAGAGGTGTGGAAAGAGTTTAGGAAGTAAGGTGCTATATGAGATCCGGAGCCTATAGCTTTCATTACTCAAGAGCTGGAGACATGGAATCTATTTTCTCTAGGATATTTTGGGTAATATAAATCACCCTGTATATATTTTATATGTGAAGAATGCATAGCAACAGATACTCTGTAGTATGTATTTCTCATTTCTAAGAAAAATTTTCTCCATCACAAGTTATTTCTGGTGGGTTAATACCTAGAATATTAATTGCTAGATCTATAATAAATGACAAAGATTCTCAGCACACATGTGACCCTTGGATTGCAGAACTTTAACATACTTGGAACTGTAAATACATTAAAATAACCATATGTTGAGATATGCTTTACACAAATATATCATAATTCTTATTGACAATAGATATTTGGTGTGGTAATTGGGGTTTTAACATGAGAACCAATCCAAAAACTTAAGAAAAAGAAAATATACATTATAACTCTTCTGTGTGAAATTCTTAGATATTTTTCTTAATATTGCTCTAATGAACAAAAACATAAAAGAATTTGAAATATTTTGATACACTGAAGTGGTATAAATAAAAACTAGTAAGGTACCTTGAAAATTTGGAACAATATCTAATAGAAAATAAGGTATCAAATTAAATAGTATAAAAGGTACAGGTGGTGTCACTAGAATTTAGAAAAAAGAAGCATCATGCTCTCATGCTTCTGGGTTATAAAAAACAGTAACATAGGAATTTTGACATGAAATTTCACTAATGAATATTGACATAAATTTTGTAACAGCACACTTCCTCCTAACAAAAGAACTGAAAAGTTGATGAAAGAAGTAACACTCCAAATCTGTTTAGTAACAGTCCCAAAACAGAAAACCCAGTAAGTGATCCACAATGAGATTGACATGAAGTAAGCTAATTAATGCCATTTTAGGCCAGGTTCTGTGTTTTTATCTGTAAATTCAAAAGATAACACTAAAGAGTTTCAGAAATGTACGTTAGAGGGAATAAAATATGGAAAGTGATATTGCAGTACATTCTTTATGAGAAATAGGTGCCTGGAATCATTTCTACTGCAAATAATAAGTGATATGTTGGAAAATACACACAAACAAATTGAATAAAGGTAAAACCTGTGATCAGGTATTAAGGTCCCCTAGGGACAGAAGATCTCTATGCTTAGCAAACACTCAAGGGAAATGTCATGAGACATCATATAATAAATCACAGTTACGTTCTCTAGGTTTATGTGGCTTAAGAAAATGTAGCATAATATAAAGTGTTTTGTATGCTGGGATATGAAGTGATTCCATCTACAAGGAAATAAGTATCACTTATATATTGTTTCAGTGGTCCATCATCTAAAGAGAAGATAGATAAGATCGAGAACTGGAGAGTGCTGCATTTCATTCTCAAAACTGAACATGTTTATTCTCTTGCTTCCCATGATTTGAGAATACTGGGAATCATCTATTTCTTGCATTTTTCATACTCAGAAATGCCTAGTCTGTACCTGTGGATTGAATATGGATTCTCAGATGCACTTAATCAAAAATATTTTAAGCTTGGGCTTTGGACCATATAATGTTTCAAATGTCTTCCCAGTTTATGTCTTAAAATCTTCCATGAATATCAGTTCATGTGTAATAATTCTTTCTGCCCAAATGGTTTGCTAAGATCATATATAAATATTGGAAAATTCCAGGTATGACCTGGCTTTTCTTCTTGTGTGTCAAATCTTCAGGCAATATTTCATCGGCTAACCAGTATTCATTCCATAGCTTCTATCTGTGAGAAAAAACTAAGAGATATTTTGATTTAGTTTTAATTTTTTTCCCAGTAGTATTAGACAAACTTGGAGATGTAATGATTTTCAACATTTTGATTAAAAACTTCTAAACTATAATGAATACTCAAATTTTTAATAAAAGCAAGGAAGTATTCAACATGGGACAAACATGATAGTACTTTTCCATCTTTCATTGAATGTGCATTAAATGTATACACCAGTGGAAATAAAGGCATATACCACTAGTCCATGCCAAGCAATCTCCTTGACCAAAAAGTTTCAGAATATTAAACATAACAACTATTTTTAGAATTAAAATTAATCATAATAATTAAAACCTGAGTTATTTGTTCAAGAATTTGGAAAGAATTGCATCACTGACATCCAGACGTGGTGGCACACACCTTTAATACCTGCACTCTAGATGCAGAGGCAGATGCATTTCATTGACATTGAGTCCAGGCTACAGCTCAATTTCCTGCTCAGCCAAAGATGTTACACATTGAAATCATCTCTCAGTTTCCCCAGAAGAAATTTATTTCTTTATATTGACATATTTATATGTATAATTTATAAAAGAAATTGCTTATATATTACCTATAATTGAGTAAATTTCTGCAGAATTTCCCTTTCTTTTACCATCAACAATCACACTGAATATCAGTCCATAACCACAACCTTCAGAAAAAAATGGTTTCTGGAAAAATGACAAGACTGAATGATTGAGTAACATTCAGAAATGGTAATTATTTCAAAATTATGTCATTTTATTTGTTTCTCAAGCAAGAGTGTGTGACAATAACATTGTTTATAAAATACTATTATAAGAATGTTGAATCCTTTCCTAACATTTTAGAATAAATTAAAATTATTGGTTATTATTACGCTATTTTATATAAGTTGAGTGTATGTTCAATAAAACAGGTGGTTATTTCAGGAATGGCTGGACACAAACAGAATTAATTGCATATGGAGATTTTTGAGTGTGGAAAATATGAAAAATATAGATAATTGAATATATGGTAGGAACAGTCATCCTTTCACAATGATTAAATAATGTCATGCTGTGTCTTACTGTATTCCTTATTAACACTCACCTTTTCATTTAGCCGATTGTAGGCAATGGAAATTGAAAACATTTGGCTTTCTTCACACTCTCAGTTGCATTGGGAAGAATCCTGTGTTTCCAGATATGCTGCACTGACCACCAGAAGTCCACATAAGTTGTGGCTATTGGAGCTCATCTTTTCTACTATCAATGCCATCACTTCATAACACTGTCCCCAATAACCCCTTCCATACATTGACCATGTAAAAAGCTTTCAGCCTGGTATATATTCCTTGCTGTTTCAGAGCCCATAAAAGCCTCTAATTCCAGGAAGTATGACTGCCTCCAGACATATTATACTCTTTTAGTGGCTCCAAGTCACTATCCCCAATCCTCCCTCCCCTACTGGTAGTTATTCCCCAACATCCAAATACAGCAATGACAGCTGTTCAGCAACAGATCACAGCAACAACAAGAAGTCCAGCCCGAAAATTTGGTGGAGATGCTCTCATTAACTACATTCCACACAAGCCTGAAGACCAGGGAGGAAACTTGAATGGAGGAACACAACAACCATGCAAAAAGACAAACAGAAATTCCCAAGTGCACTTATATTTAGCCAAACCTGTACACCTAGAAAGGTGTACAGGGTATTGTGCAATGATCTTTGCAGCATTAAAAATTTCATTTGAGTAGTAAAACATACATGATATTCATATATCAGAAGTAATGAATACATTTCTTTCATAATAAAATGTAGTCTTTTATTGTTTTTTTTTGAGAGAGTAAAACTTTAGAGCTTGTTATGGATATCACTCTGTAGACCAGGTTAGCATTCAGTTCACAGAGATTCACCTACCTCTGCTTCCTGAGTGTTAGAATCAAAGGTGTGTGGCACCACTGCCCACCTTAGACTTTATAAGGACATTCTTCATGCCTAATTTTATTCTGTTTTACCACACAATAATGTGCAAAATAGAGTGTGAATATGTATTGAACAATAGGAGTAATGTTCAGCACCTTAGGTAGTATAAGAATTGATATTTTAGTCTTTAGGCTGATAATTCATGTTTTGACAGGTGTGTTATAATCAAATATTTTGCAATGATGATAGCCACATATTTTCTGTTAATCTTATTTGAATATTTTGTAGCTACATGGTACTTCATTCAGAACAGCATTCACAAAATTGAATTTTCTCAAGAAGCTCATTAAATGCATTCCAATGTCATATTTTCTAATTAAATACATACAGTCAAATAAAGCATCTGTTGTTTAATTCTCCTCTCTGAAAGTAGTTATCTGATGAATGATATTTAGAAACAATTTTCAACAAGTCAGTGAGAATACAATCTCTGAGTTCCTAACATCAAACTTTTGTAGGTAAAACAGTAGAATCAAGAAGAAAACAAATAATGGAAAACCAGACTTTACAGAAATGAAATAACATTAAGTGTTATTCTGTGGAAATAGTAAGTATTTTGAAAATTCTGAGGTTAAAATATCATAATTTAGTTACCCACTAAGTTCCCTTTTTATCAAGGCTGAGAAGACACGGAGAAACGTGTGGTTAAAAACATGACTGTGGAGTGGAACATAAGGAAGGACAAAGGTAAGGTAATTGTGGGCCCTAGAATCCCTCTACTGGATAAATAGCAAAATAGGGGTTATACATAAGCTCTACATTCTAGTGTAACCAATAATCACATAAACCCCATTATCCCATTATGTTCCTGTATGATATGTCAATCTAAAATCATCTTTTAAGGCCAAGTATCAATTTTGTATACTTCTAAAAATTAGTTTGATCATATTTTATGCCTGGTATTCTACCTGAAATATGTTCTCTTGTGGAAGGAACACAGAGTACAAAAAAGACAAAAAAGTGAATAACATCTCATTTTAAATGCTAAAATATATATCATGTAAGTGGAATTACCTCAAAGTAAGTAAATTCTATTTTATAATCATCTAAGAGATTTTATGCAAACCGTGGACATGAAGAAATCTATTCATGGACAGAACAGGTAAAAGTGATTCCTCTATCTGCCTCGCTTCCTCTGTCTCTGTTTCTATGTCTCTCTCATTCTTCCTCCCCATGTGTGTGTACATGAGTCTCACATACACCCACCAAGGCGAGGACATAATATATGTATCATACACATCCATATAGCTTAGCACAAAATTTCTGTGATAGAGTTATGGGGTCTTTTTATGGTGTTGACTTATGTATATTACAGCATGATGATTAAAGCAAAATTATAGATACCATCTTGTTGGTTATCGTTAGCCTCTTATTCAGAAATGTGGAGAACTAAGGTGGTTAAGAGAAATTGTATTTAAAGGTGTACTTCATTGTTTCTATTGTTTCATAGAGTATATGAACTAGAATATTCCAAACATGCTGAAACAGAACTATTGTCTTTATTTTTAACATCTTTGTTGAACGGATTATGTAGCCTCTATTTTATTTACCAACAGTATTACCATGAACTTGTTGGGTGAATTTGTGCACATGATGGTTTATAATCCAGATGAAATGTTTCAAAGGACAGCAATGTTAATCTACTAATATTTTCTGTTTTGTTAGGGAATAATATATTTTTTAGACATAAAGCAAGTGAGTCTCTTTAAAATATCTTTCCACATGCATGAAATAGCTTATAGCTATAAGTTGAATATCAATAGCAAGGATTCAATGTAAAATTTAGTTATAAATGGTTTACTATATTTATTTCAAGAAATCAAGTCAATATGAATTTTTTAAAATGTAATTTCATTCACTTTGTATCCACCATTTGCTTCTGGCCATGTGGGAGCTTGCTTTATTTATTTTAATTTTCTATTAGTATTTATTTTTCCTTACAGGAATTAGCTAATATAATTCATAGTTTTCTTTTTTTCTGTGTCAAATTTTGTGTTTTTATCAGTTTTCAGTATCTGCAAGTGGTTTCACTTTACTTTGTCTTACAACTGTCTGTCTTTTTGTACTTATACTTATTACATTTACATATATAATTTCGGTTTAGATGTCTGTGTTATAATGAGAGAAAGAATGAATTTGGGTGACGGGAAGGGAGATTTTGAGGATATGGGATGAGTTTAGGATGTTAAACCATCATCAGCTTGTTTGACATCACATAAAACATCTTATTCAATTCAAAATGGGCAAGATGAAAATATTTCACATATTTCACTTTATATGCTTTGCTGTACAAAGTCCAAGGTTTTTCCATTTGTGCATGAACTCATCCAGGTGAGTAATCATTTCCTCCTGGTAAAAGACCATTTGTTCTAGCTTGTACTGAGCAGAAACTCTGAACCATATAGTTCATTTTCAGTTGAAAATTTCCGTCTATAGCAAGTTGATTTGTGTCCCGGCAGTCTTTCATTAACCATGAGATGTTGATAATCATATCTACAGAAATCCTAATGTTCAACACATGCAACTATCTGCCAAAGAGTTATTCATAATCTTTTCTTTATATAATTTGCCAAACTTTTATTATTTGAATCACAAGAGATATAAGAAGTTTGACATTCTCATAGAAAACTGCCCTGACACAAAACTGTGAATTTGAACGGAGAAAAAAATCTATGAATCTTCTTTGAATTTGCTGACAATCACATCACACATTTCATGGATTTTTAAATGCAAACTTCAGCATAAATTAAATGAAATTATTTTTAAACATTGGAAATTAATGGGCATGTTTTAATTCCACAATTGTGCTGATTTTTCTTTTTCATTTCACTTACATCATACACAAAGCATATATGAAAAAAGCAGTACAGTTTGCCAATGCCCAAAATATTTCAACACATGACCTCCATGAGTATTTGTGAAACTCTAGGAATGACAAGCCCATATTTATAGAATAAAACAAAAGAAATTTGCTGCAATGCTATCCTCCCTGCTTCTCTATGATAATATAGAAAGAGTGTAAATTGGATAGAATGTGTGAAGGAAATTTCTCAGAAGATAATGTTGTGGTTCAAACGCTTAAAAATAATGAAGAAAGGGAAAATCTGATACTTCATTGAGCTTCTTAGTACCTTAAAACCACGTGAGAATAAAGCCCCACTTATTTCCAGAACATTTGTACTTTGATGTGTATGAATTATACACATTTTTAAAACAAAGTGTAATAGTGAGAAAGTGGGACGGGGAAAGATTCAGGATAATTCTGAAAGCTACAGAAATGAAGAAACTGAGCAATGGGACTGGCTTTGTGTTGCTGACATAATTTGACATGCTGAGCAGCAAAACAAGGAAAGTTCATGGTGAATCGACATACATGACCTAACCCATAGGAATCACACTTAACCATGCCTTTTTAGTCTGGTGAGAGATTCTTACCTATCATGGACTAGAAGATATTCTAGGAGGACCACCTCCATGAACACAACAAAAAAGTTGACAAACCACAATAACTACCATAGTTTTCAATTGATAAGCTTGGTGTGTATAAAAAAGAATAAAAAATGTTAATTCAAATGTAACATCACCATTCACCTAGAGAATTAGTGACATTTTATAGTCTTCAGAAGGCTCACCTTTATCACAAGGAAATTAATGCTTGGGAGATCTTAGTCATTTGACTGCAATGTAAAATGTTAAATCAATAATGAATAAAGGCAGAAGTCCATAAACTAGTCACTCACAAGGAAATATGGCAAAATGTCAATACTTACCTGAAATGAAAACACACAGAAGGAAGCTAAATTCAATATTGGTGATCCTCTTCACAATTTAAAGCCCTAGCAAAATACTATTTTACAAAATTTGTTTATGCAAGTAGTACTTTTTAAAATTATATTTTTTACTGTTTTCACATATTATTTTTATATGTATTCTTATTTCCTCTCCCAAATGCTTCAAGATACTTCTCCCTCACCTACATAATCAATTTTTTAAGGATACACACTAAAATTGACTCACCAATTCAAAACAAACAATGAAAATTAAGCATGGATTCCATTAAACACAGGCTTATTTATCACCCACTTACATGCTCAATATGATGTTGCTTACATTGGAAACATATTTTTGGAGAATTAAAAGATCATTCATTCCCATGTCTTCAACAACTACAAATGTGAGTCAACAAGGGTTACTACTTCTGAAACTTTTAAGAATGTTAAAAATATCCAGATGTAGCAAATGAAGGTAGAATTTGATATGGGTACACATAAAGTAATGGAACAGCCAAGATTGCTAATATTTAGGAAATATAGTATTAAGAAAATCACACGAATTGTCGGGAATTATATAAAATTGATAAGCAATTTGATATTTGATTTCCATGTGTATCCACTACAAGGAATAACTGAGGAAAACGTTGCTCAAACACAAAGGGCTAGGGTTAAACAATGTTCTATGAGTTTGTATGATTGCTTTCTTGAGGTATGTGCCAAAACATATCCCCCTAATTAGATAAATGAAGTATATGGAGTGGGTTGGCTAGGAAGTGATGAGGTTCTGAGAGGATTTGGAGAGGGGAAAACATAACCTAATCATATTGTATAAGAACCATATTTTCAGATAATTGTGGGACAATCGTTTAAATCCATCATTCAAGAAGCTGAGAAAGGCTACACTCTTTGAGTTTGAGTCTATCCTGGCCTGGATAATTATTTCTAGGACAGTCAGGACTGCACAGAAATCTCAGAAAATAAAAAATAATTATATTTTCATAAAACTATATTATGTTAACAATTTGTAGGTAAACATGCATGAATATCTAGAGGAAAATTCTACCCAATTTAAAGTTCACTATTTTTGGATGTTGTGTTTCTGAATCCTTTTGTGGCTTTATTATCTATTCTGCATTGAATATGTACATTGCAAAAATGTTCAGCAATGTTCCAGGCTGTATTTTAATTCTTTAATATTTCTTTTACATTTCAGGTTTGTTATACATTATGTGGATGCATTTTTCAGGCAGGGTTTCTCTATAACTTTCAAGGTTGCCCATGAACTTGCTGTATAAAACAGGTTAGCCTAAAACTCACAGAGATCTGCCTGTCTCTAGCTCTTGAAGGTGGGGATTAAATGTGTGTAAAACCATGACGAAGCAAGAAGATTTCTTAAAGACATCCCCTAGTTTATAGATTTTCTCTGCAAACATCTTTCACAATATTAGTGAACTGATGCAATATAGTACTTTTTCCTTTAGAATGTTATGTCTTAGGGTCAAACATGAAAATTTTCTCTAGTGTCAATTTAAGCTAGTTAATGACAGCTTTCAAGTTCCAGCCTCAATGCGCTCACAGATTACAGGCTAGGCGATAGATACAGTGGGCAGCTAGGGTATTTTTAAATGGAGTCTGAGGAAAATAAACCAAATCACATACCCATTGCTTTCATGATGCTTTATTCTTCAAGATATTTTCTTCACAAAAAGTTCTCTCTCAAAAAGTCCTTAATATTTCTCTTAGCAGTGGTGGGAAACAGAGGAAGAAGGATCTCTGATAATTCAAAGCCAACCTAAGCTACACAAAATTGATTCAGTTTAAAAGAGAAACAGAGCTCAAACAAAGCTGATTTTAGTACTTGGGATCCCAGATCATTAAGTCCAGCATTACCTTGGAATAAACATCAAGAGGATACAGGATCTAGGTAAGGTCTGAGAATTGCTGGAAAGCATTATATTCTAGAGACTCAATCTGAGGCCATGATTGCCCCTTTGTACTGATCATTGGTAGAGATGAGAACTCTCTTTTGCCTGATCACTTTGATTTTCTGATCTCAGAAAGGTTTAATTTGTTAGATTATAAACAAACAAACAAAAACACATACACACAAGTGTTGGGATAAAGGGCATTTGGCACCACCACCTGGTAGATTTTCCTAGTTCTTAACTTCCAAAAGTCTCATAATGTGTCTAATTTCCTTCATACACATATCAAATCTTCTCATTTGGTACATTTGATGATTTTTATTTTTTTACTCTTTCTGTATTTTTAAACCTCAAAGATTGACAGTGTGCTTAATGGCATGGTACAGTTTTTGAAGACATGGTCATGATCAACAAATGTGAACATTCTGTGGACTGTAAGGAGTCAACAATTTACTAGTTGAATATTTATGCTACGTGTGAATGAACTTTTCTTCCTTCTCCTGTAAAAACAGTTAATCAATTGAAAAATATAGCTGGTATTAATTGTAATTTGACCCCTTTCTACTTGCACTAGTGATCGTTATTCATCCTACTTCTTCTACTCCAAATAAAATTACATCTTGTTTTGAAAGATGTAATTTTTTTGAAACAGGATTGATTATAATTTATGAATAAATTAAATACAAATTAAAAAAAGAAATACAATACAATACAAGTGTGGCATAAAATGTAAGTCTTTTAATTTTCAACATTTGAAAGAAAACTGTATACATGCTGCAGTTTAGATTAAAAAATATGTGACAGGCATAATATGACCGAAGTTTAAACTCAGTACTTTGAAAAAGAAGCCTGTGCGAAGCAGTTTTACATAGAAGTGTCTCAGAAAACTAAATTTCTTATTCTGTGTCAAAATGGAGTTTTAATATTAAAAATAAATAATCATAAAGTACACAGATGTGTATATGATTTAAACAACACTCATATATCAAACTTTTTTACTAGTTAGTTATATTGAACATTAAGTTTTCTAAAGATATGACTTTGAACATCATGTGGTTATTTACAGAGTGCTTAGACATCAACATTTTTTTCTGATCGAAGTATGAAAAGGAAATATAATAAATAATATGGTTCTGATTTCTACTCATACAGACTGGAAAATATGAAAAATCTCAAGGTCTGAATAATTACTCATCACATCTGACTATATTGATATATGAAAATCAACCTTTGGCTTTGCATGTGCAAACAGATCGGTTTTATGAAGTATAAAAAACTCTTTTTTGGTATTTTTTATCATAACATGTTTTTTATTGTTTCATATGCAATATTCTAATGATGACTTCACCTCTCTTATCTCTTCCTATATCCTTCATACCTCCATTCCCACACACATTATTTCTTTTTCTGCATAGAATGAATCAGGCATCAAAAATATAACAAAAATTAAATCAAATAAAAACAGAAACAATATAAAATGGACTAATGTAAGAGAACGTGAAAGAAACACATAAAGATGCAATAAAACACAAAACTGTAAACTAAAATATGTAATCATCTACAAGGCAAAATGAAGAACACTAGCAGAAAATTAATACAAAGTAACAAAGTAAAAAGAAAATGGAGCTCCCACATGCCTGGCAGTAGATGGCAAACAAAAAGTGAGAACAATGGCATTATTTTTTAATATATTTCTGATTTTATATACTAACTCCAGGTCCTTCTTCCTCAATTTCTTCTGCCACTAACACTGTCTACATTTCTAACATCATCCACTGTTCTGTGGAAATAAATAAAGCCTTCTGTGGGGAACTAATAAAGGCTGACATGTCAAGTTGATGCAGCACAAAGACACTCCCACCATTATGAAGACTGATCAAGGCATCACTCCATTAAGAATGAGCTTCAACAAGCCAGTTCATCACTTTGGATAATTCCTAGTCCCACAGCCAGTCTCCCACAACTTATAAAGGTACATCCCTGTCTCCCACATTAGCAAGGTCTAGTTTTGCTTGATGCAGCTTCCCTAGCAGTCAGCCCATAGTCCTTGAACAGTCACATTCTCAGGTCAACTGTCTTTGTGGTTTTCCTCATCAAACCATTGACCCCCTTTGTTCATATGATCGCTCTTCCCTCTTTTCAACTGAACTCTAGCACCTCATCTCAGTGCATGGCTGTGGGTCACTGAATCTGCTTCCATCACTCATTGGATCTAGATTCTATGATGTCAGTTAGTCATTAGTTTGATTAGGGCATAAGGCAGGTTAAGACACTCTTCACGCCGGGCGTTGGTGGTGCACGCCTTTAATCCCAGCACTCGGGAGGCAGAGGCAGGTGGATCTCTGTGAGTTCGAGGCAAGGCTGGACCGACAGCCTCCAAAACAGAGAAACCCTGTCTCCTAAAACCAAAAAAAGACACTCTTCACTACTGATAATTGTATTAACTGGGGTCATCCTTTGGATTCCTAGGAATTTCACCTTCCCATATATCTCCTGAACAGTATAATTACTCCCATTATCAGGATATTTTTTTCACAAGAACATAATTTCTCTGAGAATTTTCAGAATAATCAGGGTGAATATCCAAACATTGAATGATGCCAAGCGCAGGCTTACACTGCTTTTGAAAATAAGTACATTTGTGCAACAATCTTCAGTCCAGAGTTTCTGCCTTCACCCTGAGTGTGACGAATCCAAGTGAAAGATGATTCTCAGTACTGTGAAGTCATGGACACCAAATGAAGAAGTATGGTCTGTGCTGAGTAAGCATTAGAGATATCTCCCACAGTCAATCTTCTCAGTCTCTCTTTCTGGTGTACAAGCAGTGAAACCACACATGACAGATACTGAGAACTATGTAGGTGGTATTATTGGATATCCCATTTAATGAAACAATTGGAACTATGCCACATTTTCTGACACACATAAACCTAGAGAGTCTTACTTTGGTATTTGTTTTAAGTTGTTTCCTGTCTTTCACTTCAGCATGCTTGCTGAGTTGTCACACGAAATCCAATAGATTCTGTATGATTAGTTCCACAGACTGAGGTGATGACTGCTAAAGAAGGAGGTCTCCTGGAAACTGTTGTGGAACTCACATGGAAATCTCTGTTCTATTCTTTTCTGATATTAATGAAATGTTCCTGAAAGTCTGTGCTGACATTTTAAAAAAAAGACATAAATGAGAAAACATCCCCTGAGATATGGTTACTGAGCATGACCTCGATTCCAGGAAAACCATTGCTTTTTGAATCATTTATGTCATTCATATAAGTAAATAAAAATATTATTAATAAAAACTTTCCAAACAATAAAATTTCATAGGGCTCTACATGTGTGATATAGAATGGTTTTAATGTTTGATAAAGAATGCTTTTTAATAAGAAAAAAGTTTAAATTGCTCATTTCAAAGACTCACAAAAATTAAGCAACAGATTCAAACAGTTACAACTAGGTAACAGATGTCAAACAATAACCATAAAAATTTATTAACTTAATCTTAGAAATAGGTGGTTAGCTTTGGTTAGCCATGAATAGTTTTTTTTATTTATCACTTTATTAGCCTCAGAAAAGTTGTGTGTTAGTATGCTTAGTAATGATGATGTAATTTGTCTGATTCAGTAAACACAAACTCTGAGAAAGTATGCTTTATTGTGGATATAAAGCCTTGCTAAACAGCTTCAAATACATTAAGATTCAAACTGCCTCTGTGTTTGTTTCTGGTTGTCAGTGCCAAATTCTTACCCACCAAGTTATTGAGAACCCTCATCCCAGGGACACCCATAACCAGCTGGGGTTTTTGTGGGAGATGGTGCCTTCAAAATGGTACTCGAAATAGGTTAGCTTTCTCTTCTTTTTGTTTTTATTTTCTGAAAAAAACAATTTTTCTGGTAGGAATTGGACCTTAACAGACTGCTGCAGACTCGACGGTAGAGAGACATCGAGTTAAGATGGTGAGAAGGTAAAAATCATGGGACATTTATAGTCCAAAAGCAGAGGCTTGTTCCAAGCAGTATTGAATCGTATGTTAGAAAGCAGAGCTGTTATAACTCCCAAGAAGTGTTTGGAATCATTTTATGATTTTGTATTGAATATCAGTCCATGATTCCCAGCAGAAGGAAGGCTGTCTATAGAAAAGTGGCAAGAGATAAGGAAATTTTATGAATGCCATGGTCCTAAACAGGCCCTGCTTCAGGTATTTTTGTTATGTGTACAAATTAGAGGTCTACTTTCAGAAAAAAACAGAAATAGAATTATTTGCAGAAGCAGCACCCTCAGAGGATGAGGTAGTTCCTCTGAGGAAATAAACCAAGTCATATAACACCTCCTCATCTACTACTAATAGCAAGGCACAACCAGGGGATGATTGGATGAAGGATGAGGAGTAACAAGAACTGGATGATGAAACAGAGGAATATCATCTTTATAAAGAAACAAATTATTTTTATGGTAAGACAGAAATAGATGACATTTTTGCAGCAGCTACTGCTCATCCTCCTCGTGCTTTTAAAGCAAAACTAGTAAAGTTTGAAAGAAACATGCCAAATAATAGGGGACTTGGGGAGACTATAGGAGAATCCAGGCAAAAAGGGGACTTGGATTTTTGATTCCCAGTAACCAATCTTGAAGGAGAGATACCCCAATTGGTACCTCTTCCTTTAAAAATTCTTAAAGAGCTGCAATATTCTGTTTATACCATTGGGGCAAGTGCTCCATACACTTTACAGATTGTGGAAATGTTGGATAACACGTGGGTAACTCCTTATGATTGGAATCAGACTGTAAATTTCACTCTTAGCCCAGGGCAGTTTATAATATGGAGGAATGAATATGTGGATAGTGCAAGAGAAGTAATTCCTAATTTAGCCCTCACAAAATGGCAAGTAAACCTAATATGTCAATGCTGTTGGGTAGAGGAGACTATGTCTCCCCCAAGGAACAGGTCAATTTAAGAAGAGAAATACTGGAGCAAGTTTCCAAGATAGCAATAGCTGATTGGAGAAGGCTCCCTCCTGCTGATGGTAAGACAACTGTATTAGCAGGAATCAAACTAAAACAAGATGAACCATATGAATACTTTATTGCTAGATTGGAAGAAGCATTAGGCAGGATACTTCCTCCCTCTGAGGGCTCGGATATATTATTAAAACAACTTGCATGGGAAAATGCCAATACTCTCTGGCAGGAAATTATCACACCAATCAGAAAAACAGAGACTGTGCAAGATTACATCAAAGCATGTATAGATGTCTCTCCAGCAGTGGTTCAAAGTATGGCCTCTGCTACAGCTATGCAAGATCATTATTTCCATTCCTATGTTCAGAAATTAAAGGGAGGAAAATTCATGCTATTTTGTGGACAACAGGGACATATGAGCCACGATTATAAAAAAGAAGAACAAATTTCAAAAAATAAAAATAAGAAAAATCAACCTGTGGAGCTATGTCTTCATTTAAGAAGGGAAAGCATTGGAGAAATGAATGTAAATCAAAATTCCATGAAGATGGAAACCCTTTGAAAGATGAGGAGATAACAAACGGGATGAGGGGCATGCTCTAAGCCCCAAAATAAGAAAAGGGGAAAATGGAGAGATGGAGGAAAGTAAAAGTGAAATAAATCCTCTGGTTCCTGCATTTACTCTCTTCATCAGAGCAACCCAAGGAGGTGCATGATTAAATCTTGCATTAGTAAAAGATTATCTACTTTCTCTCTGAGAGAATACAATTAGTAGATACAGGATTTAAAGGGCCACTATCACCTGGCAACCTTGGTCTTATAATAGGGAGAAGTACAAAACATAAGAAAAATTTTAACGTACTTCCTGGAGTAATTGATTCAGACTTCCATGGAGAAGAAAAATTATGATTAGGCCATTAAAAGAAACAATGTAACTACATAAGAAACAATGGGTAGATCACATAATATTACTCTATTACATACAACTCCCCAATACAATATAAAATCAGGCTAGAGTGAATAAAGGGTTAGGCTCCCCAGAAGTGGTAGCTTGGACTCAGGAAACTACTAGACAGAGACCTTTAAAAAATGTAAAAGCCATCCATTTGCCTGCAAATTTCAGGATTCCATTTTTTCTGCTGAATAGTACTCCATTGTGTATGTGTACCACATTTTCTCTATCCTCTCTTCAGCGAAGGCACATCTAGGTTCTTTCCAATAGCTGACTGTTACAAATAATGCTGCTATGAACAGATGTCCTTGTTGTATTAATGTGCATCTTTGGGATATATGCCTAAGAGTGGAATAGTTGGATCTTGTGATAGATTGATTCCCATTGTCCTGAGGAATCTCCATACTGATTTCCAAAATGGCTGTACAATTTGGCACTCCCACCAACAGTGGATGAGTGTTCTCCTTCACTCCTTTCTGGCAAAAACTGTCATTGGTGTTTTTGATTTTAACCATTCTGACGGGTGTAAGATGGCATCTCATAGTTGTTTTGAATGCATTTCCTGGATTGCTAGGGATGTTGAGCACTTTCTCAAGTGCCTTTCAGCCATTTGAGACTCATCTATTGAGAATTTTCTATGTAGTTCTGTAACCCAATTTTCAATTGGATCCTTTGAGGTTTTCAAAACTTGCATCCCCAGTAGAAGTCCCCAAGAATTATTATGCTATACATATAGATTTAAAGGACTTTTGTTTTACATAAAATTATAACCCGAAGATACACAAAGATTTGCATTCAGCATTCCTTCTGTTAAATTTCAAAGGCCATTCAAAGATATCAATGGAGAGTACTGCCCTAAGGTATGAAAAATAGTCCCACTCTTTGTCAGAAATATGTAGATCAAGCCTTAAGATACATTAGAGTTAAATATAGAAAGGCTTTCATATTAAATTATAGTAATGATATTCTCAAAGCAGAAAAAGCAAAGGACTTAGCTGAACTAATTTTGAAAAACTCAGTATGGGTTAATTATTGCCCCTGAGAAAATTCAACATAACAAACCAAGAAATTATTTAAAAGGAACAATTTATAGTGAATTTATCATATCTCAAAAATTGCAACTTAGAATTGATAAATCAAAGACATTTAATGATTTCCAAAAATTATTGTGTAATATTAATTAGATTAGACATTATTTAAAAATTACTACAGGACAGTTGCATCATTTACTTGAAATTCTAAAGGGAGATTCTTGTCCCAAATCTAAAAGACAGTATATAAAAGAAGCCTTAAATCCATAGAATTCATACATCAAAAGAAGCAAGATGCAAAATTAAAATAAATAAATTATCTAAAACCATGGTACCTTATTATTCTTAAAACATCTTTCACCCCTACTACATTTTTATGGCAAGAATGTATAAAAATGTATACTATAATGGATATATCTTCCTCATACTCAAGTGAACATGGTAAGTACTTTTTTTATATTTTATTTTCCAGTTTAAATTTAGATAAGAAAGGAGGTTGCTACACAAGTCAGTTCCAGGTCCCTCTCCCATTCCCTCCCCTCCTCTCATGCCCTCCACCCAACCCCACCCCCCCCCTGTTATCCCCTCATTCCCCCAGGGAGGGTGAGGCCCATATGGGGGTATCCATAGCCTGTCATTTCATATAGGGCAGGGCTTAGACCCTTCCCCAAGAGTTCAGGTTGAGAGTGCACCTCACATTGTTCTATGGGAGTCCAAAGTCCGTGTGTATACTTGGGATGGGTACTGATATGCTGCCCAAGGCTTAATAGATTCCCTCGGCCGCCTCACTGACACCCAGATTCAGGGGGACTTGATCAGTCCCACGCTGGATTCCCAGGCTGATGCCTGGGATTCAAGAGTTAACCTTTGTCTGGTCAGCTGTTTCTGGGGGTTAAACCAGCCCAGGCTTAATCCCTTTGATCATCAGTCCTCCCTCTCTGTTACTGGCTTTCTTGGGTTCAGCTCAGTACTTGACCAACAGAGTCTGCCTCGTCTTCGATCAGCCACTAAATGAAGTTTCTGTTTCCCAGACTCTCTGGCCATAGGATTGTAGGCTGGCACTCCCCAGATCTATGTCTAAAATCCATGTATGAGAGAGTACATGCCATGTTTCTCTTTTGGTGACTGGGTTACCTCACTCAGGATGGTTTCTTCTAGTGTCATCCATTTGCCTGCGAATCTCATGATTCCATTATTTTTTTCTGCTGAATAGTACTCCATTGTGTAGATGTACTACATTTTCTCTATCCACTCATCGGGTGAGGGACATCTAGGTTGCTTCCAAGTTCTGGCTATTACAAATAAAGCCGCTATGAACATAGTGGAGCAGACATCTTTGTTGTATGAATGGGCATCTTTTGGATATATGCCTAAGAGTGGAGTTGCTGGGTCTTGTGGTAGGTTTATTCCCATTTTTCTGAGGAATCTCCATACTGATTTCCAAAGTGGCTGAAACAGTTGGCACACCCACCAGCAATGGAGGAGTGTCCCCCTTTCACCACATCATCTCCAGCATAAATTGTCATTGGTGTTTTTTATTTTAGCCATTCTGATAGGAGTGAGATGATATCTCAGAGTTGTTTTGATTTGCATTTCCCGGATTGCTAAGGATGTTGAACACTTTCTCAAGTGCCTCTCAGCCATTTTAGACTCCTCTATTGAAAACTCTCTATTTAGTTCTGCAGGCCACTTTTTAATAGGGTCCTTTGGTGTTTTGGAGACTTGCTTCTTGAGTTCTTTGTAAATTTTGGAAATCAACCCTCTGTCAGATGTGGGATTAGTGAATATTTTTTCCCATTCTATGGGCTGCCTTTTTGTCTTGCTGACCGTGTACTTTGCCTTACAGAAGCTTCTCAGTTTCAGTAGGTCCCATTTATTAATTGTTGATCTCACTGTCTGTGCTACTGGTGTTATGTTCAGGAAGATGTCTCCTGTACCAATTCGTTCAAGGGTAACACCCACTTTGTCTTCTAAGTGGTTCAGTGTGGCTGGATTTATGTTGAGGTCTTTGATCCATTTGGACTTAAGTTTTGTGCATGGCGATAAACATGGATCGATCCGCATTCTTCTACATGCCAGTCTCCAATTATGCCAGCACCATTTGTTGAAGATGCTTTCTTTATTCCATTGTATATTTTTAGCTTCTATGTCAAAGATCAGATGTTCGTATGTGTGTGGGATAATACCCAGGTTTTCAATTCGATTCCATTGGTCTACCTGTCTATTTTTGTGCCAATACCAAGCTGTTTTCAGGACTATAGGTCTGTAATAGAGCTTGAGGTCAGGGATGGTGATGCTTACGGACGTTCCCTTGTTGAACAGGGTTGTTTTGGCTATCCTGGGTCATTTGTTTTTCCATACAAAATTGATTATTGTTCTTTCAAGGTCTGTGAAGAATTGTGCTGGGAATTTAATGGGGATTGCATTGAATCTGTAGATTGCTTTTGACAGGATTGCCATATTTACTACATTGATCCTACCTATCCAAGAGCATGGGAGATCTTTCCATTTTCTGAGGGCTTCTTTAATTTCTTTCTTTAAAGATTCAAAGTTCTTGCAATACAGGTCTTTCACTTGTTTGGTTAGCGTTACCCCAAGGTATTTTATGTTGTTGGTGGCAATTGTAAAGGTGATGTTTCTCTGATTTCTTTTTCAGCCCTTTTATCATCTGTATATAGTAGGGCTACTGATTTTCTTGAGTTGATCTTGTAACCTGCCACTTTGCTGAAGGTGTTAATCAGCTGTAAGAGTTCCCTGGTAGTGTTCTTTGGGTCATTGATGTAAACTATCATATCGTCTGAAAACAGTGAAAGTTTGACCTCTTCCTTACCAATTTGTATCCCCTTGATCCCCCCTTTGTTTTCGTATGGCAATAGCTAGAACTTCAAGTATCATATTGAAAAGGTATGGAGAAAGTGGACAGCCTTGTTTGTTCCTGATTTTAGACGAATTCCGTTGAGTTTCTGTCCATTTATTTTGATGTTGGCTGTTGGTTTACTGTATATAGCTTTTATTATGTTTAAGTATGTCCCTATTATCCTAAATATCTCCAAGACCTTTATCATGAATGGGTGTTGGATTTTGTCAAAGGCTTTTTCAGCATCTAGTGAGATGATCATGTGATTTTTGTTTTTCAGCTTGTTTATATGGTGGATTACGTTGATGGATTTTCGTATGTTGAACCATCCCTGCATCTCTGGGATGAAACCTACTTGATCGTGGTGAATGATTGTTTTGATGTGTTCTTGGATCCGATTTGCCAGTATTTTATTGAGTATTTTTGCATCAATGTTCATGAGGGATATTGGTCTGAAGTTCTCTTTCTTAGATGTATCTTTTTGTGGCTTGGGGATCAAGGTTATTTAAACCTCATAGAAAGAGTTTGGCAAAGACCCTTCTGCTTCTATTGTGTGGAACACGTTGAGAAGAATTGGTATAAGCTGTTCTTTGAAATTCTGGTAGAATTCTTCACTGAGGCCATCCGGACCTGGACTTTTTTTGGTTGGGAGACTTTTGATGACAGCTTCTATTTCCATAGGGGTTATAGGTCTATTTAAATTGCTTATCTATTCTTGATTTAGTTCGTCAAATGATAGCTGTCCAGGAAGTCATCCATTTCCTTTAAATTTTTGAATTTTGTGGAGTACATGTTTTCAAAGTATGACCTAATGATTCTCTGGATTTCCTCAGAGTCTGTTGTTATGTCCCCCTTTTCATTTCTGATTTTGTTAATTTGCATGTTCACTCTCTGCTGTTTGGTAAGTTTGGACAAAGGTTTGTCTATCTTGTTGATTTTCTCAAAGAACCAACTCTTCGTTGCATTGATTCTTTGCATTGTTTTCCTGGTTTCTGCTTTATTGATTTCAACCCTCAATTAGGTTATTTCCTGGTGTCTACTCCTCCTGGGGGAGTTTGCTTCTTTGTGTTCTAGAGCTTTCAGCTGTGATGTTAATTCTCTGGTATAACTGTTGTCCTGTTTCTTCTGAACATGGTAAGTTCTTATCCTCTCATATGCAGTCAATTAATTATTAAGGGACGGTTAAGATCCAGGGAATTATTTGGCAAAGAAATGCAAGAAATTATCATTCCTTATAAAAAGGAACAATTGGAATATTTGCTTTATACTGCAGATAACTGGGGAATAGTATTAGCTTATTAAATGGGACAAATCAAATGTCATATACCTGAACACCATATATTAAACTTTGTAGAAGGAACAGATAATCTTTCCTTCAAAAATATATTTGGAACCCATCTCTGATGCCCTTTTGTATTCACAGATGGATCACCCAATGAAACTTCAGCTTTCTATATAAAAGATAAACCTGTAATTATTATTACAAGGATAAAAGTAATTTCTGCACAGCAGGCAGGAATTATAGCAGTTATTGCTGACCATTAACACATATCTGAAGAGTTTAATCTGTATACAGATTCAAAATACCTAGTATGTTTATTTCCTGATATAGAGACAGCTCTTATATCTGGAAATTTGAAAATCAAATCACTCTTGTTGCAATTGCAAAATATAATCCAATCAAGAAAAAGAAAAAAATCATAGGACATATCAGAGGACATGCTGGCCTGCCAGTTCCATTGGCTTCAGGAAATGCTATGACAGATTTATTAACAAAGGAACACTTGATTGCTAGTATGTTGGAACAAGCATTAGAAAGTCATGCTTTCCATCATCAGAATGCATTGGCCTAGAGAAGGTTGTTCAATTTGACTCAACAACAGTTTCGGGAAATTGTGAAGAACTGTTAACACTTTCCTGACATGTATCATCCAGTAAAAATAGGGAGTTAACCCAAGGGACATAAAGGCTCAAGTTTTGTGGCAAATGGATATAACTCATATCCCAGAATTTGGAAAACTGCCTTATGTTCATGTTACTGTAGACACATACTCTAACATGGTCATGGACAATGCAAGAACTGGTGAAGCTGTGAAAGATGCCATACAAGATCTCATTATATGATACTTCGTGTTAGGTGTGCCAAAAAGAAATAAACTGATAATGCTCTAGCTTACACTTCTCAAGCTTTTGCAAAATTCTGTATTCAATGGGGTATAGAACATGCAACAATAATTCCATATAACACTCGAGGACAGACTCTCATATGAAGGACTCATCAAAATTTTGAGATACAATTTCAAAGATTAAGATCTAGTGATCTTTACTAATCACCACATCAATTATTAAGACATGATCTATTTACCATTAATCAATTTAACACAGATGATAAATGTTTTACTCCTATGCAAAAACACTGGGCCCCGTTACAGCAGACTTCAGTGATGTGGAAGGATCTTTTAACTGGTACCTGGAAAGGGCCAGATGTGTTAATCACCTTTGCAAGAGAATATGCTTGTGTTTTCCCACAGAATGTAGAAATGCCGATCTGGATTCCAGACAAACTTATTCAACCCTTCCACCAAAAATTCTCTATCGAGAACCCAGAAAAGAAGGAAAGGAAGTAATGCGGGAAATGAAGAAGCTTGCTCTCTCTCCTCCACAGGCCTCATCGCCTCCCCCTGCACTGTCATCCATCGCAAGGGCAGATCCACCCACCTGGGATCAACTAAAGAATCTCACCCAGAGAGCACAACAAATGTTCTCTGATACCGGAAGAGAACATGTTTCTTGCTATGCTTGTTGTGGTTGCTATGCAGGTATACTGTACCGCTGTAGCCAAATTTTGATCTTATATTCCCCATCCTCCACTTCTTCATCCCATAGTTTGTGGAGATAAGGTGTATATCAAGATCATGAATAATAAAACTGAGTTGTGCCGGGCGGTGGTGGCGCACGCCTTTAATCCCAGCACTCGGGAGGCAGAGGCAGGCAGATCTCTGTGAGTTTGAGGCCGGGCTGGACTGATAGCCTCCGAAACAATACAGAGAAACCCTGTCTCGTAAAAACCAAAAAAAAACTGAGTTGTTAGGAGGAAATCCTGATTCTTCTCATTTGACTTCCTCTGTAATTAAATATGAGGGAATGTCAGACTCGGTCCCATTTGTGTTACATTAAAGAAATCACCATCCCCATTGTTCCATCCCATTAGTTATAGAACTTTTGTTTCTGATGTTTCAGATAGAAATTTTCCAGGTGTGCAAAGAAGAAAAATATGGGAGCTTGAAATAAAGATTTTGGGTATCATAATTATAGTGAAAATTTTTTAGCCCAGAAGAATCTACGCCAGTCAAAGAATGTCTACAAGTATATTGAGAACAAGAATATTGGGAAAAATATCAGTTATCAGCATCCTTATTGGAAAAAGAATGTCCAAAATGGCTTAAATATGGAATTGGCAAATGGAATTCAGTATATCATCCAAGGAAAACTCAAGAAAAAAGTAATGACTATTCTACAGTCAGTCATTTTCAGGATTACAGAGGATACTTCATGACACTCTATGGACAGGAACCTGAAATATTTACAAATGAGCCTATTAAAAGATGCTACACTCCTGGATGTGTAGATCCCATTAATGTTTGTCACTCTCCAGTATGCCAAGCTTCTAATGTTCTTCCAGAATTATTTAGACTTTTTGCTGTGACTGATATCGTTCATTTAAATAACCATAGGTTATCTAAGACCTTTCCTACAGCAGTTAGAGCTTGCCTAAGATCTCCTTATGGCATACCCGCTGCTAGATAGCCTTCAGATTTAAAAATTACTAAAGTAGAATGATCTTATCAAATTAGTTGTTCCAAATGTATTTTAACCAACTGTGCTGAAACTATGTCAATAAAAGATTATTCAGTTATTTTGTTATTATGAAGACCTTCTTATGTTATGCTTCCTGTAGATTTAAGAAATGATATTTGGTACGACAATGAAGCCTTACAAATCCTAAAAAAAGAATTAGTGAATTAATTATAGAAAGAGTTTTGTAGCAGGTTTAATTTTAGGCATATGTGGTTTAATAGCCATCCTTACTTTACTTACTAACTCAACAGTTGCCCTAGTCTCAGACATAAAAACTGCACATTTTGTTAATGACTTAAATAAAAACGGCTCTTTAATACTTGCAAGGCGACAAATTATAGATAAAAAACCAGAGGCAAAACTTGATGTTCTAGAAGATGTAGTTTTGTAACTAGGACAAGAAGTACTAAAGTTTGGCTCTCTCCCAAATGCCAAGCCAGCTTTCATTACATATTTGTAATGCCATTGGCTCATAATGAGAGTTATAACTGGAATTTAACTAAGAATCATTTGTTGGGGATTTGATAAAAAATGATATTGCTCACGATATGGCTCAATTACAAATCCAAATCTCTGCTATAAGTAAAGCATATGTTAAATCAAACAGTTTATAAGATTTGGGTCAGGCTGTCGGCTCTTGTTTATGGCCACTAATCCCTTTTAATTGTCTACATTGTATTATTTTTGTCGCTGTGGATTTAGGAATAATTCTTCTTCTTTTCCTTATTCTCCTACCCTTCTTTCCACTAGTCTTTTCCTCCATTTCTACAGCCAAAAGAGATATCTACTAGCTTAAATTAAAAAAGAAAGGGAGAGATGCCACACGGAATACAATAGATTCTGTGTGACAAGGTCCACAGACTGAGGTGATAACTTCAAAAGAAGGAGATCTCCTGGAATCTGTTGTGGAACTCTCAGATGGAGGAAAGTATTAAGCCATAGTTCTCAAGGCAATCTATGTTCTTCTATTCTTTCTGATACTAACAAAATGTTCCTGAAAGCCTATGCTGACATTTTAAACAAAATATATAAATGAGAAACTCTCCCCTGAGACATGGTCACTGACCATGACCTCATCTCCAGGAAAACCAGTGCTTTTTGAATTATTCACATCATTTATGTAAGTAAATAGTAATAGTATTAATAAAAATTTTCCTAACAATAAAATTTCATATGGCTGTAAGGGTTTGATCAAGAATGGTTTTAATGTTTTTAAAAGAAATCTTTTTGATAAGACAAAAGTTAAGGTTGTTCTATTTCAAAGACTCACAAGTATGTGGCAACATAGTCAAACAATTGTGACTAGGTAACAGATGTCAAACAATAACTAACCATAAAAATTTATTAACCTGATCTTAGAAATAGGTGATTAGCTATGGTTAGCCTTGAATGATTTTTTGATTTATAATTTTATTAGCCTTGGAAAAGTTGTGTGTTACAATTCCTAGTGGTGATGTTAACATTTATCTGCTTCACTGAACACAATCTCTGGGAAGACATGCTTTATTCTAGATAAAAAGCCTTGCTTAAAATCTGCAAAACACACTCAGATTTGCACTGCCTCTGTGTTTGTTTCTGTTTGTCACTGCCGAATAATTACCCACCTAGTCTTTCAGAAACCTCATCTCAGGGACCCACTAACCAGGCTCGGGCAGTCCATGACATGTTATGGGCAACATAGGAGACTATCCCTCCCACTGATCTCTTGCCCTGCCAGCGTCCTTGCAGCTGCAGTACACACCCATTCCTCCCCCTCCTCACTTCTCCTACAAAATTAACTTTAGGATGAATAAAGGTTGTCGACTTGATCAGAATCCTGTCTTGTCATTCTTTCTTGTATCTCCTGTCCCCCATCTTTCTCCTAGATGTTCTCCAGACCTACAAAGAAACCTGCTGGTTTCATTTTGATGCTGGTCATATATCAATAATTAGTGCAATGTAAGATTTAAAACCAATAGCTCCCAGAAGAACAGCTTTTGCCTTGCCAGTTCCTGGCTTCTGGGAGAGACAAATTACCAGCCTGGAATCTTTGACTTCCAGAAGACCTGTCAGGCAGTAGAGTGTGATTTCTTTCCAGAAACCCCAAATCCTGTTCCTCATTACCCAAAGTCCAAGTTAAAGGCAAGTTGCATCTGTGAGCTCCACCATCTTATGCCCAGGACTTACATTTATACCTTTTGAAACTTTGCTCATTTGAACGTTTAAGCTGAGGTTGAAGGTCAACCTCTTTCTGCCTCTCTCTACTCTGTTTCCCATCTCCATATTCTCTTCTAAGGAGATACCCCAGTCTTGCCAATGTGTTCATCATTGAATTTTAAGGGTACTGAGTTACTCTCAAAAGGCAGTTTGTGTTGCTATAACATAGGGGACATCACAGGATTATAGTTTTGGGAGGAGGCTTCAGACTAGCCAGCTTGGTAAGAGATTATACAAAAGCCACTTGCCTCTAAAGGAGGGCAAGTATGTGCAAGGCTAGGAAGTGAGAACAATGGTTGATGCTGCTCTTTTACCACAGAAGATCTCAGAATGTACTGAGAAATGGTTTCCTCCACATGACTGCTTTGTTTTTGTCGACTTATCCTGGAGTGACATCATCACAAATACGCCATAATTTTATGAAGGTTTGGAACAAATATTCTTCAATATTTCATTAACCTACAAATTCCTATGTTTGGACTAGACCTTCTCTGCAGGACCACTAAAATCATCAGCCTGCTTTTGCAAACTGTCCAAATGAACAATAAGTCTCCAATGGGCCAAGATCCCATTAAATCCTTCCAGGATGTATCCCAAATATTTATAACTGCTAGTACTGAAGATAGAAGAGAATCCCTTACTTACACCTAAGGCTTTCCAGTTCTGACTTCAATAATTATTTTCAAGGACTGTAACTCTATTCAATTAATCTGCAGCAACTACTAAAATTCAAGTTGCAACAAAAGATTAAATTGTCAATTTGGACACCATAAGACTGGTACTTGACAACAGGCGACACAATACTTTCCAGACCTTGTATGACAGGGAAGAAGGGCCACATTGCAGATTCTGGACAGTTTAGTCTGAGACATGTTGATATACAAAGAATGCTTGTTTGACACTCCTACAGCTTCATGCTACAAACTTAGTTATCACACATGATTTATCACTGTATTTTGAAGTGTGATCTCATATATAATCTTGGATGGAATAAATGTCTTCCTGTTCAGTTCCTATTCCTTTCTCAGTTTCAAAGTGGAGGGATTGAAATCCATTGACTACACAGTCCTCCAAAAGTTTCTATGTCATATTTGCCTTGTCTTCTTCTTCTTCTTCTTCTTCTTCTTCTTCTTCTTCTTCTTCTTCTTCTTCTTCTTCTTCTTCTTCTTCCTCTACTTCTTCTTCTTCTTCTTCTTCTCCTTCTCCTCCTCCTTTTCCTCCTCCTCCTCCTCCTCCTTCTTCTTCTTCTTCCTCTTCCTTTGCTTATTATGTATGATATTATGATTATGCATATTACTTTAGTTTACTGAAAACAGGGTTTTCTGAGTAGCCCTGGAAGGCCGCAATATCATAAAATACCCATATCTGCCTCCAAATATTGAGATTTATGAAGGGTGCCAAAAAGCACAGTTATCTTTCATAATTTATATATATTTTCTGTGTTTGTGTTTTGCCAGAATGAATATATGTGCAGAATATGAATTGCTGGGGTCCAAGCAACAAAGCAGAGAATATTATATACACTAGAAATGGAGCTATGGCCAATTGTTAACTATGTGGATGTCGGGAACCAAATTTGAGTCCTGTGGCAAGAACAGACTGTGCTTAATCCACTGAGCAATCTCTCCATAACTATTTCATTGTTTTTAACAGGAGTCCTATTATTTGGTCAAAATTCACAATTTTCATCACAAATGTCATACTGCAAGTGCCGAGATTGATAGCCTGAGCCATTACACCTCTTGGTTTCCTTTTTCACTCATCACAATGCCAGGTTTACTTTTAAATTTCAAATAAGACCGACTTTAGCCAGGCATAGATGGTACATGTTTTTATCCCAGCACTCAGGAGACAGAAGGAAGCAGATATCTGTGAGTTTATGGCTATCCTGGTCTACAGAATGACTAATGCTCCTGGGTGAGTTGCTAGAGATTTCAGGTATCTATCAAAGGTGAAGACTCTGGGGTTGCTAATGGGATTGCAAAATTATGCAGTCATTTTGTAAATCAGTATTGTGGTTTCTCAGTAAAATGGAAATGAGTTTGCTTAAAGATATAGCCAGTCCACTCTGTGGCATATATCAAATGGATGAGCATACATACCACAAGGACATCTGTTCAACTATGTTAATTGCATCATTATTTGTAATACCCAGAATCTGGAAGCAAAATAAATGACCCTCAAGCAATGACTGGATAAAGAATATTGGTACATTTACAAAATGGGGTACTACTCAACAGAAAAAAAACACCTTGAAACTCACAGGCAAATAATGGAACTATAATAAAGTAACCTGATTGAGGCAATCCTGACTTACAAGGGCAAACCTAGTATGTACTCACACATAAGTGTGTTTCAGACATAGATCAATGATAACCAGCCTATCACAGCCCCAGATTATCTAAGATCAGGGAGTACTCTAAAAGAGACATACTTGGTTTCCTGGTGAAGGCAAAAGGCACAAGATCTCCTGAGTAAATTGGGAGGACAGGGGGAGGCAGAAGGGATTTAGGAGAAAGGTAAGTGGAGAATGGGGGCAAAGGAGAATATGGGGGATGAGGAAAATACACATGGTTGAAGAATAGAGAAGGAGAGCAAGAAAAGTGATACCTTGATACACGGAGGCATTATAGTTTTAAAGAGAAGTTTGACACTAGGAAAATGTCTAGATATCCACAAGGATGACCGCAACTAGAAATCTAATCAATAGTGGAGTTGCTACCTCAAATGCCCTTCCCTTATGATGATATTGATAACTACTTTAAATGTCATATTGAAGACTCACCCAGTGGCTTTAGGAAAGAAAAGAAGAGATTTATAGCTAAGCACTGAGTTGTTTTCCTGGAATCCATTTTTAGAGAGGGAGCATTAATGAGCAAAGGGGACAAGACCTTGCTGGGAAATATACAGAATCAGCTGACTTGAACAATTGGGAGCTCATGAACTCCAGTCCTACAGCTAGGGAACCTGAATAGGATACAGCCAGGAACCCTGAATGTGGGTGTAAGTTGGGGGACTGGAAAGTCTTTGGGACCTCTATAAGTGGAAGCAGTATTTATCATTAGTGCATGAATGGGCTTTGGGTGTGCCTTCCACAGGATGAATACTCTCTCAGCCAAGATCCTGCCCCAAATGCTGTGACTGTCTTTGATGACCTCTCATGGTAGGTCTCTCTGTGTGTGAAGAAAGGGGGTCAGGATGGGAGTTGTTGGTGGTATGGTAGTATAAAGAGGAGAAGGAAGTGAGATTGCTATGTAAAATAGTATTTTTAGTTAAAATATTAAAAACTATAGATTCACAAAGATAATAGAACATTTTCTTTAATTATTGTCAGATGTTAATGGATTAAACATTGTTTACTGTAATTTTTCTTGATAGCTGTTTCATGATATATAATTTTATATGCTAAAGTTATAGCACTCTGATTCGCTATTATACAGGCAGGATATATAGACAAGGACACCAGACCAGGACATGAATGCAGAAAAAAATTCACAGAAGGCTACCAGGGAGATGGCATGTATCTGCTGAGTGAGCAAAATTCTCTGGTAAGAAAACACCACGAAGAAATACTAGGATTACCAGAAACTGGTTAATAATTATGAGATAGCTACCCAGGATGAAGCATGAAACATTGGCCAAGTGCTTTATAATTAATATAAGATTCTGGATCCAGAAGACCCACCCATACAGGAAAGGCATTAGCACTTCGAGGCCCCAAACTCTGGAGACCCCAGCTTCAGGTGACCCTGGGTATCTGGGGGCCACTCCCCATTCCCAACACCCATCCCCTCAATATTCCAGGTGCCCGCTCCAGGCATCCAGAAGACACTCCCATACAGGAAAGGCATCCGTCTTTCCAGGCCCCAACCTCCAGCTACCCCAGCTTCAGAAAAGGCATCAGCCCTTCCAGACCCCAACCTCCAGCGACCCAAGCTTCAGCTTCAGATTCAATGTCAACATCCCCAGCTTCAGCTTCAGGAAAGAAGCAGACCAGTGGAGACGGAAAGACCCCACCTGCACCAACTGGAAGAAGAGATGGGAAGAAGACAAAATAAGATCTCACTCAGCAATAGAAAAACAAACATGACTTCACCAGAATCTAGAGAACCAATTCTAGCAAGACCTGAAAAGCACTACATAGATGAAGCAGTGGAGATATACCTTAAAAATCATTTTATGAAGGTGATAGAGACCCTCAAAGAGAAAATGAGGAAAAGCCTTAAAGAAATAGAAAGAAACAAACAAAAACCCATGAAATGGGGAAAAATTAAAGAACTAAACAAACCTCTCATAGAATCTAGAGTAAGAAGAAAAAACAATCAAAAAATGAAGGAAACCAATGAAAGAGTTAAAGGATTGAAAGCTGAAATAGAAACAGTAAAGAAAACACAGAATGAGTAAATACTGGAAATAGAAAAGCTGGGTAAACCATCAGGAACAACAGAAGAAAGTATCACCATTAGAATACAAGAGATAGAAGAGAGAATCTCAGGTGTTGAAGTCTCATCAGAGGATATACAGATGTCAACAAAAGAAAATCTCAAAACTAACAAACTCCTAACACAAACTATCCAGGAAATATGGAACACCATGAAGAAGTAAAACCTGAGAAAAATAGGTATAGAAGAATGCAAAGAAATACAGCTCAAAAGTACAGAAAACCTATTCAATAAAATCATAGAAGAAAACTTCCTCAACCTAAAGAAGTATATGCCTACAAGAATCTTACAGAACACCAAAAAGGCTGGAACAAAAAAAGATGTCACCTCGCCATATAATAATCAAAACATAACCTACAGAATGAAGAGAAACTATTAAGAACAGTTAAACAAAAAGGCCAAGTAACATATAGAGCCAGACCTATCCGAATAACAACTTACTTCTCAGTGGAAACTATAAAAGCCAGAAGATCCTGGAGAGATATCCTACAAACGGTAAGGGAAAAAGGATACAAGCCCAGACTACTACATCCAGCAAAGCTTTCAATTACCATAAATGGAGAAACAAATATTCCATGACAAAGCATGATTTAAACAATACGTATCCTTGAATCCAGCTCTACAGAATGTATTAGATGGAAAACATAGACCCATCGAAGATAACTACACTCCCAAAGACACAGGAAATAGATAATTCCAACTTACCAAACACCAAAAGAGAAAGGGAGGAGAAAATACACACAAAGACTCCACTAACAATAAATAAAGCACAAAAAGGAATCATCAATCAATGGTCATTAATATTACTCAATGTCAACGTTCTCAACTTGCTATAAAAACACAGAGACTAGAAGAATGGATACAAAGACAGAACCCATCCTTCTGCTGCATACAAGAAACACATCTCAATGTCAAAGACAGACGTTACCTCAGAGTAAAGTGTTGGGAAAAGATTTTCCAATCAAAGGGGCCCAACAAACAAGGGGGTGAAGCAATCCTAATATCTCACACACTAGATTTCAAATTAAAATCAATCAAAAGAGATGAAGGACATTTCATATTCATCAAAGGAAAGTCCATCAAGATGAAGTCTCAGTTTTGAACATCTATGTATGCCACAAATACAAAGGCACCTACATTCGTGAAAGAAATATTCCTAAAGCTCAAATTGCACATAGACTCTCACACACTAGTAGAAACTCTGCTCTCACCACTCGACAGGACTTTGAGACAGGAAATTAACAAAGAAACAAAATAAATAATAGAAGTTATGATCCAACTGGGTTTAACAGACATCTATAGAACATTCCACCCAAACACAGAGGGATATACCTTCTTCTCGGCGACGAATAGAACCTTCTCTAAAATTGACCACATAATACAAAACATAGCAAATCTCCAAAGATACAAAAAATTGGAATAACCTCCTGGATCTTATCAGGCCACCATACATCAAAACTAGAATTCAACAATAACACAAATAGCAGAAATCCTACAAACTCATAGAAACTGAACAATGCACAATTGCACCGTCCCTGGTAAAGGAAGAAATAAAAAAGAAATCAAAGATTTCCTGGAATTCAATGAGAATTAAGATATAACATAGCCAAACTTATGGGACACTCTGAAAGCAGTGCTGAGAGGAAAGCACATAGCACTAAGTGCCCACATGAAGAAAATGGAGAACAGTCACACTAGAGAATTAAAAGCACAGCTGACTGTTCTAGAACAAAAAGAAGCAAACTCACCCAGGAAATAATCAAATTGAGGACTGAAATCCATCAAGTAGAAACCAGGAAAACATTGAGAGAAGTCAATGAAACAAAGAGTTGGTTCTTTGAGAAAATCAACATAACAGATAAACCCCTGTCCAAACTAACCAAAAGACAGAATGAGAGAGCATGCTAATTAACAAAATCAGAAATAAAAAGGGGGACATAACAACGGACACTGAGGAAATCCAGAGAATCATCAGGGTATACTTTGAAAATCTATAGGTCTCCTGCCCCTGCTTCCGTGAAACCCAGCACATAGTAAATGCTGATGAGTGAAACAGAGGAGCACTCGCAAAGTAGAGTTGAGGACTATGGGAACTATTGGCAGGGCAATGGCAGAGCTGTCTCCCATTTTCTCTGCTTTACTTGAGCCTGTATCTGGGGCCTACACGCAGAGCTCAGCAGAGGCACTTGGAATCCGCATCCTGATGGCTGAGTCTAAGCACAACCAAGATCTGAATGAAATTTTACGTAGCACTCTCTGTGATCCCACACTTGGGAGATTGAGACAGGTGGACTCCCTAAAAGCTCATGTATAGATGAATACATTATCAGTTTCCTGGATAGATATCACATGACAAAACTAAATCAAGAACAGTTAAACAATCTAAACAGACCTAAAACCGTTAATGAAATAGAAGCAGTCATGAAAAGTCTCCCAACCAAAAAAATCCCAGGCCCAGATGGCTTCAATGAAGAATTCTACCAGACTTTAAAAGAAGAGCTAATTCCAATACTCCTCAAATTATTCCACACAATAGAAGATAGAGGCTCATTGCCAAACTCTTTTTACGAGACTACAATTACTTTGATACCCAAGCCACACAAAGACACAACTAAGAAAGAGAACTACAGACCAATTTCCCTCATGAACATCGATGCAAAAATACTAAATAAAATAATAGCAAACCGGACTCAAGAATACATCAGAAATATCATCCATCATGATCCAGTAGGCTTCATCCCAGGAATGCAGGTATGGTTCAACATTAGAAAATCTATCAATGTGCCATCTGCATGCCAGAAAAGGGCACCAGATCTCTTGGCAGATGGTTGTGAGCCACCATATGGAAAGGTTATCTGTTCCACTATGCTCATAGCAGCATTATTTGTAATACCCAGAACTTGGAAGCAACCTAGATGTCCCTCAAACGAAGAGTGGATAGAGAAAATGTGGTACATATACACAATGAAGTAGTATTCAGCAGAAAAAAACAATGGAATCCTGAGATTCGCAGGCAAATGGATGACTCTAGAAGAAACCATACTGAGTGAGGTAACCCAGTCACAAAAAGAGAAACATGGCATGCACTCTCTCATATATGGATTTTAGACATAGATCTGGGGAGTGCCAGCCTACAATCCCATGGCCAGAGTGTTTGGGAAACAGAAACTTCATTCAGTGGCTGATGGAAGAAGAGGCAGACTGCCACGGTTAAGTACTGAGCTGAACTCAAATAAGCCAGTAACAGAGAGGGAGGACTAATAAACAAAGGGGTTAAGACTGGGCTAGTTTAACCCCCAGAAACAGCTGACCTGACAAAGTTTAACTCTTTAATCCCAGGCATCAGCCTGGGTATCCAGCATGGGACTGATCAAGAACCCCTGAATGTGGGTGTCAGTGAGGAGGCCTAGGTAATCTATTGAGCCTTGGGCAGTAGATCAGTTCTTATCCTGAGTGTACACACAGACTTTGGACTCCCATCATACAATGTGAGATGCTCTCTCACCCTGAACTCTAGGGGGAGGGTCTAGGCCCTACCCTGTATGAAATGACAGATTATGGAAACCCCCATGGAGGGCCTCACCCTCCCTGGGAAAATGAGGGGATAATGAAGGACTTGGGGGGAGGGCACGGAAGGAGGGGAGGGAAAGGCAGAGGGACCTGGAACTGACTTGTGAAGCAACTTTGTTTCCAATCTAAATTTAAACTGAAAAATAAAAGAAAATCTATCTATGAGATCCACCATATAAAGAAACTGCGAAAGAAAAAATCACATGATCATCTCTCTAGATGCTGAAAAAGCCTTTGATAAAATCCAGCACTCCTTCATGATAAAGGTTCTGGAGAGATCAGGGATAATAGGAACATACCTGAATATAATGAAAGCAACATACAGTAAAGGAAGAGACAACATCAAACCAAATGGAGATAAATTTAATACAATTCCTCTAAAATCAGGAACAAGACAAGGCTGTCAACTCTCTCCATATCTCTTGTATAGATGTTCTGCCTCAGCAATAAGACAACAAAGGAGATCAAGGGGATACAAATAGGAAAAGAAGAAGTCAAGCTTTCACTATTTGCAGATGATATGATAGTTTACATAAGTGATCCGAAAAATTCCAAAAGGGAACTCCTAGATCTGATAAACACCTTCAGCAAAGTGGTAGGATACAATGTTAACCTAAAAAAATCAGTTATCCTATTATATACAGATGATTAAGTAGCTGAAAAAGAAATCAGAGAAACATCACCCTTTACAATACACATAAATATCATCAAATAACTGGGGATACTGTTAACCGAAGAAGTGAAAGACCTGTATATCAAGAACTTTGAGTCTTTAAAGAAAGAAATCAAAGAGGATACCAGAAAATGTTAAGGTCTCCCATGCTCTTGGAATTGGTAGGATCAACATAATAACAATGGCAATCTTGCCAAAAGCCATCTACAGATTCAAAGCAATCCCTATCAAAATTCGGAAAAAATTCTTCACAGACCTTGAAAGAACAATAATCAACTTTATATGGAAAAACAAAAGGCCCAAGACAGCCAAAACATCACGATACAATAAAGGAGCTTCAGGAGGCATCGACATACCTGATGTCAAGCTCTATTATAGAGCTATAGTCCTGAAAACAGCTTGTTATTGGCACAAAATAGTCAGGTAGACCAGTGGAACTGAATTGAAAACACTGATTTTAACCCACACACCTATGAACACTTGATTTTTGAAAAAGAAGCTAAAATATACAATGTAAAAAACAAAGCATCTTCAGCAAATTTTGCTGGCATAACTGGGTATTGGCATGCAGAAGACTGCAGATAGATCCCTGTCTATTGATTTGTATAAAACTTAAGTCCAAATGGATCAAAGATCTCAACACTAATCCAACCATACTGAAACTCTTAGAAGATAAAGTGGGAGATACTCTTCAACGAGATTGCACAGGAGACCACTTCATGAACATAACACCAGTGACACAGACACTGAGATCAACAATTAATACATTGGACCTCCTGAAATTAAGATGCTTCTTTAAGGCAAAGGACACAGTCAACAAGACAAACGACAGTCAACAGTATGTGAAAAGATATTGACTAACCTCACATCTGACAGAGGGCTAATCTCCAAAATTTAGAAAGAACACAAGAAGCAAGTCTCCAAAACACCAAAGGATCGAATTAAAAGGTGGGATACAGAACTAAATAGAGAATTCTCAATAGAGGAGGCTAAAATGGGCAAGAGACGCTTAAGATATTGCTCAACATCCTTAGTCATCAGGGAAATGCAAATCAAAACAACTATGCCATACCACCTTGCTCCTGTCAGCATGACTAAAATCAAAAACACTGAAGACAATTTATGCTGGATAGGATGTGGAGAGAGGAGAACACTCCTCCACTACTGGTGGGAGTGCCTACTCATACAGTCACTTTGGAAATCAGTATGGAGATTCCTCAGGAAAATGGGAATCAATCTACCACAAGTCCCAGCAATTCCACTCTTAGGCATATATCCAGAATGTAGAGAGAATCCTTTTTCTTGTCACCATCTTTGGTATTTTCCCCCACCAAATAACACAAAAGATGCTGTATTTATTATGAAGCTGTTGGCCTTCATTGTTTCATACTGGCTATCTCTGATTTAAGTATTTACCCCATAACTGTCAATCTAAGTATTTCTCTTACTGGAGAAAAGTTTCCGGGCTTCTTACCCCTATGGCAGTTACATCTTGACTCCCTGTGTTTCTCCTTCCCAGAGTCCTCCTGGATTCGTAGTCTCACATATCTTGTTTCCCTATTGGCCAACAATGCTTTATTGACATATACACTGGACTTCTTTATCACAAAAGATGAAAATTCATAAAACAAGGACATCTGCTCCACTATGTGCATAGCAGCATTATTTGTAATAGCCAGAACCTGGAAGCCACCTAGATGCCCCTCAACTGAATAGTGGTTAGAGAAAATGTGGTACATTTACACAATGGAGTATTACTCAGCAGAAAAAAACAATGGAATCTTGAAATTCGCAGGTAAATGGATGGCACTAGAAGAAGCCATACTGAGTGGGGTAACCCAGTCACAAAAAGATAAACATGGTATGTAATCTCTCATACATATGTTTTTGACATGTATCAGGATAGTTACAGGCTGCACTTCCACTGACAGAGAGTCTAGGAAACAAGAAAGAACCTAAGAGAGATACGCATGGTTCCACAGAGAAGAGGAATGAGACAAGAACTTCTGAACAGATTGGGAACTCAGCCAGGGGTGGGGGGAGTGGGAGCTGGGGAGAAGTGAGGGGGAGAAGAGGAAGAGAGAGTACTTCACGGGGGAACAGGAAGGTTTAATGGGGGGTAGAATAAGGGAGAGAGTGAATCATAGGTTTTACGATATATCTGGCAACTGTGAGACCTCTAGTGATCTACAGGGATAACCCCACCTGGAAAGCTAACCAGTGTTGGAGAGACCACCTTAAATGCCCATTCGTGATAATGAACTTGATGTCTATAACCATCCTGGAGCTTTAATTCAGTGACTGATGGAAGCAGAGGCAAACACCCACAGTTAAACACTGAACTGAACCCATGGAACCCAGTGACAGAGAGAGAGGAGCGATGAACAATTTGGCAAAGAATGGGCTGGCAAAACCAGCAGAGACAGCTGATCTGAACAGGGAAGAGTTCTTGGATCCCAGACCAACAGTTAGTAGTCCAGCATGGGACTGATCTAGACCCCCTGAGTGTGAGAGTCAGTGAGGAAGCCTAGGCAAACTATGGAGCCCTGGGCAATAAATCAGTGTTTATCCCTGGCATACAAACAGATTTCATGTGTCCATAACACAAAGAGTGATACTCTCTCAGCCTGGATTCTTAGGGGAGAGCCTGGCCCCTGCCCTGAGTTAAATGAAAGACTCTAGATATCCCCTATGTGGAAGGAAGTGGCGATAGGGTCGGAGACTGGGGGGATGGTGGGGAATGTGGGAGGAGGGTAGGGAGAAGGAACATGGATTGACATGTGAAACAAGCTATTTAAATTTAAAATAATAAAAAAAAGATTCTGTGTATTTATTTGGGAATTCAATGCTTTAGCACAAAGATGAAAAGAAGCACAGTCAACAAGCTATCACACACATGATTGTGCAGTCATAGTGTTTTAAGTTGTTCTTCACGCAAAGAAATAATAGAACAAAATGTTAAGTTTGGGTTTTGGCCAAAAAAGTGAAATAAGATAATATCATGATCATATAATATAGGAGTGTAACATTTTAGGCAGGCAATAGCCAAATAAACAGAGGTCAGAAAATTCATGACATATTTTACTTTTAGAGAACACCAGTTATAATACTTGGGATAGTACTGTTATTAGAGGACAACTTGATAAACATCAGTCTCCAGTTAGTATAAGAAATGGCTTAAAACTGTTGGCTATTTGAGGTGCCAGGGCCTTACTTTGAAGATTTCTAACTGTCAGTTTCCACCAACAGAACAATCTTACTATCCTAAAGGCAGGGACCAGAATACATATATGTAAACCCAAGCCTTAGAATATGATTCCCACCAGTCCTTATTCTGGAAAACTGCGTACTGACAAGTTCCACCCCTTGAAGAAACCTTTACAGGATCCCTTCCTTGTGTTCAGATGTGTGCTATTTCATCCCAAAACATTTTGTGTGGCATTTGTGGTGAGTTAACACTCTATAGTATTCATTTACTCCCTAGTGCCAGGATATCTTCTCATTTGAACTGTTACACTCAATAAATCTTAGCAGAAGAAAAAGTACCATTGGGAAAATCATCATTTCCTAGATAAGCCTGAGGCTTTTAATTTCTAACTTCATAATTTCACTTCTAGGTGAACAGAAAGTTCACCCACAAAAGCCTCAGACAAGATTTCTCAGTGACGATATTGTGTGTGACTAAATATCCATGGCTTGGAAAATAGTGCCAGATGAAAGATCATTTGGCAAGGATTTGATCATAGTCTCAATTACAGAATTATCTTCCACCTATCCTGCCAAAAATTTTGTATATGACACCTATATGTGATATAACATTCAAAGGAAATGTTATATCCAGAAGCAGGAAGCTTCTTGAACCCTAGAAATGAGTGGAGAGAACATTCTTGATATTGTCAGATAACAGGTAACCTCACAAGATGTCCAAATCTAATACATCTCACCATTCCTAACAAATTCCACCCATATATTACACCCTCAAATCTATAATTGCTTTTATTTTTCTTTCCCCACAACTACCTTCTATGGATGCATTAAAGGACTAACAGAAGTTACATCATCACTATGCCAGTATAATAGACTGGGGAGCACTTGGATATAGATGATATCATTTAGATGTCATATTTCCAGAACGAGAACAAAACAATACATTTACCTTTACTTAGAACACTTTCAATTTAATAAAAATTGTTTGTTTACATTTTGCCTGTCTACCACATCTGAGTTCTCAAGGGCAAACTCTGAAATTTGTCTTATATGTTACTGTGCATATGGTTACCAGCCAATTATGTGCTCTCAAGAAAAGTCCTCAAATGTGTTGATAAGATTAGATAATTATCCTATATGATCCATGGTTTATAACCTGTGTTAACCGCAACTGCTTATGAGGATTGAGTCTATACATGGTATCCACTGGAGAGTAGTCTTTTTAATGTATTAATTTTTGGTAAGGGATACTATTATTTGTGGTATTCTACATTTACTAGTTATTAGAATATTTGTGATATGTCTCTGGCAACTGTTCATGTTTGAATTCGTCTCTGGAGAAACAATGAAGAATGTATGATCACTAGATATTCTGCTATTTCTGATATCACACCTTTCAAAGAAAATCTTTAACATTACGCTGCCTTTTATTCAATCTGTGATTACACTCTGTGATCCCAAGAAAGACTGAAATCTTATGTAATTGCATGAATGCAACATTTTAAGAACTTCATCACTGAAATTTCTTCAGGAATTTTGGAATAACTTTAGAGATCTTCTACCAAAATAAGGGTGTCTTGGTTATTGCTTAATACCTCCCTTTTAAATATCTATTTTTCTTAAACTTTAGTTTTAGATGCCCTTTCTTTTTCCCTTTTTCTCTCTTTTGATTTTTCGTTCATTTTTAAATGTGTTTTATTAAGATAGCTGTACTTTGACATTTCAAATAAACTTTCTGCAAACTAAGAACATGTCAATTATTAATATTTACTTGTGTGATTACTGTAGAATTGTATGCATAATAGGCATGTCTTTTTGCCAAAATGTGCGTAGCATGAATGTGCAGAAGACTACTTTTACTAAGGGTAAACATTACAAGAAATAGAGATGTTCATTCTGTGACTGAAAAGTTTATCGCTCAGTGGAAGTGGAAGAGTTTCTTGCATCATGATTTAACAGCCTGTGCTCATTATCAATCAAATATTCACCTTGAAATACCTTTATACATTTGCAAATGGATGGCATCCTGAGTGAGATAACGCAGTCACAAAAAGACAAAAAAGGTATGTACTCACTCTTATATGGATTTTCGACGTGGAGCAGGGCAAATGGTGTCATTGTAATATGATATTTTAAAGAAAATTTAAAATTTATCAGTTTTAAAGTAGTGTTTGTTATAAATGTTACACCATATTATTTATTTTGAATAGTGTGAAATATGAGAGATACAGAGAATATAGATAGAAAGAGAGAGAGAGAGAGAGAGAGAGAGAGAGAGAGAGAGAGAGAGAGAGAGGAAGAGAGTGAGAGAGTGAAAATTCCAGTCTTTCCTGGGTGAGGTTAATCCTCCCATTTCCACAGTCATTTGATTTCTCTATTCACTATCTAGGAGTGGGACACTACATAATTTTTCCACTTCTGAGTAAATATGTTTATTGTTTTTGTCACTTTTCATATATTGTAAATTCGACTTACTCTAGGAAAGAAAGATTGACAGGAGAATAATTGATATTATAGCTGTTAGGGTATTCCTGCTACCTCTTTGGAAGTGATTCATTGTTCAATTCAGGACCTGCAATGTAGATGTATTCGTTGGGTGTTGACCCCTAATAACCTGCTTTTCTCAGCCTTGCATCCTATGATGGTTTCCATTTGCTATACAGAAAAGTGTCTCTTTTTCCATTGAGGATTCTACCTACATTTATCTGTGTTCTAGAACATAGGAAAGAATTTTGTTAGTGAAACAAAGTTCAAGTACTATATTCTTTCCTAAAATCCATGACATTACTAAACCTGTGAATGTAACAAGTTTTCTAGTATAAGCAACGATTTCCCCATGTGGAGTATTCTGTGAATCCTATCAGATAGCCTGTTATTTTCCCACAACACAGGAATGCAATTTCTCACAACTTTTTTATTACATTGTCATTCTTCATATGTTTCTTCTGGGCATGAGTTTTGTTCCCTTTCCTTAATATCCCACATATTATTTAATGGAAGAAGACAAGTGAAACCACAGGAAAGAAGTCTTAATATCCCTAGATCCAGTTAGAAGTATCTGAGTCCTGTATCCTAACTGTGTTGCATGGTTATCCATAGGAAACCAACCGCAACTCTGACTTGCAAAGAAGTTCAAAATAGATAATTACATCATATCTCCAGTCACTTTGACATTCTAAAAATAATTCCGAAGAAATTTTCTCAATCCTTATGATGACCATTCTTAATCTATTATTCGTGTGTGGAGTTTATAATCAAAATTATCTTATCTTCTTTCAGTATACAAATTTCTAAGCACACACACATATTGTATAATTTTCCATAAATATGAAATATAAATTTAAAATGAAATTTAAGAATAAATGTAAACATAATACTTGATGTTTTATCAAGTGATTGTTTGCTTTCTGACCCAGGGTTCCCTTATTTTGTTAAATTATTACCCTCAACCCCAATTGGAACATTAGCTCAATAATTTGTTTTCATCTTCATTTCACCATTATTCTGCATTAATCTCTCAAACATCAGCCCCACACTACACGCTGTGCAATAATTCTCTCCTGATATATTTGTTCATTCAATACCATAAACACATACCTGTGGATTTGGAGGAAGTAAGTGCATATAAGAAAAAAATGATGTTTTGATATATTGATCTGTATTACCTCATTCTGTCATTTTTCTTTCTTCATTCCATGTACTTGCAGAATTCATGATTTCATTTTTATTTGCATCAGTATTAGGTTGCATGTTTAATGAGGAACACATTATCATTATCCATTTCTTAACTGAAGTTAGCATTTCTTAGCTCTTGTGAATGGAGCATTCAAAAACATGACTGAGAAATTATCCGTGGAATAGGAAGTCAAGGCATTTGGACATGTGACATGTGTCATGTAGTTGTTTAACATGATTGATTCATTTTCAGATTTTTGAGAATTTTCCACATTAGTTTGAAAAGTTATAAAATTTTGCAACCCCAACAAGAGTGAATGAGTGTTTCATTTTCTCTTCTCTCCACATAAGCATTGTTATTCTTTGACATTTTAATCTTTGTCTTTCTGCTTGTGTAAGAAGATATCTTGATAGTACTTTGATTTACCTTTCCCAGATGATTAGTGCAGATGGATATTTTATGAGTTACTTTTAGGCAATTTCTCTCTCTTTTTCTCTTTAAAACAATCCTCTTCTTTGGTAACGGGAACATTTTGTATGAACTATTTTTCTTCTGATTCTGTTCTTTTTGAGTGTTTTGTATATTCTGAATGTTAATGCTGTTAGTATTATAGCTGGTAAAGATTCCCTCCCATTCTATGGACTTGCTCTTCACCCTGATTATTCTTCCTTTACCTATACCTGTTTTTGTGAGCTCCTACTTGGAAATTGTTACATTTTAATTCACTTTTTAAATGAAGCCTGCACTTGAGTTTTTCTATATGTTTGGAGTTCTGGATGAGGTGTTGATTCATGTGCATTTACCATTTTATTCTGAACTGTGGACCATTGAAATATTTTTCCATAGTGAGAGAAATTGCCTTCACTATTGAACACATTGTTGGGTCCTATTTTTCCAAAGATCTCAGTAGTCACATTGAGGATATGTTTACAGATTCACAAAAGAAAATTATAAAGAAAATATGGATGGAATTTGTTGTTTGTGGAATCAGTGATAAGATTGTCATGAAGATGTGAAAAGTGTGTGAGTGTTAGATAAGAGTAAACAGAATAAAAATATACTTTGTGAATGAGTGTGTGTTCAGGAAACTGTAAAAAATATACTTAATCAATATATGTTAACTGGGGTTAAATATGACTAAGCTCCTATATAATGAAATAAAAAAGTAATTGTTGGTTTCTAAATGAAATATGCATCATTGCGACATTTTATAATTTGAGATTCATGGAAGTGGCACATGACATATGTGTTCATGAAAACCCTCCAACCTACCTGAATATCATACTTAGGTTTGTGACCCTCTTCATTTTTGTGTCTTTCAAACTGTAGAGTTCTTAGTTTAGAAGTGATTGATTTCAATCTTGATCATGTAGCATAATACTTTGCATTCTTTCTCTGATGGTCTTTAAATTGCAGATTTCATTTGTCCAGTGAGCAATACTGAGAGATTCAAATGCCAATTTATCATTGGATTAATATTTGACTGAAGTGTTTTTATGGTTATTGACCTTTTCAAAGTTACTGGAAGAGTCTATCACTCTTTGTTCTCCGGAACTGTGTGAATGTATTTTTTGGCTTGATACTGTAATAAGAGGTCAGACTTGATGCATTAAGTCACCTCATTAGTTCATCACCAATTTCCCTTTTTCCTTTCTCCACTGTTCAAATTCTTATTGTCTAATGTTACCAGTTCCTCTAAAACTTTTCCAGTTTTCTTCTTAAATATTCAGGTCTATGATTTGCCTCCAGTATGGAAAATACTATTTCTTATGGATTTTAATTTATCAGAAAAAGTATTCCCTAAAAAACAGCTTTTTTATAGAGTAATATTATTGAGCACGTATTTACCAAAAATAATTCTTCAGAGAATATCTACTGACATCATAATTTCTTTGATTTACATTAATGTGGAGTACTTTTAGTATTCACAAATATATATCTACACTTTTAGAACTATAACATTTTGAGAGAGATATAAATTCTGTTTTACAAAAATGAATCTTAAACAAGTCAAGAAAGTAAGTACACTTTCAATTTATTTCAGGGAATATCCCCTCAGAGTACCCAAAATTCATCAGTGCCTTTGAATTTTGTTTCTTCCACTGTTCAAAGCAAATTGTCTAATTCACTAGATTGAAGTTGAATCAGAACAGACATATTTAATCTTTTCCTTCATCCTCTTCTTACATTTTCTGCATGACAGAATATGCCATGGATATCTCCTGTGTCCTTCCTATAGTAAGAGCATATCAACAATCTGAAAACAAGAGGAAAGAGGGGAGAGGGTGGTCAGTGTGCAAAAATAAATAATTAAATAAGGAAACAGAAAAAATATTTCATTTTTTGAAGTTATTTTGAAGACTGAAATAGTCTTTCCTTTATTGATTTTCTTTTGACCCTACTTATTGAAAATATTGGTAATATTTTATCAAATAGTCACAGCTTCTAAATTACAATTAATTTTGTATTATATCACACTTCATCTGTTTACATGAAAAGTAAAAATTTAATGAAATTCCATTTCACTCAAATACCCTCATATTTTTATTATACCGTATACTAATTTTAATAGGAAGGAGTTATAAGTGCCTGTTTTCTAATTTGTACCATTCAACTATCAATAGTAACTATGAATTGAATGTTCAGTGATTGAAAATATATGGAGTGTTGAAATACTGCTTTATAAATTTCTTTTACCTCTTAGAATCCAGGCTTGTTTTTTCTATGTTTTCCCAGCCCTGGACATCACTGAATGCTAGGATCCTTCCACACTCTTCTCCTGGATTCTTCAGTCTCCATTTAAATTCTGTGGTTAGTCTTTCCATATGTTTTCATCAGATTATAGGGACCTTTCTCTGATGACAGTTAGGTTAGGCATCAGTTGATCCTTCATGTTGTTTCCTGCTTATGAGTATCAAAGTTATAATGAGATTGAGGGCATGATGCAGCAGCAGGGGCAGGGATGATGATTGACAGGTTAAGCCTGGGAAAAAGGACTCAGGGAATAGATATCAGAGAATAGTACTGTTCTGCTGTAAAGAAGCTCACTCAATGACTCTGCACGGTGTGTCCTGTTCTGGAATGGAAGAAGTCCATCTTGGTTGGGGCCTGCAACAAGAAACTGTAAAAGGGATATTCTGGGACATGTGGCACACAAAATTGTGCTTAAGAAAACATTGAGTGCTAACAGGCTCATTACACTATGATGACTGACCTTAGGCTAAACGTACGCTAGATGAAGAAAGCCTCACGTAGAATATTACAAGGGAAATATGGGCTCATATAAAAGAAGAAACCATAGTTATGCCATTAATTTGCATGGAATGCTGTTAAATTTATACTCTCCATACTTTCTTCAAGGGGCTTCTCAATATCTACTTCCATTTGTACTTTTCTATGTATTCCACATTTAACCAAAGCTGCTGGATGATGCTACTCTCAATGTGCAGGGATTATGAAAAAATCGGTGGTAGGGAGATGCTATATTAAAACTATGCTGAATATATCTCATGGAATCCTGAAAATATGCTATCAAACAATCCTGACGAGAATGGGAGATTGGGCAGAGGTGAGATCAAGCTGGGTGCAAGGGAGGGGTTGAAGAGAATGGGAGAGGAGGACATGGGGGAACAAGAAATTTGACTTGGGGGAAGAATAGAGGAGAGCATGGTGAGAAATACCATAATAGTGGGAGCCACTATATGTCTGAGGAGAGATATAGTGCCAGTGAGATTTCCCGAGATCTACAAGGATGACACCAACTGGCAATCTAACCAACAGTGGAGAGGTTACCTTAAATGCCCTTCCCCAATAAGGTGAATGATGACTACCATATATGCCCTCCCAGAGCCTCCATAGAGTGACTTATGGAATCAGAGGCAGACACCATCAGCTAAATAATGAACTGAACTCCTCGAAACCAGTTGCAGAAAAGGAGGAGTGAAGAGGAAATAGGTCAAACCCGACTGATGAAAGGCACATGAACAGCTTACCTGAACAAGGGGGAGCTCGGGGAGCTCATGGACCTCAGACTGATAGCTGAGAGTTCAGCATTGAACTGATGCAGAGACACTGAACTTGGGTGTCAGTCAGGAAGTCTTGGCATTCTTTGGGACTTTGCGCAATAGATCAGTATTTATCCTTGGCATCCAAATGGAATTTGGTGCCCATTCCATATGGAGATATACTCTCTCAGCCTGGACACATGGAGGGGGGGTCTAACCTCTGCCCCAGGATGATACAATAGAATTTGCAGATCCGCCATGAAGGGTCTCACCTTCCCTGAAGAGTGGAGTTGGGATTTGGTGTGGGTTTGGGGGGACAGTTGAGGAGGGGAATGAGAGATAGCTTGGATTGATATGTGAAGCAAGCTAGTTTCTAATGTAAATTTAAAAAAAGGTTAAAAATAATGAAAAAGTGAACAGAGAAAAAATAATAAAGAGAATAATAAAAATAAATCATTAAATTAATCACAATATCCTGAAGGTATAATAAAGTATGCCTAGTGCTGTTAGTATTAGAAAGTATATTTAAATCTCAATATCTACTTACCACAGACAATGTGTTTTATACAAGTTATTGAATTGCATCCTTAGCATATTAGTTGCTGATTTAAAGCACTTTGTTATTGTTATTTGGGAAAGTACTATATCTTTTCCCTCTCCCAACACCTCCAATATATGTTCATTCTAAGTACTCACATTTACCATCTACTCATAAGTGTTTATCTTCTATTTCTTTGGATATTATTGCCAATGATGCAAAATGTATGTGTTTCTATATATGCATGTGAAATTGTAACAACAAACTGAGAGCATTTTTGTTCTTGATCTGTATATTGTTCCAAGGCTGATCTTTTTGTATTTGATAACATAAAACTGGCTCATACTTGTAAAAGGCTGAGTCTTGTTTTCCTAGCCGTCTTTAGTTAGCTATATTTTATACATGCATTTGGGAACTTTCCCTTTTTCATGTTAACATTATCTATTGTTATTGTCATCACTCTAGCCTTTATTAACAATCTGTTTCTAAGAGACATTATTTCACAGTCATCATCCTATTTTACTAGTTCTAAGGAACTTTCTGGACCCCTATTCTGCTGTGTTATTTGAGACATTGGTACAGAAGATGTGGAATAGTTGAATCTATTGAAGCTAGGCAAGGGCTGTCAAAATGTCCTCAATGATGACTTAGCAGCACTTTAATAGCTCATTATGAAAAACTGTCTTTTGAATTTATATATCCCAATTGCAGATAGGAAATATCACCTGATGGTTTATATATATCCAGCTACCAATTACTTTTAGAGGGTTATCATAGGCATTATTATAAGTCTATCACTCTCCTTTTCCTAAGACAACAAAAAATATTATTTTTTCCAGGGTAGGTTTGAATATTATGGTAATTTTTCAGAATTCTTGCCATTCCTGCATAGCCACAGTGTTTACATAAGACTGTTTTCAATTTTTTAAGCAAAATCATAATATGTGAAATTTTATCTTACCAAAACAATGAGTTTTATACAACCATGCTGTCTTTTCTATTTCCCATGACATTCACATTATTTTTCCTTGTCAGTATTGTGTATGATGACATAAATTTGGAGAGGAAATTTCATCCTCCTGTGTCAATATTCATTATCCATCAAGATGAACCCTAAACTAAGAGCCAGGTTATTGAAGTTCAAATACAATTGTTTGCCAATTTTATATAGAGGCACTTCTTGTGATTTTCCTAAAGTTAAATTTCCTCAAGACTCACAATCTTGCCTTTCCCTTTCCACTCTGTGAATCATATACATTCCTACTCCTGATTTGCTATATTTGTATGATTTTAATGTTCTTTTGTTTTGCAGTAATTGAAACCCATGATATCCGACATTGGGACTGACACTGTGATACAGTTTTTGGAGACATGAGAATAATTCCAAATGTCCAAAAATGTTTCCCCATTTAAATCAATACCATATTCAGCAGTTAGGAGGATAATAAATGTCTGTTTTCAATGGACTCTATGCTTCAAATTTAGTTTTTGTTTTGATTTTGTGTTTTCCATTTTAGTGTGCATCCTGCAAAGGATAACAGACCAAAAAATTGGGAAAAGGAAAGCATCTGGGAGAATTTGGAAGAATAAAAACAATTATAATACATTGAGTGAAAACAAGAAAGCACAAAATATAAATTTAAAAGTTTTCTTTAGTAAACAGAATTTTATAAAATACCCTTTTGCTAAATCTTGAAGTTGTGAAGAGGCTCACAGTTGTTGAATTTGGCTTCTTTCTGCATTTTCCGTTATAAGTCAGGATTGACATTTGTTTTGGCATATTTCCTTGTGAGTGTCTTAGCTATGCTTATTTGTGAACTTCTGCCATTAACCCTGACATTCTTGTTGACATAGCACTTTATGTGCCTGTCAAGTAACTAAGATCTCCCATTGTTGAACATTCCCATAAAATTAGATGATCCTTCTGTGGACTGCACAAAGCCACTAACTCACCAAGTGAACCTAAATGTTGCTTGTGAATTAAAGAGTTTTTTTCATTCTCCTGAAAACTCAGGTCATCAACTGAAAAATAAGGTAGTCATTAATTTTTGCTTCTCTTACTTCTGTTTGCATTAGTGACATGTGTTACTCCTATATTGTCTTCTTTTCCAAAATAGGTATGGAAGGCTCACATAGTGACAAAGCAGTGTCATTATTTATTCCCATGGGTTAGTCCTCTTATGTAAACTCATCATGAGCAGAGAATCATGTTTTGCCTTTGAGATCTTCAAATTTATGTCAGTAGCAAAAAGATAGTTACATTGCTCAGTTTAATATTTTAAACAGCATTGAAACAGAGCATTTAAACTTGTCATTTCTATTATCTTAACAGTGAGAATTCATTTGAAAAAATCCTTCTTATATTCATTCATGTCAAAGGACACATTCCCTAATTAGATGGATTATATTCTTACAAGCTATTAAGGGACCAAAAGCTCTACACAATATAAGAATTTCCCTTTCTTCATTATTATTACGTATTTGATTTCCAACATTATCTTTTGCTAATTTTCCTTCCCACATACATTTCTATTTAAACTCTTTCTGTACAACCAGAGAGCATGGAGGATATCTGTTCTACCAACGTATTTTGATTTATTCTACCCTTATATGGATGTGATTTTCCTTGAAGGTCAAAATTACTGATGGAGTCCTTGTGTTTATCAATGTATTGTGCATTATCAAACAGCCCTGCTTTTGCATTTTAATTCTATATATAAGTGAAAAGGAAAAGAAAAATAACATAATACGTTTGTGGAATGAAAATGTATATATATATTAAAATATTTCTCTAAATTTGCCAAATTAAAAATGACTTTTGCCAGGCAGTGGTGGCACATGACTTTAATTCCAGCACTTGGGAGGCAGAGGCATTTGGATCTCTGTGAGTTGAGACAAAGCCTGGTCTACCAAGCAAGTTACAGGACAGGCTCCAAAACAATTCAGAGAAACCCTATCTCGAAAGAAAAACAAAAAATGCCTTTTGTTTTACAAAAATTAAAATAATTTCATGTAATTCATGTTGCAGTTTACATTATAAAATCGATGAAAAAGGGTGAGGTGACATGATTTTAACACCAGTGCTTTCAAAGAAGACTGTTGGAGAGATGAAACACAGATATTTCCATTCAAAAGAGCACTTTTCTGGCAAGGCAATTGTATATTATAATGTTAAAATTCTCATTGTTCCCTACAGTTTAAATATTGAAAACCTTGGAAATATATGGCAAATTATACACAGATATGTTTATGAATAACTTGTATTCATATATTCATTTTTTACTAGTTGAATATGTTTGGCATTAGGATATCTTTAGATATGACACTATACATTTAATAGTTAACTACAGGGTCCTTGGACACAAGCAAATTTAATCAATATGAAAGCTTGCAACCATCAGTTAAATATAGGTTTCAGAGATGCACCTCTATAGAAACTGGAATGTATGAGCAATTTCAAGGACGAAATAATTACTCAACCTGTCTGAATTTATCCATGTATGAAAATGAACATTCTATATTGCATAGGAAAACAGATATTTCAAGTAAAGTGTAAGAAAAGTTTCCAACTATTTCCACATTTTGAAATGAGAATACATGTGTTTTATTTCAAATGTTATATGGTAATAATATTTTTCACTACCAGAACACATTCCATATTCTTCATCCTTCACTTTTCATCATTCTCTCATTAGAAACAAAGACATCCACCATATAATAATATGGGTATATGGTAAAAATTAACATACAAATAAGAATTGTACTACAAAGACAGAAAAACAAAGGTATGACATTATGACGACCATGAAAAACATAGAAATACCATAAAAATGAAAAACTAGAAATGTTAATTCACAGATTCATGTAAGGTAAAAATAAATATCAATAATGCACAATTAAATTAAAGATAAGAAGATGTTCTAAGAAGCCTCAGAGAAGATAGCCATCAAAAAGTTAACAAAATTGCAAATACAGAGTACACAGTGCAACTACTTTGCACATTGAATCCTTGGTATTGTTATTCAAGCAGAACACATAAGTTATTTCATGCATGTGGAAGGAAATTAAAAGGATACCAAATTATTGAATGTCTACAACCAACAACATGAAAACATGGTACTTAATTACCTTATATAAAACAGAAAAATAATGTTTTAACATTGGTAACCTTGAAACAATTCGTTTGGTTTATTCTCTGCCTTGTGTTTAAAGTCAGCAAACCAGTTCATGATAATCTTATTTGTAAATACAATAAGGCTAAAATTTACATCTAACAAGAATGTTTAAAAATTTACAATAGCTCTGTTTCATTATGAATTTTTGTTGTTTTCCAGTATATGTACTTCATGAAACAATAGAATTATCAAAAAATATGCCCTCAATTCCAATTGTTCTCAAAAACTTGGTACTTTGAATTTCTGAAAAAGAGGTTACCAAACAACAGGATTATGATTCTTATATATTTGCTCTAACTATCATGCTGTAAGTTTCCAAAAATGTTCATGTGTTTGTGGTATGTTGCTTACAGCTTATGTGCTGGTAGAGGTGTGTGTGTGTGTGTGTGTGTGTGTGTGTGTGACAGAGAGAGAGAGACAGAGAGAGATGCCAAAAGAGAGGCAGAGAGAGGAAAATGGCAGTGTAATCAATCTGACTCATCCTATCCATGAATAGAATTCTCCATTCCCATAGATTGATATGATTTCCCCTTGCTCAAATAAGCTTTGCATAGGATCTGTTAAACATTTTCTGAAAATAATTTTTTTGGATTTGGGCAACTTAGCTGACAGGATATATACAAACTTCACCTTTTAAAATAAAGAATTTTGATCTTTTGTGTACTCTCTGTCCATTCGACAAGAAATACTTTTCTGGTAGAAGACCAGATATTACCTTTGATAAAACTCATTTTAAAGAGTGTAGCAAATTAAACTTTTGACTTCCATGGCATGTCTGGAATTGCATAACACGTAGAAACATAAAATAATTAGATTTACTTGATAATCAGTAACATTTGTATATGGATAGTTTCCATTTTGTAATTTTGCTAGTAGGAGGAACTCAATGGAACACAATCACTTTAACTTCACTCTCCCCTCTGTGACAGGACAGTTGTGTTAGTAACTCCACACTCCTTTATTATGTTTTGTCCCTCATAGACATTGGACTTAGCAGGCAATTTAATTATGATAGTTTAAGATGTAGAACATTTGCTACACAGAATTATTTGTTTCCATGGAATGGTTTTTAAGTACAGTTACCTGACTGCTTTTGTAAATTCTGGTTTTCCATTATTTGTGTTATGGAATATTTTGTTTCTTTTACCCTCTAGCACTCTGGGCCTATGTGACCTGTGAATGAACACAAACTTTCCAACTTTTGAGAGCTGGATGTTGGGCAGCTATTGTGGGCTCTTGCTAAGCAGGGTATCTTTGGTTGAGTTGGACTTTAGGGTTTATCTAAAACATCAGGAAGGAAGATTAGGGATAGTGACATGGGGGTCCCAAAGTTTGTTGATGTGGTCTTCAAGCAGACCACCTGGATTTTCTAGAATATTGAGAAGTGGAAGATGGATTATTAGGTACAGTGTTTCAGTATGGTTTAAATGATACTTGAGAACGTCTCTTCCATCAGTGTCTTAACTTCTCTGGAATTCTTGTGTCCAGTGTGGACTCTGATAGAAGAGGTAAGCTTTGGAAGGCAACTGAGACAGCTGAGGACATCACTCTTGTCTTATGATTTATTACCATAATCTTCTGAAGGAACATGTTATTTTATACATGAAATACACTAAAAAAAACTATCAGTATTTTTCTTTCTATAAGAATGAGCTTTCTAATTCAGAGTTAGTTTTCCCCACTCACTAACAAATTTCCATCTATATCTAATCCTGAATGTGTCCAATTACTCCTTAAAATGATCAGTTTGATAAAGTTAGAACTTTAGTGTTTGTAAAATCAATATGTAGATAAGTAATGTTTAGAATAATAAAATGTTCAAGGCAAATTTTAGACATACACATTTTCCCAAAACATGCATATAATAAAAATGCTAGGAAAAAAACTTATTTTTTGTTCACCATTATTTGCTCTCATCTGAAATCCCCCAATCATCGAGTGTCTATCATGAATTCCTTAGACTCAACTACAGTCTATGATGACAAATGTAGTTAATTATTTCATATTTTTTGTATCAACAGTGGACCATGTTACTGTAAGGATTTACAGCCTATTTTCTTTATGTTTTTTGCTTGATATTTGGGTTGGGTTGTTATATTTTTGGACCAGGGCATACTTTTGTGTTAGGAGAAATGTCATGTTTTGTCTATGTAACACTGGTTCTTCTAGCACTCACTGTAGAGACCCAGCAGGCCTCTAAATCACAGTGTTCGGGTCCTGCTACAATATTCTGCAAATACAAAAGAAAATCAAGCAAACAAAGATTTTTAGCTAATTTTTATTTCTTTCATATTCACAGAAAACACCATTGACATCTGGAGTATTGTGGGATGCTGTCTTTTTGCGGCTGCAGTTAGAGCCATACTACCAGCTCAAGGTTTGTACATGAGAGGAGGCAGAGTGTGGATAAAGAAGGGCAAGCTAAGGTAGCTGAGAGACAAAACAGAGACACAGGAATATCATCAGAAGGGCCATTCATACACAGAGAATTAATGCCCTCAATTTATTCTTATCCGACTTAAGTACCCAGGAAAAGTGGAGACAATGGCATAAGACACTTATTATCATGTATATGGGGCAAACAACTTAATTCCCTTAATCCTCCAGGGGTTTGGTAGGCACACCTGCCATCTGGCCTGCAGGGTCAAGAGTAAACACACCTGAAAAACGTCTGTTTTTATTTGGATAGAAACATCTTCTACCAAGGCCAAAACATTCTACAGCCACCAACCTGTAGACTTAAAGACATAAGAACACTTTTGAACTCTCTGACCATTAGTCAACATGGAGTGGAGCCAAAGTTTATGGGCTGCAACGGAATATACTATCACGAATAGGACATACTGACAACTTGCTTAAGAAATCCATCATACATACATATGAGCAAAATATGTTATATGACATACTTACAATCTCCTACTTCTAACAACTAATCCCACTAGGTAACAGATACCTTAACACGTAGTTAGAATTCAATTTCACAACAAACTCAAAAGTTAATAACAAGAAAATTGATACCAGATATTACTTGGAAATATGGAAAAAATATTTGGGCAAATGATTACTGGAGAAAACACCCCAAGAAATGACTACAATATCACTGTTAAATATTTTGTACAGTTACTCAGCTAATTTAAAGTAAAATATTGAAGACCTATTTTGTAAATTTACTCTAGGAAAGGACTCAGCATTCTGATAATAACAAGTGTTAGAGTGATTCACTGTTAGGAAAGCAAATAAGGAATTCTGAAATTTAGAGCATATATGATAACAATCTAAAAATTATAGGAATATTTTATTCCAATAGTGTTTCAATAGCATATATGAACATACCAAAATCGAGTCAATTCCCCGTTTGATAGTTATTTCAAGACAAATATGAGCCATGGAGTATTCATTTTGAAATAGAAGTACACTCAAAATAACACACAATGAAATGAACTGTGTATATCTATTCAGATTATGAAAAAACCTAATGTGCTTGCTGAATGTAAAATAAGTATATATTCAGTGTAGAACAGTAAAACAAATGAGAATGATTTTTGTGGTGACTATCTTGCTTTTATATTTACCAAATGGATATGAAAGCATGGAGATGTTAGCATCAATACAGAAATTTAGAAGAGGATAAGACATCCTTTATTTTCTATCTATATGTGGTAGTTTGTAGAGAATAGTATAAACAAAATCAATTCATTTTGTTAATTCTCATCCATGTTGTCTGTTAATATGTAAGTGTTGGAATTACAATTTGATGCTTGTTTCTATTTCATTCCCTGAGTGCCTACATAGATCTCCTTAGTTGAATTTTGTTTTTTGTTAATAGTGACATGATTATATCTGGAAAACTCTATTAAATAGATGTATGCATTAGCAAGTCAAATTATGGGGAATAAATTTAAGGCATTAGCAGTCCAGATAAAATCAAGAGATTTACTACTTGTGAAAAGCATTGCCTTGGCTGTAGGATATTATTTCCACATTATCTTGTACATGGCTGATATCAATTTCAATTTTTTGCTAATGGAGCTCATTTTGGGAAAGTAGGTTAACTAAAGTAACTGTCAGTTTGTGTAACTCTTTATATTCAAGTGGTGACAGTGAAATATTTTGATAGAAAAATACTTCACGCTGAAGTATGGAGCTTCATTCCACAAGTGCAGAAATATAAATAATATTTGAAGAAAGAGGATTGGCTCTTATTGTCAGAGGTGAGTCACTCAATCATATGCCCTACTATGCACAGGTATATCCTTACAAAATTAACGACACACCAAAACAGTGATCATAAAGCACTTGAAAATTCTACAACAGACTCACAGAAGCTCTGTAACAAAGATTGAAAACGGTGAGAATGGTAGTAAAAATTTTCAACCACATTGATATAAATTTCAATAGAATTCTACTACCATGAGCCAAAATTATATATTGAATAATAACATATGAATAATATTTTTATCTTGTATTTATGAAATAACAGAAATGCCAACAGCACACAATAGGAGTATTTAAACCTACAGAGAAGGCTTTAAAATTGTCTCTTGTGAGTATTGAATTCGTAGGATATTAACTTGAAGCAAATATTAGCCTGAATACACCTTCTGGGTTGGATTATTTTCTTTTCAATGTGTGATGGAAAAAAAAGATTAAAAATTTATTTTTTTTCTAATTTTCTCTGTGGTTTTCTGGCCCAAACAATGTGACCTTAATGATCCGCAAAACTCTTTCACTGGATTCTGGTGGTTATGCCATTCAGAACTTCATTTCCCTAAACTGCAAACTGCACATGTACAAATATGAATATGGAGGCCATCTCTTAATTATGTATAATTTTCAGTATCTGCTACTATTTACCCAATGGATGAATAGGAAATTCACCTCATCTGTTTCAGTGATCCAGCATGTGCAAAGAGCTATGGAATACTTGATTAATGTCATAGGCTCATTATACATTTGATCATACATATATGTTAAACTCTGGATCTAATGTAGAGGAATATCTGATTCACATACATTTTGTTATGTGATACAAACACATCTTAGATAATCTAAGCCTTTTATAAGGGGATTTTACTTTTGTTTCATTACTAGAATATATAAATGGAAGCAAATATTAAAAATGTCTATACTGATGGTAGGGACATATGGAAAAATATGAATGATGACTGAATAACTATTATAAATAAATTTAGATAGTAATAACAATTGACAAATTTTACTTTAATACATATGTAAATATAATACCACCATTTCTGTTTTTGGTTTTCACATTCAATCAATCCACATCAGATATTTAGTCTATACATAAAAAGCAAGCATTTTTTTTTGCTTGCACCTTCATATGCATGTCAGTCTGGTCCTCTGGTTTCGTGCTAATTCTCAAATGTCATTTGCATATTTCCTTATCTCTTATAACATAGAAAATTATAGGAAAATGAAGTTAAATTCCTTACATTATCATATTCAGGGTCAAACTACTTAGAAGCTACAACTCAAGATATTGTCACAATAATTAGAATATAATTGACTTCCAAAGAGGGACACACATTGGAGATAAAAATACCAATGGAATCTTGCTAGAATTTACCTCATATATTTTATGAAATATGAGAAGAGAAATACATCCGCTTGAATGTCATATGCTTTAGGTACAAATACATACATAATATAATGCAAAGCTATATAAAGGAAATTAAAATTAAGATACTTCAATTATCAGTCTTTCAGGACACAAGACTTACATTGCACTATGCTTGGTAACTGGAACACTATTACAACAAGTACACATAGAGAGAATTTGCATTACAAATCTGTGTAGCGTTTTCCCAGTACCAGAACAGTGAGAATTATTTCTGCCTCCATCATTCCTGAATTCTGATCAGAAACAGATGCTATGATAGTCAGTTGAACCTGCTTGAGCATATTGTGTTTTCATAAGCTATAGAAGGCAAATGGATGTGACTATTGAGTAACTTTGTATATTCAAATTTACCTAAGCAATAACTATTTTTGAGATATTACAACTTCAGTATATGTATTAACATTTCTACAAAGTAAATTCTAACTCTCAAGAGATATAGGTTTTTTTTTAAAGGTGAGCAAATAGAGATGTCGTGGATCTTTATTTTATAAGTGAGGATATGAGGAATTTTCCCTAATTCAATTATTTCAAAATAAGGAATAAAACATAGTTGTGGCCTTTAGAGTCCCAAGGATATTTATCAATCAGTTGAGATAGAAAAGAATACAAAGTCAAATTGTGGAGCCCAGACTATGAAATAATATGCTTATTCTTTTGTTCACAGTTTAATCTTTATTCACATTTAAAATTATTCATATAACTAACACCATCATGTTATTTTTCATGAAATGTTACTGAAAATGAAAGTGATATTCACAATTCTAAAAAATATTTAGCTTATTCAAGTATTTTGCAAAATGAAAATATAAGTAAAATTTTTGTTAGTGTCTGCAGCATCCAAAGACTCGAAATGTATATACTTATACATTCTAAATATGCCCTATGCACTGTGACAATATTTTACTAAGATTTATGTGACATTCCTCAAAATACTAACCTGTTGCAAAGGTAACAATGCAGGATTACATCTTGAAAAATTAATTTTGGTGAATCCACATTTTAGGCCAGACACTCACAGACAATTGTTTTGACGTTTCCCCTTGACATGCAGTAAAGGAACCAATTATCACTGAATAAATGAGGGAAGAATATATAAACTTCACCAAAATATTGGAAATCCCATTTTAAAACTTAAAAAATGTGCATCAAAAAGATAAATTCAACACGTTTGTCTACATAAATGGAAGGGCATTTAAAGCAAACTACAAAGAAACTTGATGTCCACTTCCACTGCAAAATACAGCAATGGAAATCCTTAAATCTGCTGAGAAGGCAAGTTGATCTTTTTAAATTAGAAACAATCTTGTTTTACATGTCATTCCCAGTTCCCTCTCTATCTCCTCCTCAACTGCCCCCACTCAACACCATTTTCCATCCACCTTCTGCTTCCCAGGGAAGGTGAGTCCTTCCATGGGGGATCTTCAAAGTCTGTCATATCATTTGGAGCAGAGCCTAGGCACTCCCCTATGTGTCTAGGTTGAGATCCTATGTGGAATAGGCTCTCAAAATCCATTCATATCCTAGAGATTAATACTGATCCACTGCCAGAGGCCAGATAGATTTCCCAGGCCTCCAAACTAACACATTCAGGGGGTCTCGATCAGTCATATATTGTTTTCCTAATTACCAGACTGGAGTCCATAGCTCCCTCTTATTCAGGTCGGCGAACTGACATTTTAAGTTACCTATCCATTTGTATTTCACAGATACATGATCAAAATGGGACACTTCATAAAGTGGAAAATTCTTACTAGTTACACCTAGACTCATTTGAGTATGTTTATATTGTTTCAGTATTGAAAACAGTAATAAAGCATTTTCCTTCTATGAATAGAGCATGTTGTGTTTTATAATATTTTAGACAACCCAAGCAAAATAAATGAAACCACTTTATGTGTAAAGTGTTATGGTTTTTCTATCAATGATTCAGTGGTTTGTAAAATTCTCTTGATAGTGAACTCTGAAATATAATTAGGATTTCATCCTTTTGTCATGGCCACATTAAAAGATCCTAATATTTCATAATCAAAACAAGATGTATCACTGACTTTTATGCTACTGATAAATGTGCAGTTTTTTGTTGTTCACATATTATTTTATGAGAAAAAAACCCATCCTTACTGTTGAAAATATGAATTATCAACCTGTGTACAATCCTAATAATTTGTTCATGCACAGATGGAGTTTTGTGCGATTTAGTTCTGATAATTGATTCACCAAATGCAATAACAATAATTCATTAACTTTTATTCTTGGAATAAAAGTATGATGTTTTTGATATCATCTAACTTTTTTATATTATTATTTACTCAAAATCAAGCCTATTTTCAATAACAGTGTTGTTTAAACAGACTTAAATTCCCATTTGAGTTTCATTTTTACTGTGAAGTCCAGATATTTTTTGGATCTCATCAATCAACACCCCTCCATATGCCTTGTGGATTGGTGGAATCTTTTATAGTTAAAAGAATCAAAATTAAACACTTGGTTTCTCCAGAGATGCATAATAAGCTCCTAGTGCTGAAGATACCTTTTCATTCAAAACTAGGAAAATGAATACATTGAACTATTACTGACCTGAAAGATTCACCTTGGAGATGTGGCTTTCATGGTATCAGAAGTATCTATGTAAGAATTTAAAGAAAGAAGATAACCAAAACTCTGTCATACCAGGCATTGATGACTAATGGCCACATTGATGAGGATGGCATGATAATCCTAATGGTACTACATATGCATGCATATATTGCTGGAGAGCAATAGTGTGTTTTTCTTTTGTTTTATGTAGCAATTATTTATTTATTTTGCTTTAAATTATTTTTTCATTGAAAAAATATTTTTCAATCAATATATCTGATTAAACTTTTTCTTCCACCTATTTTTCCTTGTTACTCCCCAGCTGTGTTCACATCCAGATGGGTCCATATACAATCTGTATTTTGTTAGAAAACAAACAAGATTCAATTCTGCCTCTTTAGGGAAACATTACCATTTGGGAATGATAAAGATAAGTGGAAGGACTAGGTGAGTAAATGGTGGTTCAAGTACATAACCTAATATGAACACACACACACACACACACACACACACATGCTCATGCATACTCATGCAACTATGAACAACATTCTAAAACACCCATGCTCAATAGGAATTCATGCCACAGGTTACTGGAGCAGTCTGTTTCCTCATGATTCCATGTAAATTGTCCACTTAGCATGGGAAATGGTTTCTTCATTTTTAGATATGACATTTTAATTTTAAGCAATATTTTCTCACTTTACATATCAATTCAATTTCCTACTTCCTCCCCTTCCTTCACACTGTACCTTCTCTCCAACAAATTCCATCCACTCCTCAGAGAGTACAAGGTTTCTCATGGAGAATTAATGAAGTCTATCATATATACTTTAGGCTTTAACATAGCTCTCTCCTATATCTAGCGTGAGCAAGGTATCCCTCCGAAGAAAAAGGGCTCCATAGTGGCCAAATCAAACACTATGGAGAAATCCTAGTTCCACTGCCAGTGGCCTCATAGACTAGCCAATTCACAAAACTCTCACCTACATTCACAGGACCCAGTTCAGTCCTTTGACGGTTACCTAGCTGTCATTCAAGAGTCAGTGAGTTCCCACTAGCTAAGGTCAGCTGTCTTTATGGGTGTAGCCCAGATGGTTTTGAACCTTTTGCTAATATTATTGTGCCTCCCTCTCTTAGACTAGACTCTGGTAGCTCAGTCCAGTGCTTAGCTTGGATCTCTGAATCTACCTCAATCAGTTGTTAGATGAAGGTTCTAGGATGATAATTCAGGAAGTCATCAATATGAATACAGGCAAACGAGAGTTCAGGTACACTCTCCACTAATGCTTAGGACCTTAGGTGAGGTTATCTTTGTGTATTTCCAGGAATTTCTTTAGTGCCAGATTTCTAACTTTCCCACTAATAGCTAAAGGTATCTTTATCCTTGCTCTCCCTGCTTTTACCCCATCTGTATGATCCAGTTCCCTCATGTTTTCTGCTCACTTATCTTTTCCCCTTCACTCCACTTACAGCTTCCTTTCTCCTACCCACGATGCTCCCAGAACATCTTGTCTATATCGCTTTTTGAGGGTTGAAAATGGAAATGAGACTCTCCAAGGATACCTGTAAGGGGGGTTGTATGATACTTTATTTGAGAGAGGGAAATCACAGGAGAAGCCAGGGACTGTGCTCAGTGCTCTGTTTGTCTCTAACCACGATTTCAGCACAAAGAGAACATGTGTCCCCTTTCCTTTTCCTTTTATGTCTCCTCCCACAAGTACCTGTGACCACACCCAAACAAGCATGGTCATTGTTGGGGATACTTGAGATATCTCCCCAAAATTCCCTCTTTTTGTTTAAGGAAAAGATTCAGACTTGACATGAATCTAAATTGTCTCTAACACATATAAAGCACATATACATAGAATATAATAAATTACTTTTTTATTTCACATGTCAATACAAGCTCCTTCAAACTCTCCTCCTCACCTGCCTCCTTCAAATATCCCAGGCCATCCCAATCCCCACTATACTCTTTATGGAGGGTGCAGTCCTTCATGGCGGAATTTCAAAATTCTGTCATATAATCTGGGGCAGGGCGTAGGCCCTCCACCATGTGTCCAAGATGAAAGAGGATCCCTTCAGTTGGAGTCTGCTCCCAAAGTCCATTGAGATTCCAGTGATAAATGCTGATTTAATACTTGAAGCCCCAATGATTGCCAGCCATCTTACTGACACACTTGTTCAGGGAGGCTGAAAAAGACCAATGCTGGACTATAAGCCATGAGAAACCTCTTGTTCAGGTCACCTGTTTCTGTGGCTTCACATGTGGTCATGACTCCGTTGCTCATCACTCCTCCGTCATTGCAACTGGTTAATAGGAGTTCACTTCAGTGTTTAGATGTAGGTGTCTGTGACTCCTGCCATCAGCCACTGGATGATGACTCTAGGATGGCATACAAGGTAGTCAGAAATCTAGTTATGGAGGAAGTGCATTTAAGGTAACCTTTCAAGGTTGCCAGTTGGTGTCATCCTTGTAGATTCCTGGAAATCTCATTAGTGACCGATCTCTCCTCAAATCTATAATGGTTCCCTGAATTATGGTATCCCTCATCCTGCTCTCCTCTATTCTTCCCCCGACTCAAATTACCTGTTCCCCAATGTCTTCCTCTCCTCTTCTTTTCTCGCCCTCAATTTAGCCCCAGCATCCTGTCCTCTGCCCCTATGACCCCAGTCAACTCAGGAGATCATGTCCCATTCCTACTGTCTGGGGTATCATGTATATCTTTCTTATGGTCCTCCCTGATTCCCAGTCTCTCTGACAGTGAGATTTCTGGATGGCATTACCTTGCTTCATGTCTAAAATCAATAAATGAGTGAGTATTTATATGTCTAAGAGTAGAATTTCTGGGACTTGTGTTAGACTGATTGCCATTTTCCGGAGGAATCTCCATATTGATTAACAAAATAGCTGTATGAGTCAGCACACCCAACAGCAGTGAGGCGGTGTTTCCCTTTCTCCACATAATCACCAGTATAAACTGTCATTTGGTGATTTTGATTTTAGCCATTTTGACAGGAGTATGATGATATCTCAGAGTTGTTTTGATTTGCAATTCCCTGAGGGCTAGAGATCTTGAGAATTTTCTCAAGTGTCTCTCAGTCATTGTTGACTCCTTTACATAGAATTCTGTACTCCACTTTTTGATTGAATCCTTCATTGTTTTGGAGACTTGCTTCTTGAGTTCTTTGTAAATTTTGGAGATCAGCTCTATGTCAGATGTGGGGTTAGTGAATAGCTTTTCCCAATCAGTGGGTTGCCGTTTTGTCTTTCTTCTCAGTTTCAGGAGTTCCCATTTATTAATTGGGGATCTTAGTGTCTGTGTTACTGGAAATATGTTCAAGAATCAGTCTCCTGTACCAATTCGTTCTAGGTTACCTTCCACTTTGTCCATATGTTGAAGACGCTTTCTTTTCTCCATTGTACAATTTTAGCTTCTTTGTCAAATATCGGGTGTTCATACATGTATGGGTTAAGGTCAGGGTGTTCAATTCGATTTGCTTGGTCTATCTGTCTGTTTTCCTGCAAATACTATGCTGCTTTCAGGACTACAGCTCTGTAATATTGCTTGAAGTCAGAGATAGCGATGTCTCCAGATGTTGTTGAAAAAGCTTGTTTTGGCTATCTTGGGTCTTTTGTTTTTCCATATAATTTCAGAATTGTTCTTTCCCCTTCTCCCCACCCTCCCACCCTATTGCCAAATCCTTCCAAATAGGGGATATCTAGAGTCTGTCACTTTACTCTGGGTAGGGTCCAGGCACTACCCTGAGAGTCCAGGCTGAGAGAGCATCCCTCTTTGTGCTATAGGCACACGAAGACTGTTTGTGTACCAGGGATAGACACTGATCCACAGCTCAGGGCCCCATAGAACATTGGCACACAAAGAAGAAAACAAAGTATGAATTACTCATGCACATTTTTATTGTGCCATCTTTATTTGGATGTGTGAATTTAGCAAGACATAAGAGTTACATGTACTAGCCCTACTGCAAAAAAGTGAAATCTTGTCTTATAATAAAAATTATAATTAACTCTTTCAAGCCCCAAATCCAAGTGAGTCCAGCTTCAGCGGAGATTGGGTCTCTGATGGGGATCCCCCACCCAACACCCATCCCCTTGATCTTCCAGGTCCGCTCCTGGCATCCAGAAATCCAGGCCACACAAGAAAGACATCAGACCTTTCAAGCCCCAACACCAGCAAATCCAGCTTCAGGTTAGATTGGGTCTCCAGCAGAACCCCCTGCCCAACACTCATCCCCTTGATCTTCTGGGGCCGCTCCTGGCATCCAGAAGACCCACCCACACAGGAAAGACATCAGCCATTCCAAGATAAAAACCCCAAGGAGTCCAGCTTCAGGAAAGACATCAGCCCTTCCAGGCACCAAACTCCATGTCAGCATCCCCAGCTTCAGCTTCAAGAAGGAAGGAGACCAGTGGAGACTGAAAGACCCCACCAGTACCCACTGGAAGAAGAGATGGGATGAATATAGAATAAAAGCTCACTCAGCAATAGAAAGACCAACATGACCCAACCAGAATCTAGGGATCAAACACCAGCAAGACCTGAAAAGTAATACATAGATGAAGAAGAGCAGACAGACCTTAAAAATTATTTCATGAAGATGATAGAGACCCTCAAAGAAGAAAGGAGGAAATACCTTAAAGAAATTAAAGAAAAAAAACAAACGAAAAATCCATGAAATGTGGGAAAAATTCAAGAAATAATCAAATCTCTCAAAGAATCTAAAGTGCATCAAGTAAAAACAACCAAAAAAAAATGAAGGAAACAACTCAAACAGTTGAAGGATTGAAAGCTGAAATAGAAACGATAAAGAAAACACAGAATGAAGAGATGCTGGAAATTGAAAAGCTGGGAAAACGATCAGGAACTACAGATGCAAGTATCACCAATAGAATACAAGAGATAGAAGAGAGAATCTCAGGTGTTGAAGACTCATTAGAGGATATAGAGTCGTCAACCAAACAAATCCTTAACACAAAATATCCAGGAAATATGGGACACCGTGAAGAAGCCAAACCTGAGAATAATAGGTATAGAAGAAGGTGAATAAATACAACTCAAAGGTAGAGAAAACACATTCAAAAAATCATAGAAGAAAACTTCCCTAACCTAAAGAAAGATATGCCTCTGAAAATACAAGAATCTTACAGAACACCAAATAGGCTGGACCAGAAAACGAAGTCACCTCTCCATATAATAATCAAAACATCAAACATACAGAGTAAAGAGAAAATATTAAGAGCAGCTAAAGAAAAAGGCCAAGTAACATATAAAGGCAGACCTATCCGAATTACACCTGACTTCTCAATGGAAACGATGAAAGCCAGAAGATCCTGGACAGATGTCCTACAAACGCTAAGGGAACAAGGATGCCAGCCCGGACTACTATAGCCAGCACAGCTCTCAATTACCACAGATGGAGAAAACAAAATATTCCATGACAAAGCCAGATTTAAACAATACATATCCATGAATCCAGCTCTACAGAAAGTGCTAGAAGGAAAACCCAGATCCAAGGAAGATAACTGCATTTACAAAGACACAGGCAATATATAATCCTACTTTACAAAACACTAAAAGAAAAAGGGAGGAGAAACTACACAAAATAACTTCACTAACAATAAATCAAGCACAAACAAGAATCATCAATCTATGGTCATACTAGCAGAATGGATACGAAGACAGAACCCTTCCTTCTGCTGCATACAGCAAACACATCTCAACATCAAAGACAGACGTTATCTCAGAATAAAGGGTTGGGAAAAGATCTTCCAATCAAACGGTCCCAAGAAACAAGCGGGTGTAGCAATCCTAATATCTAACAAATTAGACTTCAAATTAAAATCAATCAAAAGAGATGAAGGACACTTCATATTCATCAAAGGAAAAGTACATCAAGACGAAGTCTCAATTTTAAACATCTATGCCCCAAATACAAAGGCACCAACATTCGTGAAAGAACATTACTAAAGCTCAAAATGCACATAAAATCTCACCATCTAATAGAAGGAGACGTCAACACTCCACTCTCACCGCTAGACAGGACCTCCAGACAGAAACTTAACAAAGAAACAAAAGAACTAATAGAAGTTATGACACAACTGGGTTTAACAGACATCTATAGAACATTCCACCCAAATACAAAGGGTATACCTTCTCAGCACCACATGGAACCTTCTCTAAAATTGACCACATAATAGGAAACATAGCAAATCTCCACAGATATAAAATAATTGGAATAACCCTCTGTATCTTATCAGACCACCATGCTTTAACATTAGAATACAACAATAACACAAATCGCAGAAACCCTACAAACTCATGGAGATTGAACAATGCAAATTGCGCCATCCTGGGTAAAGGAAGAAATAAAAAAAGAAATTAAAAACTTCCTCAATTTCAATGAGAATGAAGACACAACATACACAAACTTATGGGACACTTTGAAAGCAGTGCTGAAAGGAAAGTTTATAGCACTAAGTGCCTACATGAAAAGCTGGAGAACAGTCATACTAGAGAATTAGTATCACAGCAGAATGTTCTAGAACAAAAAGAAGCAAACTCACCCAGGAGGAGAAGACGCCAGGAAATAATCAATTTGAGGGCTGAAATAAATCAAGTAGAAACCAGGAAAACACTGAGAATAGTCAATGAAACAAAGAGTTGGTTCTTTGAGAAAATCAACAAAACCACTGTCCAAACTAACCAAAAGACAGAGAGAGAGCATGCTAATTTACAAAATCAGGAATGAAAAAGGAGACATAACAATGGACTCTGAGGAAATCCAAAGAATCATCAGGGCATACTTTGAAAATTTGTACTCCACAAAATTTGAAAATTTAAAGGAAATGGACAATTTCCTGGATAGATATCACTTGCCAAAACTAAATCAAGAACAGATAAACAATCTAAACAGACCTATAACCCCTAATGAAATAGAAACAGTCATCAAAAGCCTCCCAAATAAAAAAAGCCCAGGCACAGATGGCTTCAGTGAAGAATTCTACCAGAAATTCAAAGAAGAGCTAATTCCAATACTCCTCAAAGTATTCCACACAATAGAAGCAGGAGGCTCACTGTCAAACTCTTTTTACGAGGCTACAATTACCTTGATACCCAAGCCACACAAAGATACAATTAAGAAAGAGAATTATAGACCAATTTCCCTTATGAACATCGATGCAAAAATACTCTATAAAATACTCAAAAACCGGATTCAAGAACACATCAGAAAAATCATCCACCATGATCAAGTAGGCTTCATCCCAGGAATGCAGGGATGGTTCAACATTAGAAAATCTATCAATGTAATCCACCATATTAACAATCTGCGAAAGAAAAACCACATGATCATCTCACTAGATGCTGAAAAATCCTTTTCCAAAATCCATCACCCCTTCATGTTAAAGGTCCTAGAGAGATCATGGATAACAGGAACGTACCTGAATATGACAAAAGCAATATACACTAAACCAACAGCTAACAGCAAACTAAATGGAGAGAACCTCAAAGCAATATCTCTAAAATCAGGAACAAGACAAGTCTGCCCACTCTCTCCATATCTCTTCTATATTGTACTTGAAGTTCTAGCTACAGCAATAAGACAACAAAAGGAGATAAAAGGGATACAAATAGGAAAAGAAGAAGTCAAATTTTCACAATTTGCAGATGATATGATAGTTTACATAAGTCACCCAAAAAACTCTGCAAGGTTATTCCTAGAGCTGATAAATACCTTCAGCAATGTGGCAGGATACAAGGTAAACTCAATAAAAAATCAGTGGCCCTATTATATACACATGATGAGTGACTGAGAAAGAAATCATAGAAACATCACCCTTTACAATAGCCAAAAACAGCATCAAATATCTGGGGATAATGTTAACCAAGGAAGTGAAAGACCTGTATATCAAGAACTTTGTGTCTTTAAAGAAAGAAATCAAAGAAGATACCAGAAAATGGAAAGATCTCCCATGCTCTTCGATTGGTATGATCAACATAATAAAATGGCAATCTTCCCAAAAGTAGTCTACAGATTCAATGCAATCCCTATCAAAATTCCATCACAATTCTTCAAGGACCTGGAAAGAACATTAATCAACATTATATGGAAAAACATTAATCAACTTTATATGGAAAAATAAAAGGACCAGGATAGCCAAAACAACCCTGTACAATAAAGGAACTTCAGGAGGCATCACTATACCTGACTTCAAGCTCTATTATAGAGCTATCGTCCTGAAAACAGCTCGGTATTGGCACAAAAATAGGCAGGTCGAACAATGGAACCGAATTGAAAGCCCTAATTTTACCCCACACACCTATGAACACTTGATTTTTGACAAAGAAGCTAAAAGTGTACAATGGAAAAAAGAAAGGATGTTCAACAAATGGTGCTGGCATAACTGGATACTGGTATGCAGAACACTGCAGATAGACCCATGTTTATCGCCTTGTACAAAACTTAAGTCCAAATGGATTAAAGATCTCAATATAAATCCAGCCACACTGAAACTTTTAGAAGAGAAAATGGGAGATACTCTTCAATGAGTTGGTACAAGAGACCACTTCCTAAACATAACACCAGTGGCACAAACACTGAGATCGACAATTAACAAATGGTACCTCCTGAAACTAAAAAGCTTCTGTAAGGCAAAGGACACAGTCAACAAGACAAAAAGGCAGGCCACAGAATGGGAAAAGATATTCACTATCCCTACAGCTGACAGAGGGCTAATCTCCAAAATTTACAAAGAACTCAAGAAAGAAGTCTCCAAAACACCAAAGGATCCAATTAAAAGGTGGTGTACAGAACTAAATAGAGAATTCTCAATAGAGGAGGCTAAAATGGCCAAGAGACGCTTAAGAGAGTGCTCAACATCCTTAGCCATGAGGGAAATGCAAATCAAAACACGTCTGAGATACCATCTTACTCCTGTCAGAATGGCTAAAATCAAAAACACCGAAGAGAATTTGTGCTGGAGAGGATGTGGAGAGAGGTGAACACTCCTCCACTGCTGGTGGGAGTGCCAACTCGTACAGCCTCTTTGGAAATGAGAATGGAGATTCCTCAGAAAATGGGAATCTACCACAAGACCTAGCAATTCCACTCTAAGGCATATATCCAAATGAGGCAAATTCATACAACAAGGGCATCTGCTGCACTATGTTCATAGAAGCATTATTTGTAATAGCCAGAACCTGGAAGCAACCTAGATGCCCCTCAACTGAAGAGTGGATAGAGAAAATGTGGTACATTTACACAATGGAGTATTACTCAGCAGAACAAAACAATGGGATCTTGAAATTTGCAGGGAAATGGATAGCACTGGAAGAAACCATCCTGAGTGAGGTAACCCAGTCGCAAAAAGACAAACATGGTATGTACTCACTAATATACAGACTTTAGACATGGATCAGGTTAGTGCCAGTCTGCACTTCCACTGATAGAGAGTCTGGGAAACAGGAAAGAACCTAAAAGTTATGCATATATGCATAGTACCCAAGAGAAGAGGATTGAGACAAGATCCTCTGAATGGATGGGGAACACGGTGAGGGGTGGTGCGTAGTGGGAGCTGGGAAGTAGAGAGACAGAGAAGAGGAAGAGAGAGTAGGTCATGGGGAACAGGAAGTTGAGTGGGTGGGCGTAGAAAAGGGGGAAGAAGGAATCATAGGTTAGAAGACAGATCAGGTACCAGAGTGACCTCGAGTGATCTATAGGGATAACACCAATTGGCAAGCTAAGCAATAGTGGAGAGACCACCTCGAATGCCCATTCCTAATAATGAACTTGATGTCTATAACCATCTGGGAGCCTTCATCCCATGACTGATGGAAGCAGAGGCAAACACACAATTAATCACTGAACTGAACCTAAGGAACCCAGTGACAGAGAGAAGAGTGATGAACAAATTGGCAAAGAATGGGCTGGCAAAACCAGCAGAGACAGCTGATCTGAACAGGGGAGAGCTCTTGGATTCCAGACCGGCAGCGGGGAGCCCAGCATGGGACTGATCTGGACCCTCCCAAACGTGAGTGTCAGCGAGAAGGCCTGGGCAACCTATGGGGCCCTGACCTCTGGATTGGTGTCTATCCCTGGAATACAAACTGTCTTCGTGTGCCCGTAGCACAAAGAGGGATGCTCTCTCAGCCTGGACTCTTAGGGGAGTGCCTGGACCCTACCCAGAGTGAAATGACAGACTCTAGATATCCCCTTTGTGGAAGTATTTGGCAATAGTGTGGCAGGCTGTGGGGGGGGAAGGTGAGTGCGGGAGGAGGGGAGGGAGAGGGAACTGGGATTGACATGTAAAACAAGATATTTCAAATTAAAATAAAAATGATAAAAGAAAAAATTATAATTAAATGTGAAACAGTGAGTGTTGTGCAATTTGGTGGTATATATCCATGCATAAAACCATCATTCTGTGAGAGAGGGAGACACCCTAGGGACAGCTAGTTTAATCATGTCCTAAGATCTATTGAGTGATGTTTCTTTAAAAGAATGGTATGGTGACTAGTGGGCAAAATGTTCGTACAGGACTGTAATCTGATCACAGAGAAATTGAAAACAGAACAGGAAACAAAAATTACAAAAACATAGGAAAACCTTGATTGAAACTAGTACCAAGATGGTGGACAACTTTTGACCCTAGTGTATGAGGACAACACAGTGTAGTGTAGACAGAAGATTCCAAACAGGAAAAGACTGAGTGTTGCTCCTAAACTACATAGAGAGAGGATTTCTTACTTGGTAGAAAAGAGGCAAGATGAGGGAGTAAGTTGATGCAAAACCCTGTTGGCACATTTCTCTATTTCCACCCCTGTGAAGTGGTATCCTGCCAAGATGAGCATAGAGATTTTCTGGTTTTTGTGAGCGATACAGAGATGCTTTATCAACATAATGAATGCAAACAAAAGCCTGCACAACGACATGGTGTGTGGGTGGCATTTCTTTCCCACATCACCTTAATGTTCCTCAGCCACAAATGAACACACAGAGACTTATGTTAATCAGAAATTGTCCAATGGCTCAGTCTTCTTACTGGCTAGCTATCTCTCTAAGTTATTAATCCATTTCAACTGATCTATTTTCATATGGTTTTATTTTATTGGATAATTTCCAGACCTGTTACTCCGTTCTGGGCCACATGATGTCTATCTGGTGGCTTCCCTCAACTACCTCTCCCTAGCATTCTCCTCATGTGGTAGTGCCACCTATAGCTTCTTCCTGGCTACTGGACAATCAATGATTTATTCATAAACCAATAAGAGAAACATATATACAGAAGGACATCCTCCATCAGTGGAATGTGTGTGGTAGAGGCTGGAATGCAATGCCCAAAATTAGGTATAAACATGTGAAGAGAATGTCAGGCTCATGAAATTTAATTAGGTTTCTTTGAGAACCACAGACAAACAAATTAAATGTGCAGACCCTGTCAGAGTAGAATTATTGGTACTATCTTGTAATCCCAATATTAGGAACTGAAGATATTGGGAATGAGGTTCCTCTGACTTTGTTGTAGATGCTTAAAGGAAGAAGTAGAAGTAAAAGGGGGAAGGTGTTAAAAGGAAGTGGGAGATGATTTAGGGGAAAGAAGAATTGTGGTGTGTGGGGCGGGTATAGGGTAAGAATTGAAGATGTGGAGAGAGAAGGTTGAGAAAACCTGGCATGTTTCCTGGCATTGGGGGTTCAGGTTTTTTGGCATACAAACTTGTAACATCAAAACTGGGAAAAGGCAAGAGCTGGAAATGAGATTAAGAATGAAGTGGAGTAACCTGGATGGAGTCTGAAGGGAGGGACTGATAGTAGTTGCGCTTAGGAGTACAGTGAATTTGATCCAAGGCAGATATATGTAGGGAAACCTTGTCCCTTCATCTTCCTCAAGAAAGTGACCACAGCATGGTGACCTCTTGAAAATAGAAAAAGGGCAGAGGACCTTGACACAAATAACTGCAATGTAAGTTGTTGATAGTAGTTGAGAAGAACTCAAGTATGAGGACTTTCAGTGTATATAAAGAGATCTCTCCATACTTTTTTCAGGAAACTATTCATGGTGAAATTATGTGCTTCATGATTATTAATAAAGAAGACATCAAAACATATATGATACTGAACATTCACCTTTGGATGTATATTGAGGTATTATAGTGTTTCCTGTAGTTCTGTTGCCATTGTGATTTGTTTTATGATTTCACAGAATGGATCTGCATAGTCCCTGGTTTTTGATCCCTTTTTTGTCTATTTTATGAAAGCAAATTAGAAAAAAGTTTGTTTTACATGTCAATCTCAGTTCCATTTCTCCCCTCGTCTCCTGACTCTAATAATCCCCTATCCCATCACATTCCTGCTCCCAAGGGAGGGTGAGGCCTTCCATGGGTGGCTTCAAAGACTTTCATGTCTTTGTAGTAGGCCCCAGGCACTCCCACATGAGTCTGGGCTGAGAGAGTAACCCACTAGGTGAAATGGGTTCTAAAAGTCGAATTGTATGCTATGTATAAATACTCATCTACTACCAGAGGCCCCATAGATTGCCCAGGTCTCCTCACTGACACAGAAGTTCTGGATTAGACTTCTCCTGGTTTCCCAGCTATCAGTCTTGGGTCCATAAGATCCCACATGTTCAGGTCAGCTGGTTCTGTGGATATCACCAGTCTAGTCGTGACTCCTTTGCTCATCACAGTTCCCTCTCTGCAACTGGCTTCCAGGAGTTCAGTGTTTACCTATGTGTATCTGCTTCTGCTACAATTACCTACTGAATGAAATATCTAAGATAGCATATAAGGCAGTCATCAATATCGTTATTAGAGATGAACACTGAAGGTAGCCTCTCCACTATTGCTTAGATTGTTAGATGATGTCATCCTTGTAGATTTCTAGACATTTCCTTAGTTCCAGATTTCTCTTTAAACATATAATGGATCCATTTATGATATTATCTCTTATCTTGCTATCCTCTAGTCTTCTACAGGCTTCCTGCTTCCTAATATTCTCCTCACTCCTCCTCTTCTCCTCTTCCTTTTCTTCTATGTCCCTCTCCTCTCCCCCATGCTCAGGGCATCTTGTCCCTTTGCCCTTTTCTGAGTGATCATGTATGTCACTCTTAGGGAACTTCTTGTTTTGTAGCATATGTGGCTGTTTGTATTGCAGGCTGGTAATCATATGCACTTTTTCTAAAATCCATATATGAGTCAGTACAAACTATATTTATCTTTTTGTAATTGAGTTAGCTTTATCTTGATGATTATTTCCTTGTTCCATTTATTTTCTTAAGATCTCCAAGATTCCATTTGTTTTTTCCACTGAGTAGGTCTCCATTGTATAAATGTACCATATTTTCTGTATCCACTCTTCAGTATAGGGGCATCTAGGTTTGTTTATAGGTATTTCAAATAAATATATGAACATAGCTAAAAATGTTCTTTTGTATGAATCTGCATCTCTGGATATATCCTTAAGAGTGGAAATGCTTGATCTTGTTCTAGACTGATCCCATTTTCCTGAGGGATATCCCTACTTCTTTTTAATTTTGCCATAAAGTTGACATTCAAACCTGCAGTGGAGGAGTGTGCCACTTTCTCCATATTCTCTCTATCATAAATAGTCATTTGGTTTAGCCATTCTGATATGAGTAAGATTGCATCACAGAGTTGTTTTGATTTGCCTTTCCATGATGGCTGAGGATGTTGCCGATGTTCTTGTGTCTTTCAGCCCTTTTAGAATCCTCTATTGAGAATTCTCTATTTAGTTATGTACCTCAATTTTAATTGAATTTTTTTGGTGTTTTAGAGACTAGTTTTTACTTTTGGCTTTTGGTAATGGGGAGTTATCTATTGCCTTTGTTTTCTAAGTGTAGTTAGATTCTTTAGGTTGGAGTTTTCCTTCCAGTAGTTTCTCTAGGACTGGATTGGTGGACATGTATTGCTTGTATGTGGATTTGTTGTGGAATATCTTCTCCTCTGTATTTATAATGATTGAAAACTTTGATATGTATAGTAGTCTGTGCTACTATCCATGGTCCCTTAGTGTCTGAAGAATATCTATCCAGGTCTTTCTGTCTTTCATAGTTTTGAAGGAGATTTCAGGTATAATTCTGATAAGTTTCCCTTTAAAATTTACTTGTCCTTTTTTCCCTTGTTGTTCTTAATATTCTTTATTCTGTATGTTTGGAATTGTATTTATTATGTTGTAGGGGGAATTTTTATATTTCACTATAGCCTTCCTATAGTTTCATCATCATCGGTTTATTCTATGATTTTGTTGAAATTGTTTTCCGCAACTTTTAGGGGGGTTTCTTCACCTTCTTCTCTACCTATTACTCTTAGGTTTTAATCGTGTCCCACATTTTCTGGATATTTTGTGTTTGATATTTGATGGACTTAAGGTTTTCTTTTGTTGGTGAATCTATTTCTTCAAATCAATCTTCAATGCCTGAATGTCTCTCTTCTGTCTCTTGAATTCTGTTGGTTATGCTTGCATCTGTAGTTCCTGAACATTTCCCCAGCAATTCGCATTCTTGCTTTCTCTAATAATGTGGTTTTTTATTGTCTCTGTTTGAGCTCTGAAACCTTGTACTATTTGATTGCTTCTTGCAATTTTGGGGTTGTCTTTTCTTCCATTACTTTAAAAGATTTTCTCATTTCCTCTTTTTGGGTGTCTTTCATCATCTTGAAGATGTTGTTGAGGTCATTATCTTCTTCTTCATCTGTATAGGGATGTTCATTTATTTCTGGAGAACAGTCCCTAGACTATTTTGCTATCATTTTTTTGTTGTTGAGTATCTTCTTATGATATCATCTTGTTATCTCTATTTCCAGTGCATGCACAGGACATCTCTCCCTCTCCTGGTGGGTATCATCCAAGATTATTTTCCCACAGGTTCAAACAGTTTTAACACACTGATGGTTCAATATGGTGGGTGCAGGCAGGTCTGGGACACTGCCTCTCCTTCTGGATGGGAGCAGGATGAGCACAGCAAAGTTGCAAAGATGCTTTGTCCTCCACAGTGGTGTAGAATTGCCTGTAGTCCCTAGACCAAGAGATCCTATAGTGGACAAGCAGAAGTAGAGCCTGCAACAGATGCCCAAACTCACCTCTACCATGAGTAGTGGTGGGAGTATGCCAGCAATATCAGCAGACTCATCATTACTTTGTCCACCAGGTTGAATCCACCTTGGTTTATGGATCTCAATTTGTATAAAAGTTAGGTATCTAACTCAGAGTTCTTCCTCTCTCTGCCTGTGAAATTTTGGGATTACAGGACAGGACTGCACCACCATCCTAACCATGCAACAGTTGTTGTTGTAGTTACTTTCTGATAGAGTGTATAAGTGAAACAGTTCTGGCTAAACTGGAAAACACTCTGTTGAGGAGGTTAGCCACAAACTCAAAGAGATCTGACTGCCTCTGTCTCCTGAATTCTGGGAATAAAAGCATGTATGATCATTGCCTAGCAAGAAACAGTCTTAATTCAAATTCAAATGTAAAACAGGCACTGTGAGAAATTCAAAAGAATACCAGGAATAATAAAGGCTCAACCTAACTATGTCTGTACTTGTAGGTTGAGATTTTGCATAAAAATTGTGAGTTTTGAACAAATAAAAGGACTCAAGTTAAAAACAATAATATGGTGGTTGAGACATTTCTCAGTGGTTTTAAGCACAGGCTGCTCTTGCTAGAGGACCCAAGTTTTGTTCTAAAATCTACATGATTAACAATTGTCTATAGCTCCATTTGTATCCTATCTGATGAACTCTTCTACCTTTCTGGATCCCACACAACTAATTTGTTACACAAATGTACATTCTGGCAAAAACACATACACTTAAAATAAATCAAAATATTTAAAAAATAATCATACATGTTGGCAGACATCATTAATTTCACTATTTTGGAGGCAGAGCCAGGCATATTTTCATGATTTGTGAACTATCTTGTGTATAAAATGACTTTCAGCAAGTACTTGGCTGCAGAGGAAACCCAGCTTTCAGTATACCAATATAGTACTAATAATGATAATAGCTGAAGAAGAAGAAGAAGAAGAAGAAGAAGAAGGAAAAGGAGGAGGAGGAAAAAAATGCAAATATGACATAACAGCTTGTTGACCAATATGTAGACAGTGGATGTCAATCCGTCCTCTTTGAAATTGAGAAAGGAAGAGGGACTGAGGAGGAAAATATTGAGTCCATCCTGGATTATATAACGAGATCACACTTCAAAATACAGTAATAAAATTTTTGTGATAACTAAGTTTGCAGCATGAAGCTGTAGGTGTATCAAACATGTATTCATTGAATATCAACATTTCTCAGGCTAAACTGTCTAAAGTCAGCAATATGGAATGAGGCCCTTCTTCTGAGATTTCAGATAAACCTTCCTAATCTTGAAAGCATTCTGTCACCTGTTCTACAGGACAAGTCTTATGATGTCCAAATCGACAATTCAACCTTTTGTTCCAACTTGTCTTGTAGGAGTTGTAGCAGAAGTATGGAATGGAGTCATAGGTTAAGAATATAACTGAGAGATATGGAACTTTCCAGGCATGTGCCATGTCCTAAGTTTAATTTTATCATTGGGGCAGGACAAAATGGAAAATTAATTCTGTTACATCCTTCCAAAAGGCATACAGAAAACTAGAGTTTTCATAGATGCTATTAAAAATTTCCAACCCTGATTTCTTGGCCTTACTGATGGATGACAGTCAATCATTTGGGGGACGAAAATATCAAATGATGGGAAGATATACATAGCGATCCTATACATAAATATGTAGCATTTAATTTGGAGGTTGTAGTCATGGACTGTCAATATGACTAAGGTGGTAGTGACAATGCAGACAAACACAGATCAGAGGATATTTTTTTGATTTATTCCTTATTGAATAGTAAATGAACACCAATAAATGAACCAAACAATAATTATGAGATTCCATGTATGTGGTGTGGTGAAAGGTCTCTGAACCCAGTACCAGGGAATTGCTGACAGAATAATCATGAGGTTCAGGCATGTCTTTGTTACATAAGACCCTACCTGAAAAAGGAATATAAATTGAAATAAAGAAGTGGGACGGTTGACAGAGCAATCTATAGAAATACAGGATGATTTCGGCCTGTGCATTCTCATGTCTGGTTTAGCATATGTGTCAGTTGCAGATCTGAAAGTCTCCTCTATTTGAGACACAAACCTGGATTTTCAGCAGCTGGCCAAATCCTCTGTTACCACCTAGCAACTGGAGAAAATTATTGGTATCATAACATGAAACCCTAAGGTCTAAATCAGGGATCCTCTTCTATCTTGAATTCAATCAGTTATAAATTATTTGAATTCTTCCTGGAGGGACTTAATGGGATCTTAGCAAACCGGAGACTAAATGTTCATTTGAGCAGTGTGTAGAAGCAGGCTTATTGTATTAGTGAGTCTGCCAAGTGGGTCTCTTCCAAACATAAGAATTTGTCTGTAAGAAAGCATTTTTTCATTACATTCAGAGATCTGCTGTGGTAAAAGAGTAGCATCAAACATCATTCTCAGTTCTTAGGCTTGCAAAGACATGGACTCCTGTGGACTATAGAAATTGCTTCCTAGACTTGGGATTTCTTCAGGTAAGTGGAATAGAGATCTGCATATGTTAATAAGCCTTAGTAAGTTCTTTCATTACATGAAGTATGTACTGAGTGGACAGGGGAAAGCAGGTGGGTAAGACATGCAACTACCTTCAGAGGTGTAAGAGCTGAGATCTCCTGAATGGGGCATCTCAAACCTGGGTCAAAATCCATTGGTGTGTCACTGAGTCACAGACAAGGAGCATTCTGAAACCTTTTGGGGGCTCAGAGTGATCTCTATGGTTAGTCACAATGCAAGATTACTTGTCTTCTTCATCTCTAGTTGCTTGTGGAGAGAAAACTCCAACCCCAGTCCTCCTCAACAACAAGGAGTTGAAACAGAAGATGGAGAATCTAGACAGCCAGCTAGAGCAGGTGACAAAAGAAACAAAGGAATTGTGAGATTTCCTCATCTTCATCACTGTAGGATCCCCTGACAATAAGTATTAATCGTTTTCAAGGCCATGGTGAACATCTTGACTCCATAATTTCATAGTTTCATCCTTTGTTTATATCATCTAACACTTGAGCTTCTGTGTTTCTAAATATTTAGTGTGACCCTTTTCATGACACAGTATTTCTAAATGATCCCCAGAAGCAGAATATTGTTGGGTCCAGCCCTGACCTGTGTGTGTCCCTGATCAGCCAACAGGTGCATCTCATTTTCCAGACAAATGCATCCTGGTTTTGCATCCTGGCTTACTGCCGTGTACTTTCCCCACTGACTTCAACATGTATCACTGAGAGAAACAAGATCTCTTCAACCTAGGGAGTTTAAACTGTGCTCAAACCCTATATATAAGGCTGCTCCCTCTCTACATTGAAGAAGAGACCTCTTATCATGAACAGTCAGATGTCTTCTCTTTCATTTTATTCTCCAGGTTTTCACCTGATATATTAGACTTGCTCATGGCATGGAGGTCCCACCAAGATTTGGAGAGACTTGGAAGATTGGGAAAGACTGAGAAAGGAGATTGGGAAAAAGAAGACTCAAAAATAGAAAGGAGAGACTTAGGAAAGATAGGAATTGAAAACAGCTGCCTCAACTTATACCAATGAGTAAAATTGAATAGATAAATCTCCAGGCATTCACCCAACAACAAGGTCAGGAAAGTGAGAGATTGTACTCGGAGGTTAGGAGGGGGGATTGGATTAAATCTCCATGCTTTTGTCCAAAGCCAATATCAGGGAAGAAAGGGGACCCTTTGAGAGTCTGGGCAGCAGGTAACGATTTCTGAAGGTGTACTTGGAAGATGGGTACCTCAGCTTCTAAGGCTCTTGTGGTAGAAAAGTTAGTAGAATTGTTAAAGAGACAAGGTACCAGCATTAAGCAGAAGACAGACAAGATTCTCTTTTAACTTTGGAAAAGACCAGTCCATGGTTTTTAAACTCATGACTGGGAACAAGTTAAAAATGACCTCCAAAGTTCTGTTTAGAAAAAGACCAGACCTATTGCCACATTCTCCTTTGGAGAAGTATGTGTGTTGTATATGTATGGTGTGGTCACAGCAGTATTTATGAAATGTGATTGTGAATGTGTCATTTTGAACTACTTGAATTTCTTTGGATATGAATAAAAGGATACTTAAATTGGCTTTGATAGTTAATAATTTACCTAAATTGCTTTGAATATAGCTCAAAACCACCTCCAGCCAGTCAGTGTGTTCTCAGGTAACATTGTTGATTTAAGTCCTCAGAGCCAGTCAATGGAAATGTAACAGAAGAGTGCAACATGGCCTAAGAGCCAAAGAAATCTGTATGGATGGTTTTATACAGTTTACGAGAGGAGATTACACATGTATTGTAAATTTTTATGGTTGGGTAAATCATTCTAGAGAAAAAAGTTATGAGAAGAAGCCTCAGGGAAACTGTTGCCCAGTTAGACCCTACCTACAAAGAAGTCAGTATAGATACAAATTATGCCATGTCACCTAAGATACAAATGAGGACTTGTCTGCTAGTGAGAGCTGTACAAATTAGATTACAGATTGGATTAGAAAAAGAGTACTCACAAACTTCAACTAATTTTCAAAAGTTGTTTGGGACATAGTATATTTTGCAATCTTTGAGTGATTTTCAGAAGTTGTTGGGAAATAGTCAATGGTTATATCCACTATTAAGGGCATCTAGTAGTGATTTAATCATCCCAATTCACCTAGACAATTAAATAAGAAGGGTAGACAAGTTATTCTATTGCTATAATGTAGTCAAGCATCAATAGATGTTAGAATACATTTCAAACTATATTGGAAGCTTATCTCAAGAAGAGAGAGCTGTGCCATCTCATAACTTTCACTGGTGAAAGGGCAGAAGTCTGTGATGACTAAAGACACTGTTTATTAAAATTGTCAAACAATGAAGTGTACCCTCAATAATTATAACTACTTTAAAAATAAAAACCTGAGGCCTCATCACTTATGGCAAATGGCTGTTACTCATATTACACAATTTGACAAGTTAAAATATGTGCACATGGCATTTGATAGGTGTTCATATTCCTTGATGGCCACTACAGAAATGAGAAAAGCCACCATTCATGTGACAAAGGATAAAATAAGAGCGGAATAATGTCCACAGTCCCCACATGAATAATTAAATCATGTACTCCTCATTTTAATTTTTAAATGGTGGATGCCAGTCAGCAATCTGCTACTGACAGATTTTGGCAGGATGGAACTCGAGTGACATTTGCTCAGGTCAAAGGGAAATATCCATGCACGAGAAAGTAGAGAAGACCCAATTCTTCTCTAATTTGTGGTCCAGGGTATGTTTGTGTTTTCTTCCAGGAAAGGAGTAAAGTTCATTGGAGGGCAAACATTTGGAAATATACATAGAGCAGGGAAAATCTGGATGTGAGTCCATGGGAGCCTGCCAAAGTGAGTTTTAATGAGAACCCCTGAACCAGTGCTTATGATCATTGGAGTCAATCAATCTACAGCCCAAGAATGAAAGGAAACAATTAATTGGAGAATTCCAGTTTCTCAACTGGCCTGCTGCATAAAACTCCCAGAACCATGAGTCTCCCATTCTTTGGGCTGCCTTTTTGTCTTGTAGACTGTGTCCTTTGCCTTACAGAAGCTTCTCAGTTTCAGGAGGTCCCATTTATTAATTGTTGATCTCACTGTCTATGCTACTGGTGTTATGTTCAGAAAGCTGTCTCCTGTAGCAATTCGTTCAAGGGTACCACCACATTCTCTTCTAAGAGGTTCAGTTTGGCTGGATTTATGTTGAGGTCTTTGATCCATTTGGACTTAAGTTATGTGCATGGCGGTAAACATGGATCGATCTGCATCCTTTTACATGCCAGCCGCCAGTTATGCCAGCACCATGTGTTGAAGATGCTTTCTTTTTTCCATTGTATATTTTTAGCTTCTTTGTCAAAGTTCAGATGTTCATACATGTGTGGGTTAATATCAATTTGATTCCATTGGTTTATCTGTCTATTTTTGTGCCAATACCAAGCTGTTTTCAGGACTATAGCTCTATAATAGAGCTTGAAGTCAGGGATGGTGATGCCTCCAGACGTTGCACTGTTGAACAGGGTTGTATTGGCTATCCTGGGTCTTTTGTTTTCCCATACAAAATTAATTATTGTTCTTTCAAGGTCTTTGAGGAATTGTGCTGGGATTTTAATGGGGATTGCATTGAATCTGTAGATTGCTTTTGGCAGGCTTGCTATTTTTATTACTTTGATCCTACCTATGGAAGTGCATGGGAGATCTTTCCATTTTCTGAGGGCTTCTCAAATTTCTTTCTTTAAAGATTCAAAGTTCTTGCGATACAGGTCTTTCACTTGTTTGGTTAGCATTACCCCAAGTTATTTTGTGTTGTTTGTGGCAATTGTAAAGAGTGATGTTTCTCTGATTTCTTTCTCAGCCCATTTACCATCTGTATATAGTAGGGCTACTGATTTTCTCGAGTTGATCTTGTAGCCTGCCACTTTGCTGAAGGTGTTAGTCAGCTGTAAGAGTTCCCTGGTAGAGTTATATGGGTCATTTATGTAAAGTATCATATCATATGCAAAATGTGAAAGTTTGACCTCTTCCTTCCCAATTTGTATCCCCGTGATCCCCTTTTGTTGTCGTATGGCTCTGGCTAGAACTTCAAGTACAGTGTTTAAAAGGTATGGAGAGAGTGGACAGCCTTGTCTTGTTCCTGATTTTAGAGGAATTGCATTGAGTTTCTGTCCATTGAGTTTGATGTTGGCAGTTGGTTTGCTGTATATAGCTTTTATTATGTTTAGGTATGTTCCTGTTATCCCAGAACTCTCCGAGACCTTTATCATGAAGGGGTGTGGATTTTGTCAAAAGCTTTTTCAGCATCTAGTGAGATGATCATGTGATTTTTGTTTTTAGCTTATTTGTATGGTAGATTTCCTTCAGGGATTTTCATATGTTGAACCATCCCTGCATCCCTGGTATGAAACCTAAATGATCGTGGTGAATGTTTGTTTTGATGTGTTCTTGGATGCAATTTGCCAGTATTTTATTGAGTATTTTTTGCACCAATGTTCATCAGGGATATTCGTCTGAAGTTCTCCTTCTTAGTTGTGTATTTTTGTGGCTTGGGGTCAAGGTTATTGAAGCCTCATATAAAGACTTTGGCAAAGACACTTCTGCTTCTATTGCATGGAATATTTTGAGAATAGGTATAAGCTTTTCTTTGAATTTCTGGTAGAATTCTGCACTGAGGCCATCTGGATTTGGGCTTTCTTTCTTTGGGGGATTTTGATGACTGCTTCTATTTCCATAGGGGTTATGGTTGTATTTAAATTGCTTATCTGTACTTTATTAAATTTTGGCAAGTGATAGCTCTCCAGAATGTTGTCCATTTCCTTCAAATTTTTGAATTTTGTGGAGTACAGGTTTTCAAATTATGACCTGATGATTCTCTGAATTTCCTGAAAGTCCGTTGTTATGTCCCCTTTTCATTTCTGATTTTGTTAATTTGCATGTTCACACTCTGCTGTTTGGTAAGGTTACACAAAGGTTTGTCTATTGTGTTGATTTTCTCAAAGAACCCACTCTTTGTTGAATTGATTCTCTGTATTTTTCCTTGTTTCTACTTTATTGATTTCAGCCCTCAATTTGATTATTTCCTGGCGTCTACTCCTCCTCGAGGAGTTTGCTTCTTTGTGTTCTAGAGCTTTTTGCTGTGTGTTAATTCTCTAGTATAACTATTCTCCAGTTTCTTCATGTGGGCACTTAGTGCTATGAACTTCCTGATTGCACTGCTTTCAAAGTCTCCCATAGGTTGGGGTCTGTTGTGTCTTCATTCTCATTGAATTCTAGAAAGTCTTTAATTTCTTTTTTAATTTCTGCTTTGACACAGGAATGGTGCAGTTGTGCATTATTCATTTTCCATGAGTTTGTAGGTTTTCTGCAATTTGTGTTGTTGTTGAATTCTAATTTTAAAGCATGGTGGTCTGATAAGATGCATGTAGTTATTCCAAGTTTTTTGAAGCTGCTGAGGTTTGATATGTTGCAAAGTATGTGGTTGATTTTTGAGAAGGTTCCTTGTGGTGCTGAGAAGAAGGTATATTCTATAAATGTTCTATAAATATATATAAATCCCAGTTGGGTCATTATTTCTATTATACTCTTTGCTTCTTTTTTGCACCTTTTGGCTGTCCAGCGACTCACAGAGACCCCATGTCAATCTCACACCTCCTTTGTTTCTCTGGTCACATGCTCTATCTGACTGTTGAGACTCCCCATATGCTGTTTATTCTCCTTTTAGGTGAGGAAGATTGGGTTGGTGATGGCTGTCCATCAGCCAGTGTGCAATGATAACACAAATAAACTTGCATTGTTTCAAACCATAGAGAATATACAGATAACTCTTAGTCCTGAAAATGTTTCAGATGGCTGACTTGCATGTGACTCAATGACAAACCAATGGATTTTGATCCAAGCTTGAGATGGCCCTGAAAGGGATCTAAGCATTCCCTCCTCTGAACATCTTTGGATGTCTCAGCTAACTGCTCTCCCCTGGCCCCCCATCACAAACTTTATGTGAAGAAAGAAATAATTTTCTCAGTCATATGCATAGCTCCAGAATCATCATTATTCTAAAGTGTTGAATTAAAGGACTGTGAATTTAACATCTAGGAAGCAATTCCCATGGTCCACAGGGACTTAGGTCTTTCTTGAGTATCCTAAACATCCTGATATGTCACTCCAAGCACATTGGTATAGGTGGGTAGAGAAGTCATAGAGGTACAGAATATGATCACCAGACACCCAAAGTCAAGTCACTGACAACTCAATGCACACAGAGAAAGTGCACAATACTTAAAATTATCCACGTGTGTTAAAGTACATTGATGGCCTGCTTGGAGCTGGGCAAACTACAAAAATCCCTGTCTTCTGCTGGTGGCATTTTAATGCTGGTCCTTTATAAACAATCACTCTAATGTACCATTTAAAATCAAGAGTTCCCAAGAGAACAGCCTTTGACTTTCCAGTTCCTGGCTTCTGGCAGAGACAATTAACTAGCCTGGAGTCTTTGAAATCCAGAAGCTATGTCATGCAGTAGAGCTCAATTTCTTTCCAGCAACCCCAAATTCTGTGCCCCATTACCCAAAGTCCAAGAAAAGGCAACCTGCACTGGTGAGCTTACCAACTTATGCCCAGTACTTATGTTTATTCCTTTTGAACCTTTTCTTTGAAAATTTAAACTGAGGCTGAAGGTCAACATTCTTCTGCGTCTCTCTTCTCTGTCTCACCTCTCCATATTCTTTCCTAAGGAGATACCCTATTTTTGCCAATGTGTTCATCACTGATCTTACAGACATTGAAGGACTCTCCAAAGATAGTTGTGGTTGCTACAACACAGGTGACATCAAAGGATTCCATTATCTCCAGGACACAATGGAATTTAAGTGAAGGGTCTGCTGAAGTCATGTGGAATGAACATGGCTTCCCTGCTTCCTAACTATGTTTCTTCATAACTCAGGAGAAGTCAGAGTTCCCTATCCATAAATTGCTCCTGGGAAACAAATCAAAACCTTCAGCTCTTCTTTTTTTAAAAACTACAAATCCCTAATTGGTTGGAAATCCATTAGTACCTTCCATATAGGGGACTAACTCTGCAGATTACAGACTCTGAAGTGTTCATTTGCTCATGTTGAAAACATTTTCTGGCTATAAGAAGCTTTAGGGGTTGAGGATCTGAACACAGGCAAGTTTGTGTCCTGTGAGAATAATAAGAGTCCATACTACAGTGCTGTGTAGGCTCCCCTAGAGGCTCTACAGTCAGTTTCCCATGTTGCACACCTCTAATTCGTATGTAATTAATGCCATGCATATATGATTTGAGCTCTAATCTTGCTACACTGTTACTTTTTAACCAAATTAATATGTCTAGAAACTGGAGAAATCTTGCCAGCACAGTGTATTTCTAAGTTAAACTTCAACTGAATATTGCAAGATAAGGAAAAACAATCCATGCCCGTGGACAATCTACCCTAGTCTCTTGAGGGAATGCTGGCTATGATATCAGGTGTGGTTCAGAGTGTCTTTTAATGCTCTAGCTACACAATTTTAGGAGAAAGCTTCAGACTAGCCAGAATGGTAGGGGCCTGCAAAAAATCCATTTGCCTCTGAAGGACAGCATATCTGTGCAATACTAAGAAGGGTATGGTTGATGCTGCTTTTACCACAGCACATCTCAGAATGTACTGAGAATTTTTTTCCAAATGGCTGCTTTAGTCTTGTCAAATTCTCCTTTAGAGACATCATCTCAAATCTGCCATAACATTTTGAAGGTTGAGAACCATTATGATACAAGGACTCGTTGACAGGCAAATTCCTATGTTTGGTCTAGACCATCTCTGTAAAGAGAAGCTTTTTCTTTGAGAGGAGCCTTCCCGCCAGCTTGGTTCTAGAGCCGCATCAGTCCCAAATAAACACACAGGAGTCTATATTAATTATGAAGCTGTTGGCCTTGCTTGTTTCTTACTGGCTAGCTCTGACTTAAGTAATTACCCCATAATTGTTAATCTAAGTATGTTTCTTACTGGAGAATAGTTGTGGGCTTCCTACCTCATGGCAGTTACATCTTGACTCTCCTGTGTTTCTCTTACCCAGAGTCCTTCTGGACTCCTATTCCCTCATATCTAGATTCCCTATTGGCCAGCCAGTGCTTTATTGACAAATGCACAGGACTTCCCCAACACATCTCAGTATGTACACAGCTCAAATGAACACTAAGTCTCCAGTGAAACCAGACCCCTTGAAGTTCCCCCAGGAATATTCTAAAGGTTTATGACTGAAGAGCATCCCTAAATTACACCTAAGCCTTTTATGATCAGAGCCTTGGCTTTCTAGATGATAAAAGAGGGTTTTGCCTGTTGCAGAAAATTCAGGTTTGTCTCCCAAACAGGGGAGACTTTCAAATCTCTAACTGACACACTGGGAGACCAGCCATCAGAACCCACAGAGCCATGTCATCCCATATTTCCATAGATTGCCTGTCAAGAATTTTACATCTTCATTTTTATTTGTATTTTTTTCTGATAGGGTCTTATGTAGACCAGACATGCCATAGCATACTGATTATTGTGTCCCAAAATTCCTGTTTCCTTTTTTGAATGTGGATGCATTTGTATCTGGGGGATGGATGTTCAGAATTGAAACTTCATCTTGGTGGATTTTAATTGTGATGAGTATGTAATGAACTTCTTTGTCTCTTTTGATTGATTTTATTTTAAAGCCTAATTTGTTAGATATTTGGATTGCTGCCTCCGCTTGTTTCTTGGGTCCATTTGATTAGAAAATCATTTCCCAACATTTAAATCTCAGGTAATGTCTATTTTTGAGTTTGAGGTGTGTTTCTTGTATGCAGCAGAAGGATGGGTTCTGTCTTCGAATCCATTCTTTTAGTCTGTGTGTTTTTCTGGATGAGTTAAGGCCATTAATATTGAAGGATATTAATGACCATTGATTGCTCATTCTTCTTTGATTTGGAATGGTTGTTGGTGGTGGTATTATATGTAGAATTCCACCCCTTTATTCTTTTGGTTGTTGGTAAAGTGGGGTTATATAGTGCCTATGTTTCTGTTGTAGTTAACTTTCTTGGGTCGGAGCTTTCTTTCCAGTGCTTTCTGTAGGGCTGAATTAGTGGATATATATTGCTTGAATCCAGTTTTTCATGGAATATCTTTTTTTCTCTATCTATAGTGATTGAGAGATTTGCAGGGTATAGTATTCTGGGCTGGTATCCATGGTCTCTTGGTGAAATATCTATCCAGGACCTTCTGTCTTTCAGGGTTTCCATGGAGAAGGCAGGTGTAATTCTGATAGATTTGCCTTTATATGTTACTTGGCCTTTTTCCTTAACTGTTCTTAATATTCTTTATTTATTCTGTATATTTGGGGTCTTGATTGTTTTGTGGCGAGGGGACTTTTTTGTGATACACTCAATTTGGTGTTCTGTAAGCTTCTTGCACCTTCATTGGCATGTCTTTCTTTAGGTTGGGAAACTTTTCTTCTATGATTTTGTTGAATATGTTTTCTGCCCCTTTGAGGTGGTTTTCTTCACCTTCTTCTCTACCTATTATTCCTAGATTTGGTCTTTTCATGGTGTCCCATATATCCTGTTCCTAGTACTGGTTCAGTGGATGGAGAAGAATACCAGAAATCAGAGTTGCATAGGCTACTGCTCCTGTGGGTAGAAAATAAGTCCAGGAATCTGGGGTGCATAGACTCCCACAAGGAGGGGAGGCTCAGTGGCAGTTCCCAGGCAGTACCCAGGCATTGGAAGGCAGGCCTGGAAACAGGCACCATAGGTGGAGATGATGAACAGAAATCCGAGTTGCATAGCTCTGTGGAAGTCTTCAGGTGCTGGCCTATAAAGTAATTTTAAAGATTGTTTTCTCATGCTTAAGCTGTCGTGGGTTGTTAAGGTCTTGCATTTGCAGATTAGCTGCGCTCTGATGATGTCATATTGCCTTTTTTGTTGTTGACTGTGTTCTTACACTTGTAAGTAGACTTCATAATTTGGGATGATTTTAGGTTTAGTTGTTGATTGCAGCAGTTTTCGTCATTAAAGGGGTGTTTTGTTTTTATTCATTTTTCTTTCCTGTCAGGTTTTCTGGCCTAAATAGCCAAGTGTTCTGGTGACTTTCATTTCTTCTGAATTAGTGTTACATTCCATCTGTGCCGCCGCGGACTGCTCTGGCGGAGAGTGTCAGACCGCGGGAGCTCAGGGTCGAAGGTATCAGGAGAGGTCAGGATACGGCGCAGGAAATGACAGACAGACACCAAGAGTTTCAGTGAACTGCTGTAATTTTACTGAAGTTTAAACTTCTCTTATATAGTGATAGGAACAAGGAACTTGACAAGGATAGAAAAAATACAATTCATGTTACAGCTGAATCATGATTTTTTAGAATTTGAACATCTCAGCGAAAAGTTTCCAGCCCCAGATCAGACATAGAATAAGTTTATCTATTAATATAATTATTTGTGGCTTTGCGGTTGGTCATGAACTGGCTGTTCGGTGAATCATGTCTAGCACATCTTTAGAGACAAGTGTCAACTTCCTCTTCTTACATGGACAGTTTTAGCTCCCCTCTGATATACTTAGCAATGTGTTCTTTAAAGGAATCACATCTGCGATACAAGGCTTCCCACAAATGCTTGCATAAGCAAGCATGCCAGTATCTTAAGGCTGGCATCATATTTTCTAAAATGGCTCGTCTCTCCTTTTCATCATAAATACACCATGGTTTCCTGCTTCTACGTAACCGTTCCATGAAGTTTAATGAATTCCAAAGAACTCTCTTGCCTTCATGGTTGACCCATCTGTAACCCCGCTCATCATAGCCTCCTGTATATGGTAGGGGCTCTAGGTAGTTTCCATGCTCCGGCACCCATCGTGGTGCCGTCCACCATCTCCCCTTAATCAGATAGTGAGTATATCCTCCGGGAAGTGTTCGATAAGGAATTCCCTTCGTTTCACAGCATTAAGGAAATCTCCCAGAGTTTGATTACTAGTCTTATTGTATCCAGCTTCTGTATAAACAGCCTGGATAAATGGAGGTGCCTCGAGCAGTGGGTTATCCACCTCAGGGCTGGTGGCATTGCCAGCTTCCTTTTTAGAATCTGGGTCAGCCTGTGCTTGGGAAACAGATAGCAAAGTGATTAAATAGATTACGCAGAAAAGCATAAAGAGAACAGAACATATTGCTCGGCAGCGCAGGGATCTTCTGGCGGCTCTCATGGGTCGGGCTTCTCTCCAGGAGACTGCCTGGGGCTCCGCTTCGAGAAGCTCTGACCCCATCCCTTCAGGCGGTTCCCCCAGTAGAGCGGCATTCTGCTACAGTTACACAGGGGTCACCGCTGTGGGTGTAGCACATCTGAGTTTTGGGGGCCTAGTTAGTGCCCTAGATCATGCCTAACATTTACTAAGGCCAAAGTTCTATTATGAAGTTGTAGACCAGGATATGGAAACAAGGGCAGGGGATTCTGACTGGGGTCCCTTAATCTGTTCTGGCCTCTGTGGTTCTTGGCATAAGCCTGGCCTCTAATACAATTGATGGTGCTGGGGTCCCTAGATCAATCCTGTTCTCCAATGATACTGAATACTTCTGAAGTTGTAGAGCTGGGTTTCCTAGATCCTGGCTGTCCACTGGGCTTCAGGGAGAAGCCTGAACTTCCATAAGACTGCCAGTGCTGTAAGCCCTTTATTGAGCCCAAGGGATGAGGTACAGTATGATATTGCTTGTCAATCTTTAAGGAACATTATTTGGCAGTGGGTAGTGTCTTACCTGGGGCTTGATGATCTTGACTCATCTCTGGTAAACCCGAAGACTTCTTCCAAAGTAGTAGCCCTGGATAATTAACCCAGTGGTGGGAGCGAATTTGGACAGACATAAGGTATTGTAAAAGGTAGTAGGAAGTGTCTTCCCTTGGGTCTTGAGGACCTCTCTGGCACTTGGTGCAATTGCTGGGGGCTTGGGACCCTACTGTGGAGCATTGAGACAGGGGGTGGAGTCTGGGATTGCTGAGCAGGCATGAAGGTGTTTTATTGCATTGTGGGTGGTTTCTTACACGTGGTCCCTTTGTCTTCTCTGGCCACTGGCAAAACAGAAGCCTTCTTTTGAAATTGTAGACCAGGAAAGAGAGTCAGGTTTAGAGGATGGTGTATATGGTAGTGTGGTGTGTGCAGTATGGGATTTAGGCGCAAGCTTAAAATGGTTAGGAGGCTGATGCACAGTGTCTTGCCTGGGGTTCCAATGATGTCTCCATCCTCCAATATAGCTGCTATGGTTCTGTGTGCCCTGCTATAGAGCCCAGGGTAGTGGATTCAATCTGAGGTTGCTGTGTTGGATATAAGAATATTTTTATATTCCTTAGCCAGAAATATTAATAAGTTATCATTGCTATGATTAGAACAGCTTTGGGAAAAACTAAATGGACCTTAATTTCCCTTTAATCCAAATGCATTCATTCCTCTCATACCCAGAAAATGCTTTCTTCTTTTTCATTGATTCTGAATGATAATTGAAATTATTATATTTTTTGGTTGTCAAATTTTTTTATTCACATCATATTGTGTTTGGTTTACAGAAATGGATGCTCCCAGGGAGACAAGAGGAGGCATTCATTCCTCTGGATCTCCAGTTAGAGAAGTTTGAGAAGTCTCCCTCATATTCTGACAGCTGAACTCAAGGAACTGTTCCTCTGCAGGAGCACCAACTTCTTCGGGCAACTGAGTCAACAGTCCAGTCCCCACACACTGGCTCTAGAGAGATAAACTGTCATCCTTCCTCATCCTCATCCCTTGGAAGCACACATTCATGTTTGTTTTCTGTTTTGGTCTATATCCTTGATCATATGCTCTGCTCAGCCTTATCCAGACAGGTTCCTCCAAAGAAACCCTGTTGGGATATGCTGGGAGCCAACAACCCCACTGATTCCCTAGTATCAGACACAATGTAGTGAAAGCAAACCAGCACAGCATCTGGGTAGAGAATCCCAGGATGCAGTACTCTCTCTACCCAAAACTGACATTCAACTCATTTCCAGGGGAATTAGAGGCCTGAGCCCCCATGCTGTCTTTCCACAGGTTCTCTGATAATGCTACAGTGTCCCGCAGTCTACCCAGGTGTTCTTGGAAACAATGTTGGCTGCCGCTTATGGAATACACCTGTAGGTCAGAGATGAAAGGATCCTAAGATGGCTTGAGGCATTTGGGAGGGGGCTCCATTAAGGAACAGTGAGCAGACGCCAGAGAGCTGAATGCTTCAGCCAGCAAGTGGGAATATGAGCCCACCATTGTCTTCCAACTTGGAAGTCTCAGAGACTTCAGAAGCATGAGATGTAATGAAATCCAGTGCCTGGATTTTCAGCTGCCCGGCACTGTGGCAGCCAGTATGAGAGTGTGGGCAGCAGTCTCCATGGAGAGATCCTTGCAGAGGGCGTCCACGCACCTGACCTTCAAACGCTCTAGGCCATATTTGTCGGCAGCTGCAAGCAGAACATCTGCCATGCTGTGGAGATCCGGTGACTTCCCGGTGTAAATGAATCCCATCATTGCCCTGAAGCCTTGGGGCTCCAGATCGTGGATCTCAATGCGGTTTGTTCTACTCTCCTCCATGTCATGTCCAAGCATGGCTCTGACACCTGGAGAGCGAGCTGCTAATATGGCCTTGTGAGCCGGGAATTCCTGGCCAGATACCACCAGGCAGCAGTCTGTGAAGAAGGAATTCTCCCACAGCTCTCCTAGTTCATCTGCCAGAATGCACCTTGGAACCTGGATCGCTGGCATCATGGTCTCGTCAGAGAAGCCGAAGGAGTCTTGGACCACAGTCACCTTGCATCGTAGGCTGAGTTCATTGTCTTTGAGCAGCCAAGGCCCCTGGGCAAAGAGGAAATCTCAAAGGATGAACTTTCTGAATCCCCACTGTTGATTTTCTAGGAACCTGAAGAATCTTGGGCTCTTCATGCCTTGTGTTTCCTCTCCTTCAATATCGATGATCCAAAACAGGAACTTTACCCACACTGGTCTCCTTGGGCAGCTGAGCAATGTTAGGCAAACTGACACGTAGCCCTCGCTCTCTTCATACACCCCAATTGGGAGTATATTCAAACTCCATCTGTTTTTGTCCCTGGCTCCTGAGGTAAATGTTGGGCTTTCAATGGCTTCCCTCATTTCCCGCAGGATAGAACAGAAGTTGCCGATGGTCCAACTGTAGGTGAATTTCTAGAAACTGACTTCTGTGAAGCCCCAGCTCTCGGCTGCCAGGTCCCCTGACATATCTGCTTGTGGCAGTTTGGCAGTCAACCTGGCTCCAAAATGAATAGGTAGGGCATTTTCTTCTTCAACCTGGAGGTCCCAATTATAGATAACTGTAACACAAAAAAATAAAAGACCAGAGACAGATATTGTGACTCAACTTCCATCTTTAGGTCAGGCAAGCAAAGGAGCCAAGCCACTAGCTCTTGCCTGTACCTCAGACTCCACGTGCTCTCCCCAAGCATCACACCGCTACCTCTCCTCAGCCTAATTGGAGATCATCTTGAGTCGGACTACTGAAAGACACCGCTCTCATCCTTTGTACCACTCTATTGCTGGGATCAAGGACATGAGCTCTGTTACTCTGTTAGGCTGGTTCAATCTAGTTTGGCCCTGGGTACACTTGAACAAACAGATATCCACCTGCTTTTTGTCCCACGAGTCCTCAGAGGAAACGTGTCTGCCTGGCTTCACTGGCTAAGCAGTATGGTTGCTTTGCTCTTTTGATCACCAGTGACTTGAGAAATGGTAAACTATGTATCACTGCAGACACATTTTTAGAATTTTGTTTTCTGCTTTCCTCTGTATCCCCAACTCTTTGAGACAGAGTGATTCAAAGTTCTTCTGAAATCACATAAAGATATCAAAATCTAAAAGAATATTTGTGATTACCTAAGAAATAGACTTTAACCAACCAGTGTAGAAAGAAAAAATAAATGTTCTTATCCAAAACTGTTTTTGCTTGTTTTTTGAGACAAGTTCTCACTCTGAAATATTATCCAATGTTTCTCTGCAGCTGTTATTTCTTTACCACTAGTATTTAAAATGTTAAAGTTAATATGTTATTGTGTAATGAGTCTGTGGTGATTTCATTATCTCTTTCTGCTTATTAAGCTTATATTTTAAAATGCAATTAGATCTTTCTATAACTGCTTGCCCTGGAGGATTGTGTGGTGTTTCTTAAATATGCTTTATATTGTAACATGCTAAAAACGGTTTCATTTTACTAGAGACATATGCTGGAGCATTCTTAATTTTACTTTCTACAAATATATATCGATGATGGTCATAAATTCTAATAAATGCATAATTACAGAAATGTTGGTGACATTTACAAAAGAGACTTCCTAGAACGACGCTATGTCTGTGCACTGATTAGAACTATAGCACCGTGGAGAGTTTTGAGTTTTTCTGGTCCATAAGTTAGTTTTATTTATCTTGAGCTAGCTTTACCCCCTGAATAGCTATTCCTTTTCTACATCTCTGTCTGAATTAAGCTACTAGCATTAATGGAAACCTTTTGGAATCTATTAAGAAGATTACAGGCTTCCACACATGCAAAACAGAAGAACATCATCAGATAGCATAGGAGGTCTATAAAAAAAACTTTGTCATTTGTACCCATCAATGTATTTCACACTTGCCTTGATTTGGGAATTTATTTGTTCTTCAAATCAATAACAACTTATGAAATTATTTTTACATTGGAAGATGGGATTATTCATGGGCCATGTTCACATAAAAAGCTTCCTGAAAATAAAACTTCTTTTATGTATGGTTTTCGTATCATCATCACATTGAAGTACCATGTTTTGCTCGGGTGCTTGTATTCAACCATGTCACCTATCTGCATATCCCTGAAGTAGGGAGACAGTTGTACAGATATGCTTATGTGGGATTTCTCTCAGCTATCTTACTTTCAAATGTAGTGCAGATAGTTCCTCTGTATGGCAGTGGTCATCACAATCTTCATCATAGTTACTAGAAATATTCCACCTTTAACGGTGAAGTGGCATTTCCTTTTTGTTTAGTTACTCCTAGTAGCCTCTTTAGTATTCTTAAAACCTAACCCAATGTCATTGCACTGTGAAGAGAGTTTCTCTTTGCCTTTTTTCCGGGGTAATTTTCTGCTTGTTTTGTAAGATGGTGTGCTGCTATTGCTATGTGTGCTCAGTCTGAGTGGAACAGACCTGGAAGAAATGGAAACATTCGAAAGAGACACCTGTATCTCTCAATATGACTATCAGACTATCAAAACAATGAATCACAAAGATATGTAATTTCTCCAGGACTCTCATTCTGTGACAAGGAAAATGAAGGAGCCAAATGGTGGTATTTGTATCCTTGAAAGAGATTTTATACAGCTGTAACAACTTTTGAGACTGACTGCCTTACAAGTTAAGACTGAAGACAAATGATGGGTTAATGATGGCTGGAACCACACCTATGTCCCGCGCTACCGTCTCGCCAGCAAGAACGACGCAGGACACTCGGATCCTTCTGCAGTAAAGCTTTAATACATCTTGAGAGATAGATGATCAGCTTCTGAGAGGGAGACCCCAAGCTAAGAAACCCAGCCCCTTATATAAGCCTAGGAGCTCCGAGTGAGACGTGTAGAGCCGGGATTGGTGGGTTGCTCATCACCCCAGATGACGGGTGAGGCACAGCTTAAACGGTAAACTCCAACTGACAGCAGATGTCAGTGCCATCTTCTAATGGCAATAGCGATAGCGAGGGCGGCTCCTCACATCTCCCCCTATTCATTTATTTTTGAAGCCATAGGACACCCACAACTTTGGAGTGGAGATAGAGGTCAAATTCCCATGTGCAAATTTGGAACATGTACAAAGTTCCTCTCCAGGGTCTTATCCCCAGAGGGAGCCCTGACCAGTCCCGATGTCGTTTTTCTGGGGGAAGGAGATCATGACATGGAACCTTCATGCAAGATGACTTATCTCCCAGGAGAAAGTCGTTATACCGCAGACCTCTCCTGTGCAGTGCTTAGCCTTGCAACTCCTTGGGCTGCTGAAGCCTACCCACTCTATCCCGTGCAATGAGACTAGCCTCGTGGGGTGAAAGAGCCGGGAGGCCAGCGACCTATTGCTTTAACATGGTTAACCAAATGTCAGGGGAGGCTCCGTGTTCTAAGGCAGCAAGTGCTTGTGCCACCATCACTTTGTCTCTTTTGTTTGGGCTCTGAGCTTACACACCATCCAAAGCATCAACACTATTACACAGCAGAGAACTAGGCTAAATAATCCCACCCCCACCCATTCCTTAAAATAAGAAAATGCAGATGAAATCCAGGAGGAGAGGCCTTCCATCAGAGAAAGATCCAGACGCGTCGAATTCACTTGCAGGATCGCCAGTCTCAACTCACGGAGTGTCTGCTCAAACTCAAAAGTCCAATTCTGTAATAAATGTTGAGACAGAGCTTTTGACAGGTTAGCTGCTCTTGTAAAATTCTCATATTGTACTGAAGTGAACACAAAGGCCAGGCAACTTTTGTTCACATCCCAATTGGGCCATCTGCCACAATATATCCAATTGTTCCTGAACCAAATTAATCTGTTGGTTAACCAACATCAGGCCTCCTTGTATCTGAAAACTGGCAGTGGCCTGTTTATCTAGGGCCATGGTCACAGTGGCCAATAGTTCATTAATGGTTTGAGCTGTTTGCACAGTGGCGAAAAGTGCAAGGGCCGAGGCGGTAACCGAAGCAGTAACCGCGGCGGCGGTTATCAGGCCCACAATAATAGCAGAGATCCCAAAAATCTCGCTTTTCCCTAAACAAACTCAAACTACTTGGCACCTCAACAGGAACTGGAACAAATCGAGGCATGCACATTACCAAAGCAAAAGGGTGCTTAATAGCATCCCAGCATAATGCATAAAAACAATTCTAAGCAGAGCAATTTATTTCTTTCTGATTCTTACCTAAGTTATCATTACTCACAACCAAATAAAGGGCGGCCAAACGCAAACTGGAGCAGCTGAATAATTAGTTCTCTTAAAAGGGGTATACTTAACATTGGAGGAGGACCAATCAGATGATCCAGAGCTCTGTCCCTCACTCAGACTGTTGCCTAATGCCCCTTTCCAATCAAAAGTAATCTGTCCCTTCTCACTATATCCTCCAGCAATCATTGCCATAGGAGAAAGATCAGTACAGCTTCCATTAATTCAAAAGGATTAGCATTAGATCTTTCTGGATCCATATGAATAAAATTATCCTTTAATGAAGAAATCACAGTAAAGCACAAGCTTCCTACCAATGACAAGTTTCTCTCATCCTGAAAACTCTGTATCTGAGGATCTAAAGGCAAAAAGGCAAGCCCCAACTCTCTATTAGTTGTGAAAAATCTAGGGAACACTTGGGCATTATGCATCACTGGCATCGGTAGGGGGAAGGTAGACATGATGGCCCACCGTAACTCTCCCATCATACTAGGAACCATCATCCCGAGTAGGAGAGTCTTCATCACCCACTTGGCCTCCATCCTTCTTATTCTGGAGTTGTGAAGGAGCTCTTCGAGTGAGTCTTTCAGGGATCCACAGGGGGTTTTCTTCCTCCTGTGGAAAAACACACACAGCTCCCCTGGATCTTATAAGAATAGGATCCGGGCCTTTCCAGAGATCAGTCAAGACATCTTTCCATTTTACCATTTCTTTTGGCCTATCAGGCTCTAAACTGTGGCGATCGGCCGCAGTGTGGCCTTGGGCATCAGAGTTCAAGAAATTCAGGGTAAAAAGTGCCATGGACACAGCAACTCTTGGTACCGAGGGTAGAACATCCTCAATACTCCCCTTTTGTTTAATCAGATATGATTTGAGTGTACGATGGGCACGTTCCACAATGCCCTGTCCTTGAGGGTTATAAGGTAGGCCAGTTAGATGGGTAACATCCATTTGCCGACAAAACTGTCGGAATTTTTGAGAGGTATATGCTGGTCCATTGTCTGTTTTTAAAATTCTGGGTTTTCCCCAAGCACTCCAGGCCTCAAGGCAATGTTGAATCACATATGAGGCCTTTTCCCCTGTTAGGGGCGTGGCGAACATTACGCCAGAACAGGTGTCAACAGAAACATGAACATATTGAAGCCTTCCAAAAGAGGGAATATGAGTAACATCCATCTGCCACATCTGCAATGGTCTAATGCCACGTGGGTTTATTCCCATGTGGGGAGCAGGTAAGAATTCGCAGCAATTCTGGCATTGAGTAACAATTTCCTAGCCTCTTTCCTGGATAGAGCAAAACGATGGCGCAAGGTCTCAGCCGTCACATGAAAGCGCTGATGGAACTCTTTTGCTGCTTGTGCGTGGGTAGACAAGGCAGCGGCCACCAGCTTTGTAGCCTTGTCCGCTAAGTCATTCCCTGAGGACATGGGACCTGGGAGTCCAGAATGTGCTCAGACATGGGTAATGAAAACAGGAAATCTCCTATTTAACAAGGCAGCTTGTATCTTCTGAAAGATGTTAGCAACTCTGCTGGAGGATCTTATTATTCCAGCTATCTCAAGGAGATTAACTGCATTAACCACATAAGAGGAATCTGATACAATATTGAGGGGTCCTGGAAAAGCCTCAAGAACCTCCAGTACTATCAGACATTCTACAACTTGAGGTGAAGTTTCATTATATTGTTTAGATATAACCCTATCCTTGACCACATAAGCTCCCATACCAGTTTTCGATCCATCAGTGTACACCACAGTCCCATCTGGGAGTGGGTCTTTAGCTGTCACTTGTGGAAACACTATAGCCTGGTTTAGGGCAAACTGTAAAATTGGATGCTTTGGAAAATGATTATCAATTTGTCCTGAAAAGGAAGTAACTAAAACTGCCCAATCACTAGATGTGGCTGCCAAGGTCTGAACTTGTGCAGCAGTATAAGGCACAATCAAGGAATCAGGATCCCTGCCAAAATGCGTAACAGCTGCTTTTATTCCACGAAGCGCGAGCTGTGCAACAGCATCAGGGTACCAGTCAATAATCTTAGCAGGGGAAGCATTTGGATGAATCCAAAGTAATGGTCCATGTTGCCACAGGACTGCAGTTGGCAATTGAGCTGTCTTAAAAACACACAGATTAAAAGGTAGTGACTCCTCAATACGTTGTAATTGTGCTTCCTGTAAGGCATCTTCCACCATCTGTAAGGCTCGGTGGGCGGCAGGGGTAAATTTTCTGGGTGAGGAGATATGAGGCTCACCCTACAGGAGATCGAAGAGGGGTTTTAGATCAGCAGATGGAATTTTTCAAAAGGGCCTCAACCAGTTTATATCTCCCAGAAGTTTCTGAAAATCATTTAATGTTTGTAAGTGGTCTTTGCGAATTTCTATTTTCTGAGGAACTATATTTTTGGGAGTAATCATTGAGCCCAAAAAGAGGCCTGTATCTGCAACTTGAACCTTTTCTGAGGCAATCTCTAATCCCCACTGTTTTAATTCATCCACCAGCATGGAAAAAGCCTTTTGTAAAACATCTAACTCTTTGTGACAAATAAGAATATCGTCCATATAATGGATCATGATTAAAGATTTAAATTGCTTCCTAATTGGCTCCAAAGCCTCCTGCACATACAGCTGACATATCGTTGGGCTATTGGCTATGCCTTGCGGCAGTACCTTCCACTGAAATCTCTTGTCTGGTTCCATATGATTAAGAGAAGGGATAGTGAAGGCAAACCTTGGTCTATCCCGTGGGTAAAGTGGAATAGAGAAGAAACAATCCTTAATATCTATAATAATAAGCTTCCAATCTTGAGGAAGTGCAGAAAGCAAAGGAAGTCTTCTTTGAACAGGGCCAAAAAGATGCATCTGATTGTTAATGGGCCGCAGGTCGTGGAGTAATCTCCACTTCCCAGATTTCTTTTTAATAACAAAAATTGGTGTATTCCATGGGGAGGTAGAAGGCTCTAGATGCCCCAGCCGTTCCTGTTCTTGCACTAATCTTGTGACAGCCTCTAATTTTTCAGAGGATAGAGGCCATTGAGAGACCCATAACGGCTCCTCTGTTTTCCACGGTATGGGTCGTGAAGCCTCAACGGCCCCTAAATAAAACCCAGTCCTTTTCTACCCCGATTTCCATGTTGCGTAATGGGTTTTATTCTGCCTTGTTCTTGCCTACCCAAGCCTCTACCCTTTGTATACCCCATCTTTGCCATAATGGCTGATGCCTGGGGGGAGTATTCATTAGTTAGGGTCATGCCCATGGTTTGTAACACATCCCGTCCCCATAAATTTACAGGGAGTGGCAACACATAGGGGGTAAAACATCCCTGTTTGCCCTCAGCGTTCCGCCAGGTTAAGGCTGAGGCACTGATGGCAGGAGAGGACTGGTATCCAAGACCTTGTAGAGAATGAGGTGAAACAACAGTGGGCCAAGACTTTGGCCACCAATGGAGTGAAATAATGCTTTTGTCTGCTCCTGTATCCATTATCCCTTCAAATTCTTTTCCATTAATTAACAATTTTATTGTAGGTCTCTCATTTAGGGGTATAGCCAGATAGGCTGAATCACTTCCAGAAGATCCCATAGCCCTTTTTTGTAAAGTGTAGGTTTCTCCATCCCCGAGGGAGGGCAGCAACACCAGTTGTGCAATTCTATGTCCCTGCTTTATAGAAAATACACCCCGAGGGCTAGAACAGAGAACTTGAATCTCCTCTTTATGATACGGGTCAACAATCCCAGGATATATAATGAGTCCCTGTAAAGTTAAGGAGCCACGGCCCAGAATAAGCCCAATGGTGGCAGGGGGCAAAGGTCCAGGGGAATGGACTGGGACCAGTTGAACATTCATTTGGGGCATGAGTAAGAAGTCGGAGGCGGCACGCAAATCCATTCCGGGGGTTCCTCGGAAGCCTCTACTTCCTCTTGATTGCTTTTCTGAAATCGGTTCCCATATTTCTGAGGGCCCTGGGACCATGGGCCCCATGACCCGTTTTTTGATTGGGGTACCTAGGGTTCTTCAATAGGGGGCAGAAGCCTCCCTTTCATGTCCCGGACTGACCTGCATTCACTAGCCCTATGATAACCTTTACCACAATGACGGCAAAGCTCCAGTTCTCTTGTTCTTTCAGGGGCTTGACAATCTTTCTTAAGGTGCCCCAGTTTCCCACAATTAAAACAAGCTTTCCGACTAGATAAATCTCTACGCCTGTGAGTTTGTAAAATGGCGGCAGCTATTCCTGCATTGGTTAGGGGTCCCCCCAGCTCCCTGCACACTCTGAGCCAATCTTGTAAACCTTTGCTTTTGCGAGGGGCGATAGCCGCTCGACATTCCTGGGTTGCTTGTTCATAGACAAGTTGCTCAATTAGGGGCATAGCTTGTTCTGAATCACCAAAGATGCGACCGGCGATCTCGGTCATTCTGGCCACAAAGTCTGAAAATGGCTCTTGGGGTCCTTGGACAATCTTTGTAAGGTGTCCACTGGATTCCCCCCTTTTTGTGAGGGCCTTCCATGCTTTAATAGCGGCGGCCGACACCTGACCATAGACGTCCCAGATGTAGTTGGTTTGATTAAGGGCATGTTGACCCTGACCTGTCAGCATTTCAAATGTCCACTGCCTCTGATTCTCATCTTCAGCCGTGGCATTAACTCTAGCTTGCGCCTGGGCTGCATCATACCAGAGAGCCTTCCATTCCATGTATTGTCCCATGTTGGGAAGCATTGCTTTCACTGTCGTCTGCAGTCAGTGGGAGTCATGGCAAAATTAGCAAGCCTTTCCACCTGTATTGTGGTAAAGTTAGCATTGACCCCATAATTACGAACGGATTCGGCCAATTCTTTGATTTGATTGTAATCTACGGGGGTATGTACTCTTCCGCCTTCCGCATTCTCGAATACTGGAAAAGCCACTTGTATTTTTCTCCGTTCCTCTAAAGGTAAAAAGGAGTCAGTACCAGTATTCAGCCAAAGCTCATACGGTGGAGGCGCCGAGGGGCGTGAGCCCGCCGGATTTATAGGCGGTGGCCTCACATTCATTTTTGTTTTCAGAGGCCGGAGTCTATCAGGGTGATATCTTTCTTCCTCATACCGTGCCACCTCCTCCTCTAGACCACGTTCTTCGATAGAATCCGGAGTGTCAGAATCGGAATTATCTAGCTCCAAGGCTTCTAGCTCTACCGTAGGGTATAGGCTAGATTCTGGCTTTTTCTTTTTCTTAGATTTGTTAGGGGGTGAATGATCACTCCCTTCTTTCTCTCCCCCTTTCTTAACTTCTTGGGGAGGGCCTTTTTTCTTAGACATGTCTTTCCTTTTGCGAGCTCCCATTCTCTCACTCCGTTCAGTTTCTGACATGCTATCCTGAACTTCCTCTAAGGTTCCCTGACTTTCTACTATAGCAGGGTGACAGGACTCATCCTCCAAGCAGTTTTTAACTAGCTTCCAAATGGCTTTGGTACCTAAGCGTAGATCTCCTTCTGCATGCTGCCTGTCTAGTTCTTTACCTAGCTTGTTCCATGAGGCCACAGTGAGGGACCCGGAACAAGCATACCATGGTGCCACTCTATCTACCTCTTTCACAAAATTTTGAAGTGTTCGTGGTGCAATTTTGAGATCTCTTTGTTTTAGCACAGTCTGTAGGGCAGTAACCACTGACTGTGACAACCCCATCGTGCTAGCGGCTTATCTAAAAAACGGCGCTCGACTCCTTTACCAGACTGACAGCACCGTTCTGTCAGCACCAGCCACGATGAAGAAGAAGGACAAACAGGACTAGCACCAAAGCCTCCACTGACCTGTCCCACGGTGATGACAAACTAAGGCCAAAGTCGAGAAAAGGGGTGTTCAGGATAAAGCATACCTCTCTGAACTTACGTCCCTGCAGTTCTGAATCCGCCCCATCTTCCGAGGGGTCTCCCGCGGCGCCGGCGATGTTGAAGAGTTCCCGGGTTTCGGCACCAGATGTCCCGCGCTACCGTCTCGCCAGCAAGAACGACGCAGGACACTCGGATCCTTCTGCAGTAAAGCTTTAATACATCTTGAGAGATAGATGATCAGCTTCTGAGAGGGAGACCCCAAGCTAAGAAACCCAGCCCCTTATATAAGCCTAGGAGCTCCGAGTGAGACGTGTAGAGCCGGGATTGGTGGTTTGCTCATCACCCCAATTGACGTGTGAGGCACAGCTTAAACGGTAAACTCCAACTGACAGCAGATGTCAGTGCCATCTTCTAATGGCGATAGCGATAGCGAGGGCGGCTCCTCACACACCTAATCAAGAGTGTTGAGGTGTATATGTACTTAGATGACTTTTCAAACTTTGATAAAACTCAAGGACACTGAGACTTTGCAGGGTCCTAGATCTCTTTGTCTTTCCTCGCAGTGTGGCCTCATTGGATATATTGGACTTTTTTTTCTGATTTTCACTTTTAGAATGTCTCTTTTACTTGTCTTATTGAGTACAAGTGGCTAGATATGATTTAAGATAAAGGTTTATTATTATCCAGTTTGATAGCTTGAATGTCTGCCATCTTCTAGGCAGCCTGAGAATGTAATCTGAGTTTTCTCTGTTGCTAGGTGGAGATATGAAATACCAATTTGTCCTAAAGATAATCTTTCTTAATATTGCTTCCTTCTTACATTTAGTTGTTTTGCTGTTGAGAGTGCCTGCCTCTACAGCCCTAAGTAAAAAACACATATCTTCCAAAATAATTGTTCCTGGAAATTTGATACTGACAAACCACAATTCCTGTAGTGACACTGAGCATTTTTATACTTTTGATTGTAGCAGAGGATACAAAATTTATGGAAGACAAGAAATTAAACAACAAAACCAAGTTCATATGCAAAGTTCCCAAAGCTCTGCCAACCTTGCTCATTTATTAGATTATCTGCCACCATCATTCACTTGCAAAATAATCTTTCCTTAGTCAGAATGCAAAATTCATGGAGGTTTCTTATTTACCTATTGCTGTGTTTATAGGATGATAGGTGGTAATGATTTCCCCAGGACTAAAAAACTTTAGATGTCACAAACAAGTCTCTACCCGTCAAGGAAGTTCTACCAGTGTTCTTTAAACATGAGAACTTTCACATACTGCCTCCTAAAGCCCTTAAGATCACTCTCCCCTCCATAAATGAGGACTGTATTTCTGCAAGGCTTATTGTCTATATCTTATTTCCCCAAAACAGACTTGAATAAAGCTATCTCCTGAACCACTGACTCTTTCCAGAACTGAATTAGGAAAGGCAGAAGATAGTAGGACCTCCAGGCCCTGAAGCATGACTGCTTTGTTTTTTTGTAGCGTTATCTAACATCTAGCTTCCATCTGAGCTATGTTTCTTAATTCTCATATCAACAAACTAAGAAACCATGAAAGTAATCTTGAAATTGTCAATATAAGTGGACCAAGTCAAAAGTATTGTGAGAGCCAAAGTTATGTTTTAAGTTTTAATCTCTCTGCCTAAGATATCGATAAAACATAAATATCTCTAGTGTATAAGCCCCTTGCCCAATGACAGATAATTTCGAGATGCTCGAAACTGTTGTTCAAAACAAGATAATACGCCACATTTCAACTCCCCAAAACAGGTTTGGTTGACCCAGCTGTACTGGATGTGCTTGATCATATGTAGGTGGGAGATTTGCAGACAAGAAATACATTCAGATATATGCTTGCTTTTGATTAGACCCAGTGGTAAATATTTGGGCTTGTGAGCCTGCCTTTGCAAGCCTCTAGAAGACACCATTTACTTAGAACTCCAGAATGTACCAGAACAGAGTCCATCATCCTTGCAAGCATTTTAATAAAACTTGCTTCAAATTTGTCTCAAAATATGTGATAGTGGCCCTATTCTTGATTCATAGGATTAATATTAGACAGATTAAGGGCAACCACCCAAATTCTGAAGTTAGATTTCTCTCCAGGTCTCCAGATAGAGGAGATGTTTCAAGACTCTAAGGGTGACTTCAGTTTTATAGATTTTCAGAATGAACACCACACTGAGGAAATCAACAAGCATCAACAGGGGCTTCCCGGTGAATCATAGTCTGCTTATGTTTTGTGGGATCCCAAAGTTGGATTGGGATACTTAAAAGTTGGATGTTGAGAGTATTTGACCAGACCCCAACATTCTCCCATTCAAAGGAAATAGCAAGATGTCATCTTGTTCTTATTGGTTGGAACATTTTATCTGTCTGTTTCATGAATAATATTTTTTTTGTTTTGTGTGTCTAGAGGGGTCTGTGTTTTATTGTGTTTCTGTAAGTTTTGTTGCAAACATGGAGTTGAGAAAGAAATTAGGCTCGGTTGAAATTATGGATATATGATGGCCACCACATATTTTGTTTCTGACTGCCCTTCTTTGAGTGTGTGATCTTTCTTTGTTCTGTATTTATTTATTATACTTTTGAATATTTGAAAATTTCCTCTATGTCCTGTAGGATTAGCAATATTTCTACCTATAAATCCGTCATGAACCTTATTTTTCAATTTTACATTTTAAGTTCATTTAAGCAAAAGTTTTCATATATTTTTATTTAAATTAAAAACAATCTCATTTTACATTCCAATCTCAGTTCCCTCTCCCTTCAGTCCTCCCATTGCCCCCAGCTTCTCCTGGGTAGAAAGTACTTTACTTGTACTTCAAGGTTTAACATTGCTCAAGACACATTACTTATGAAAAAAATACTATAAAGACATGCTTTAGGTGATTGCATGCTCATTGGAATACTGACATCCAATGCAGTTTTCACAAAATTAGTAAAGTTCTATGTGAGACCTTGTCAAAGTGTAAGTGCACTATTGACAGAATTCTAGTAAGAACAAGGGTAATTCTCACAGTGGATCAGGTGCACAACATGACTAAGCCAATGAACTACATGTTACCCTGGAAACACAGAGTTTGACATACAGCATGAAAAGCTCTAACATAGTGGCGGTGACTCGCTAAGAGCAATGCTTGTGGAGTGCTCCACAAATGGTGAGAACAATGCCTGCCAAGTGGCACAGGATAAGATAAAATGTGGTCAGAGTGCTTGCAACAGGGTGTCAAGAATGCTAACACATTTTGCACACTGTAAGAGACAGGTTTCACAATGAGTGTGGCATACAATAGAAACACTTCTGTTGGAAACTTCAGTATTTCATTTGAGGTACACCTGTGATTGTTGTTACTTAGGGTTCCAGACATGTGCCCATGATACCCAATGCCCTCCATCTTCTTCCCATCATGGGGTTCATTCAACCATCTGGGGCTGACAGAAAGAGAAGAAAACACAAATGTCATTGAGTCCCCACTGCTCTGTCATCATCAATTCCCCATTACCTGTAAATTGTTCACACTCCCCTGATATCCGAGTTCAAAGCACTTCTATCCACAAATGAATCCTGTTCTCTGAAACAGTGACTACCACTTCTGGCATAGAAGGAGAGAAATATATGGTCAACATATTGATATGTAACCTGGAGTTTGAAATACCCCTGTACTACAGGTAGATGAGTTTGCCCAAAATCAGAACAGGATAGAGAATGCATGTGGCATTTCTCTAGGCTTTTTGTTGAAAATCAAAGGATTAGTACAGGCAAACCATGTAGGGATCTGATATAGGGATCCAAAGAACCAGAAGAGATCCCAGTCTCAGGGGAGAAAGACAAATATTTAGGACGCATACATTGTGGGGAGAGGGTTGTGTCAGTTGGTGACTTACATGTTTAATCATTTTCTTCTTCAGGTTCTTTGATCTCATCACTGGTAGGGAGTTGCTGGCTTTCTGGCAACCCACGGTCCTTAATAACATCATACTTCCGCCAGGATCCTGATGTGGGGAAGATATATCCCATGAACAATGGGTCAGCTGAGAAATTTTCTACCAAGTTTTGTCAGGATGACAGAGACCTGGTCCCACAAGTGTATCTTTGGGCCTTGTTCATGTTCTGGTTTGCACATCTTCTCACTCAGAGAGACTGAGAGATTGGACACAAACCAGATCACAATAAGAGCCAGTTCTTGCTTAATCTTGTTATCTTGGCAACTGTGACAAGTAGATTCAACACCTCTTACTTCACAAAAGCATTTCCCCATGTGCTCTACTTTGTTCAGTGGGTATGTCATGTCAAGCACTGGGTAGAGTTAGAAATATTACTCGATGTTAGAGACATATTTTATAATTTGAAGGAATTTATGAGCTCTGATTTTTCAATCCCACTGCATAAATCCAGGTTATTGGGTTCAATTTTGAGAAGACTTACACCATGTTGTATGGAACTAGCTCATAACTAGCTTGTAAATTCCCGTTATGAAGTATCACATATTGTTCTGTAAACTGGTCACCCCAGTTCACCCAGGGCTAGTGCAGGGCACATGGCACATAACCAATCCACACTGTAAAACAGAGACAGGGAAGACAGAGTGATGATTCCACATGCATTCTTCTCACCTTATGGCTTCATACTATGCCTCTTACAGACCGGTGGTATGCCATAGGGAAACAGGTTCTTCTGAGATTGACCTGAGCCACAGGTACCTGGTAGTCTTTTTGGCTTATCTTCTCCTGCTGGCTTCTTCTCTGCCTTCAAATTGTGGAGAATACATGCACAAAGTGTTAGAGGCATCTCAGTTTTGCTTTGTTAAGGACATACTGTTTTCTCATGCATTACATTTACACACTTTCTCACTATCTGCAGGATATCATTACATCATGCTTGCTTAAAAGAGGAGGAACTTACAAGACTAAAGGGAAAAAGAATGACCTAAATGAATCAGGTTTGTAGGACTACCTACAATGCTTGTCTTTCTCATCTTCCCAGAATGACATTCCTGTAAGCAGAAAATGTGTGCATGTAAATGGGAGTATGGGAAACAAATGGTTCAGGGAAGAAAGCAGTTGAAGTATCCACAGGATCTGTGCAGATACAGTTTCTGTGAAATCGAAAGCTTGTGGCACTGGGCAGCTACTTGGAGCACAAATGAAACAGAGAATGGAGTGCTTGATAGACTGATGGACCTGGATATTGTAAAGAAGTAAATGGAAGAAAAGGAGAAGAAATAATAAGCAGCAGATAGTGATTTAGGTATAAAACAAGGAGGTGACATGTGGCATACTATAGCATACTCCACATGTGTAGTGGTTTGTGTGGTAATGGCTTCAACTGGGTCATATTTTGTTGGGTTCTGGCGTAGTTTAAAACAGCATCACTTCCATTGAGTGTGACAGCATTAAGAGTTGTGGTTTTATTAGAATAGGTATGAACTTGGAGGAACTCTCTTACTCTGAGCCTGAACAACTAGGACTCTTATGCTCAAGCTATACTCAGTGTGGCACAACATCGTTTCTGCTGCCTACAGAATAAGATGTGGAACGCTCTGCTCCTTCTTCAGCACGATGTCTGCCTGAATGCCCCCATGCCACAAGCCATGGCAATAGTGGACCAAACCTCTGAACTGTGAGGGAGCCCAAATTAAGTGTTTTCCTTCAGAAGTGTTGCGATGTTTGTTTTGTCTCTTCATAACGTTAGAAATCCTATAAGTCAGGTTCTGAGTTTGTGAACAGTTCAAGAAGAATTGGGAGCTGTCGCCTCATTGGAGATGCTATGTCACTAGGTGGGGGCTTCAAGGTTTCAAACAGATATGAGTTTTCATATACTGCTCCGGGCCCAGTCCTACCTGCTTCCAAGAGAATTTCACCAAGATAAAGTAATTATCTTCTGAACATATAGACAAACCACCAATTAAAACCTTTTTGTGACTGGGCATTGGTGACGCATGCCTTTGATCACAGCACTTGGCAGGCAGAGGCAGGTGGATTTCCGTGAGTTTGAGACCAACCTGGTCTACAAGACCTAGTTCCAGGACAGACTCCAAAGCAACAGAGTAATCCTGTCTCAAAAAACAAAAAAATAAACTTTTTGTGTTAAGTCCCCGTGGTCATGGTGTCCCTTCACAGCAGTAGAATGGTAACTGTGGAATTAGGAAAGGTGGCAGTTGCACCAGTTCTTATTCCATTATTGGTCTTCCAGCTTCCTCATCCATGGAGTAGAGAATCCATGTACACCCAGCTGAAAGAAAGCAGTTTCTGGGCTTCTAAATGCTCTATATATTTTCTGTTCCTTGTTTGTTTGTGTTTCTGAGATATCATATCCATCTGTAGCATAGACAGGTCTTGGTGTCAAGATCCCAAAGACCCAAGTTCATTAACCTGCCTCAGCATACACAGATGGTGGCAAAGTTTAAATTGTGCAGTAATAAAACATTGAGGGAGGAGAGATGACCAAATGAACCAAAATGGAACTGGAGATACCCTCAGAAACAGTTGACCTGACCAAATGAGACCACATGTATCATCGTCATAAAGCAGGGGAACCAGTATTTGACCAAACCAAGCACTCTGAATGTGGGAACCAGTGAAGAGGACAAGGTAATCTATGGAAACTCTAACAGTGGAGTCAGGGTTTATTCTTACATCACAAATGGAATTTGGAAGCCCATTCCCTATACAGGGATATTACTGCAGCCCAGATATGGAACAGAGGGCCTGGGCCTTCCCCAAAATTAGGTGGTGCACTTTGATGATCCCCTGTGGCAGGTCTCACTGTCCCTGAGGAGTGCATGGCAGGTGGGTTAGAGGTTCCCTTGGGTCCATGGGAGGGTTGGAGGGCAAAGGAATGTGGGATGTATATGTAAATAAGAGTGTTTCAAAAAATGAAAGCAAACATTGGAATATTCTCTCTCTTGGTACCTTCATTGTATTTTGAACTTCAACTGTGTTCTCTTACCACAAACTACCAGATCCCTTACACACCTACAACACAGTGGATACTTCAACTGTAGTAGCTCCCATTTCATAAGAAATCATGAGAATGTACAAGTTCCTCTGGGCCCAGACTGTGAGTCAGGAAGCTCCCAGGTACATAAAATTCCTGAAAGAGATCCCATCATGATGGTTCAAAGTGAAAGCCACATAATTTCCCAGATAGGTGAGTGGCCCAGTCATGGAGCAGAGGCCAGCTGGTGCTTCCAGCTCAGAGAGTGGATGTCTGACAGAGAGCATCATCAGGCTCTGTGGGAAACGTCCTGAGTGGGAAAGTACCTGAACTCAGACACTAGTGAAGACACGACTGTATTACAGTCCTTCAGGCAATGGATTAGGTATCAAGTGATCTTACTCTGAGACATACAGACACAGTTTAGCACACTTGCATGCAAATTCTATTTATGATTATGAATCTGATAAGAATATCATGCTTCTGTTTTCAAGGGATTAAGGGAAAATTGTCAAAGACATCTTACCTAGACCAGGGGTTAATATTTTGAGCTGTTCTTAAATATAAGGAAGTAGTATGATATGCAACACTGTCAATGGCACTGGAGGTTTAGGTCAGGATTTAAACACACCAAGGCAAGGCATGTCCCACAAGGCAATGCCCCAGGGCCTGCTCGTATTTTGTCAACTTATGAATTATCATCAGTCAGAAACATGGATGTGTATTATCATGTAGCCAATGCTAGGTTAGGCATGTTGATGACAGCTGGAAGGTAAAAAGAAGTGGCTTCAGTGATAGAGCACATACTAATCCTGAGAGAAACCTTTATGTTCTATTCTCTGTACTGTATGAAGGAACTTAAAAGAAGAAGTAAACAAGGAGGAAGGAAGTGATAAGTAGAGAGAATAGAGGATGAAGTAATAGAGAGAAAGAGGAAATCAAATATGCAGAGAAAGGAGATGGGGACTAGGTGCATTTAAGACCTTCAATCCTCACCATCATGGGCTCTTTTGGAGGGCAAAATGAGATGCAGAACTGTGGAAGTGGGAGATATTCACCTCCAGTCACTTTCCCTCTGCCAAGCCACAAGTCACTTCAGAATGTTCATCTACAGAAGGTTGACAAGTCAGAAGAATTTTCTATTTAGTACTTATTTTCAGTTTCCAGGATCTTGCAGATTTAGTGACTGATGGAGTGGAGAGTTTCAGTACACTCATGGAAGGGAAGCAGCTAAACCATAGCCTCTCCATCTCTTTTCTAATTACTTAGACACCATGTATAGTGCCAGTTCAGATATCTCCTTCTGATTGTATATGAAAGTTTTTCCTAAGCCTCATCACCACCTCCATCCCATTTTAGTACTTTTCTTTTTCTTTTACCCAAAGCTTTCAACAGATTTCATGATAATTTGAGTCCTTACACATGTCGAGTAATGAAAACATCCTTGCACACATGAAATGTTTAAATATTCAATGTGTTCTGTGTGTGATGAAGAGTAGGTGATTTACCCCAAGGCTGCGGAGCCTTACTAGTGTAATTAATTATTTTCCTGTAGTTCTAAGAGCTGTGCATGTGTTCCAGGAGGAGTTTGATCTTAGGTTTAAAGATTGTGTGTGTTTTTGTGATTTGGCCAGATTTCCTGGGGAATCACTGGCTTGCCAGACAGGGTTTGTACATTCTGACTCCTTTGGAGGTTTCCTGTTACAACAGAGAAAGCAAATTTATCTTGTTTCCTGTCTCCTCAAACACACAGTGATCTGGAGCCTTGAACTTTGCACATTTGCAGCCTATATATTTTCCATTCACGGACAATAAAATGAATACCCCAGGTTTGATGTGTGTGTGAGTGTGTGTGTGTGTTTCTGTGTGTGTTTGTGTGTGTGTGTGTCTGGGTCTGTGTGTCTGTGTGTCTCTATGTCTGTGTGCTCCAGGGAAACAGATTTAATTTGCTCCTAGTAGGAAGCAGAATCCATATTAATTATCGCCGCTTTTTGAGAGAAAGAAAGCAGTATGGAGTGTGCTGTGATACCTCACAGGCAGCAAGGTACACTAGAACAAGACCTGCATGAAAGAAGAGTGAAGGGTGGGAAGCTGTAAGCTGAGCTGCATGTTGGCTGATTTCTGCTCTCGGCCTGTCTCAGGACAGAAAAGTGCAGCATGATCAGATTCTTCCTTTATACTTCCTCCTGAGGAAATGAAACACCACTACAAAATGAGTTGCAACAGGCAGCAAAGAAACCATATTAGAGAAAAGCCCTGGGAGAACACCATGGTTTCCCCAATCTCTGTAAACCCATTGCCTATGTCTGTTTCTCTGGTGGCAAAAGTTTTGGTATGAATCTAGGAGTTTTTCTTCCCTTTGCTCTGTTTGGAATAGTCTTTGTTTCCAATGTCTTTGGAAGTGTTTCAGATCTAACATATATATATATATATATATATATGTATATATTCAACACACACACATTGATTGTCAGAGAATATGTACTCAATGTTGAACACATGTTCTCTGACCTTCAACAAGGGTGTGAGTATCACCAAGCAAGTGTACTATGCGGTCATGTATACGCTGTCCAATAATGCAACAGAAGGACAGATATAGAACAAGAAAGCCTTGATGTTTTGTATTTCTGGTGAGACATTATGCTCTTCTTACATTTGTCCCAGTTTTCACCTTCTGAGAAATCTCCTTACTTTGGCTTTGTTCACTCCTCTGCCACTGGTAGGTCAATTCATCTTGCATGTTATTTGTTTTGGGGCTTTATTTTAAGAATCATGTGTGTGTGTGTGTGTGTGTGTGTGTGTGTGTATGTGTGTGTGTGTGTGTATTTGTTCATGGTTTGGTGTGTTTTGTATTCTTTTTTGTGAATACACAAAACTGTCTCTAGTCCACTTGTTAGTATTCTTCTGTTCTGAAACTTCTTGAATCCGGCCATCATTATCAACATTGTCCTCAGCACCAGTGTCTTCCTCATTTGTACATGCATGGTTCATTAAGCCCCACTTATATTTTCAACTTATTTCCTCAAAGCTCACATTCTGCCAAAGAGCAGCATAGCTAAGCCTGGCATATCAACACCCCGCTCCTAGAACCAAGTTTTGTCTTATTTCTCTATAGATGCAAAGACATAACATGCCAATGGCAACTCTTATAAGGAAAATATTAGTAGGGACTGCATTGAAGTTTCAGAGGTTTCATTACTTGTCATCATGATGTTGGGAAGATGGTGGCATTCAGCAGACATGGAAGTGAAGAAGTAGCTGAAAGACATATATATATATATATATATTTATATACATATATATATGTTTGCAGGCAGAAGGAAGAGAGTGACTGGGGCTGTCATGGGCTTTTGAAATCACAAAGCCTACCCCAAGGACACACTTTAACAAACAAGGATACAGCAAATAATCCCTCTCTAATGATGCCATTCCCTAATGTCCAAGAATTAAATTATATAAGCATATGGGTGCCATTCTTATTCAAATCACCAAAGTGATGCTTTATTTTTTTAAGTTTGGGGTGTTTTAATGCTGTATTGAGTGTTTGGTTAATATTTTTGACAGTATTTAAAAGTTGGGTAGGGAGGAGGAGATGATCTGTGCAAATTGTTGGAAGGGAAGGATATGATAAAAATATATTTGAATGTAAATATTTTTAAAATAATAAAAATTTGAAACATTAAAATTTTTATGTTACGATAAAATATACCTTTTAATGTTTCTTCCCTGATAGCTTGATTTATCAGTGTAGTTATGGGTTCTTTTTGTCTTTTTGAGACAAGTTGTAACTTGCTATCTTCCCCAATTTGACCCTGAAATCTTGTTCTAAACTCTAAGATTAACTTAGAACAGAGTCTTGTGCAACAGCATCCTGCTTCATGTGTGGTTCTATTTTTATGTGTGGGGATGAGCTCTCAGATAAAGGGGTGAGATGAGTGGCACATTAGTGCCAAGGTCCACTGATTGGTGATTTTCATTATACAGGGAAAGGAGTATGCATGTCTGCTGCAATAAAAAATGTGGACTGCTGCCTTCATTAATTATGTACTGTTACTGTGATAATCATGGAAGAAGTTGAGTGAAGAAAGCTGGTATCTGTAAGCCTACAGGATTCATTCATGCTGAAGGAGCATGGAGCATTTTAAGATGCAACAATCTGGGGCTCTGCAAACTTAAATCATTGTGGATACTTTTCTGTGGTTTGTGGCTTTTTCCAAGTGTCGGTAGCAAAGTAGGCCCTCAGACAGATGCTATGTGGCATTACTGCTGGTGGAGGAATGCAATACATGGTGGTTTTGAATTCTGTGTAGGTTAGAAGAGTACTGTTTTCCTCAGAAATAGTGCCTCCGGGGTCAGTCAGACATAAGATGGTTGCACTTTCTGGGATCCAAATGGGAATCTCCCATTGAGGGTTCTGGCCAGAATACAGTTCCTAGAGTTGTACATCTCCAAAGGGATATGAATCGTACAAGAACCTGGCTTGGACCATACAGAATCCTGATGTATTACTCACCCAGGTGTAACTTGTTCAGATTGTTCCTCACAGAAAACCTACCTCAGATGTGGAGTAAAGAAACAGGGTTCCTCCAGGAAGAGACCATGTGACTTGATTATGCTGCCCCTCCAAGTGCAACTAACCAGTGCAGTCAGTGTCCATGCTATGCTCAGGAAAAATAGGTGGGGCAAATGAGGTCACAATGGGGTGAGTCACTGCAGGGAGTACTTCACAAAGTGGGTGTGGCCATGAATATTCCTCTCTAAACTCCTGGCAATGCCTACTCCAGCATTGCTGACCTACTGAAATACTCCCTTTACTTATGCCGAGACAACATCAGTCAACATTCTCCTGAGCTGTCATGCATCAAAATAAATGATCTATAAGCTGCAGTTCCCCATCTCAAGTGCTCCTCAGTCTCTGAATTCTTTGAATGTTCCATTTTGGGATCACTTTGAGAAGCAAAAAATATATTTAAAAAGCAATTGTCAGCTGAACGCTTTCTCAAGTATCTCTCAACAATTTTAGACCCTCTATCAAGATATGTCTGACAGACATATATGCAGACAGAACACTGTATACTACATAAATAAATAAGTAAATAAATGAATAAATAAATTAAAAAAAGAATTCTTTATTCAGTTCTGTTCACCGCTTTTTAATTGGATCCTTTCGTGTTTGGGACATTTCTTGAGTATTTGTAAATCTTGGAGATCAGTCCTCTGTCAGACGTTTGACTAGTGAATATCTTTTTAGAATCTGTGAGTTGCCTTTTTGTCTTGCTGACTGTGTCCTTTGTCTTACAGAAGATTCTCAGTTTCAGGAGGTCCCATTTATTAATTGTTGATCTCAGTGTCTGTGCTACAGAAGTTATGTTCAGGAAGCTGTCTCCTGTACCAATTCATTCACTTCTAAGAGTTTCAGTGTGACTGGATTTATGTTGAGGTCTTTGACCCACTTGGATTTATGTTTTGTGCATGTAAGTATACATGGAACTTTCTGAAGTCTTCTTCATGTCTGTCTCCATTCCAGCCAGCAACATTTGTTGAATATGGTTTCTGTTTTCAATTGTATAATTTTAGCTTCTTTGTCAAAGATCAGGTGTTCATACATGTATGGGTTAGTGTCAGGGAGTTCATGTCAGTTCCATGGGTCTATCTGTCTATTTTTGTGTGAATACCAACATTATTTTCTGAATTATAGCTCTGTAATACAGCTTGAAGTCAGGGATAGTTATGCCTCCAGATGTTGCCTTGTTGAACAAGGTTGTTTGGGGATATCCTGGGCCTTTTGGTTTCCATATGGCATAGAGAATTTTTCTTTCAAGGTCTATGAAGAATTGAGTCTGTAGATTGCTTTTGGCAGGTTTGCCATTTTTACTATATTGATCCTACCTATCCAAGAGCATGGGTGATCTTTCAATTATCTGGTGTCTTCTTTAAATTCCTTCTTTAAAGACTCAAAGTTCTTGTGATACAGGTCTTTCTCTTGTTTGGTTGGCATTACTCCAAGATATTTTAAGTTTTTGTGGTGATAGTAAAGGGTGATGTTTCTCTGATATCTTTATCAGCCCTTTTATCTTCTGTATAAAATAGGGCTACTAATTTTCTTGAGTGGATCTTCTATCCTGCCACTTTGCTGAACGTTTTTGTCAGCTGTAAGCATTCCTTGGTAGAGGTATTTGGGTCACTGATGTAAACTATCACATCATCTGCAAATAGTGAAAGTTTGTCTCTTCCTTTGAAATTTGTATCCAGTTGATCTCCTTTTGTTTTATTAATGCTCTAGCTGGAACCTCGAGTACAATATTGAAGAAGTATTGGGAGAGGGGACAGCCTTGCCTTGTTCCTGATTTTAGTGGAATTGCCTTGTGCTTCTCTTCATTCAGCTTCATGTTGTCTGTTGTTTTGCTGTATGTAGCTCTCATTATGTTTAGGTATGTTCCTGTTATCCCAGATCTCTCCATGACCTCTATTATTAATTGTTGTTGGAATTTGTCGAAGATTTTTCAGGATCTAGTGAGATGATCGTGTGATTTTTGTTTATCAGCTTGTTTATATGGTGGATTGTATTGATGGATTTTTATATGTTGAACCAGCCCTGCATCCCTGGAATGAAGCCTAATTGATCATGGTGGATGTGGATTCTGATGTGTACTTTGATCGGATTTGCCAGTATTTTCCTGGGTATTTTTAAATCAATGTTCATGAAGGATATTGGTCTTGAATTCCTCTTTCTTTGTTGTGTGTTTTTGTGGCTTGGGTATCTATGTTATTGAAGACTCATAGGAAGAGTTTGGAAAAGACTATTCTGATTTTATTGCATGGAATATTTTGAGGAGAATTGGTATAAGCTGTTCTTTGTATTTCGGGTAAAATTCTGCACTGAGGCCGTCAGACCATGGGATTTTTTTTGTTTGGGAGTTTTTGATGACTGCTTCTATTTCCTTAGGTTTTATAGGTCTATTTACATTGCCTATCTTTTCTTGATTTTATTTTGGCAAGTGATAGTTATCCAGAAAATTGTTCATTTCCTTTAAATTTTCAAATTCTGTGGAGTACAGGTTTTCAAAGCATGACCTGATGATTCTACATATTTCCTCACTGTGCTATGTTTTGTGCCCCTTTTCATTTCTGATTTTGTTAATTCGAATATTCACACTGTGCCATTTCATAAGTTTGGACAAAGGTTTGTCTGTCTTGTTGATTTTCTCAAAATAGAAACATTTTGTTACATTGATTCTTTGTACTGTTTTCCTAGTTTCTACATTATTGATTTCAGACATCAGTTTGATTATTTCCTGGCATCTACTCCTCCTGAGGGTGTTTGATTCCTTGTGTTCCTGAGCTTTCAGCTGTGCTGTTAATTCTCTACTTTAACTATTCTCCAGTTTCTTCATGTGGGCACTTAGTGCTATGAAATTCCCCTGTAGCACTGCTTTCAAAGTGTCCCATAGGTTTGGGTATGTTGTGTCTTCATTCTCACTGAATTCTAGGAAGTCTTTAATTTCCTTTTTTATTTTTTCTTTGACCCAGGAACGGTGCAGTTGTGCAATATTAAATTTCCATGTGTGTGTAGGCTTTGTGCAATTTGTGTTATTGTGAATTCTAATTTTAAATCATGGTGGTCTGATAAGATGCATGAAGTTATTCCAATTTTTGTACCTCCTGAGGTTTGATATGTTGCCAAGTATGTGGTAGATTTTTGAAAAGGTTCCATGTGGTGTGAGCAGAAGGTATATTCTTTTTTATGTGGATGGAATGTTCTATAGATATCTGTGAATCACAATTGGGTCATAACTTCTATTAGACCGTTTGGTTCTTTGTTGAGTTTCTGTCTGGTATTCCTGTCTAGTGGTGAGAGTGGGGTTTGAAGTCTCCCAATATAAGTGTGTGGGGTTTTATATGTGATTTAAGTTTTAGTAATGTTTCTTTTATGAATGTGGATGCCGTAGTATTAGGGGCATAGATGTTCAGAATTGAAACTTCATCTTGGTGTATTTCTCCTGTGATGAGTATAAATGATATGTTTCAACTGTTTTGATTGATTTTATTTTAAAATCAAATTTGTTAGATATTAGGAGTGCTAATCCTGCTTGTTTCTTGGGTCCCTTTGATTGGAAAATCTTTTCCCAACCTTCAACTCTCAGGTAATGTTTGTCTTTGAGGTTGAGGTGTGTTCTTGTATGCAGCAGAAGGATGGGTTCTGTCTTCAATTCCATTCTGCTAGCCTGTGTCTTTTTATGGGTGAGTTAATTTGATTAATGTTGAGGGATATTATTGGCCATTGGTTGCTCATTCTTCTTTGATTTGGAGTGGCTGTTGGTGGTGGAATTATGTGTGGAAAACCACCCCTTTTTTCTTTTGGCTGATGGTAGTGTGTGATTACCTAATGCCTATGATTTTCTGGTGGTAGTTAACTTCCTTGGGTTGGAGTTTAATCCTGATTTTTCTGTAAGGCTGGGTTAGTGGATATGTATTGCTTGAATCTAGTTTTGTCATGGAATATCTTTTTTCTCCATCTATAGTTATTGAGAGCTTTGTCGGGTATAGTAGTCTGGGCTGTCATCCATGTTCTCTTATTGTTGGTAGAATATTTATACAGTACCTTCTAGCTTTCACAGTTTCCTTGGAGAAGTCAGGTGTAATTCTGATAGGTTTGCCTTTATATGTTACTAGGCCTTTTTCCTTAGCTTCTCTTAATATTCTTTCTTTATTCTGTATATTTGCCATCTTGATTATTATGTGGCAAGGAGACTTTTTGTGGTCCACTCTATTTGGTGTTCTGTAAGCTTCTTGTACCTTCATTGGCATGTATTTCTCTAGTTTGGGAAAATTTTCTTCTATGATTTTCTTGAATATAGTTTCTGTCCCTTAGAGGTAGTTTTCTTCACTTTCTTCTATACCTATTATTTTGTGGTTTGGTCTTTTCATGGTATCCCATATTTCCTGAATGTTTCGTGTTAGGGATTTGTTGGACTTAAGATTTTCTTTGGTTGATGAATCAATTTCTCATAGTGTATCTTCAACACCTGTGATTCCCTCTTCCATCTCTTGGATACTGTTGGTAATGCTTGTATCTGTAGTACCAGACTGTTTGCTTTCTTTTTCCAGCCTTCCTTCAGATTGTGTTTTTTTATTGTCTCTATTTCAATTTTCAACCCTTGCACTGCTTGAATTGTTCTTCAAATTTTCGGTTAATCTTTTCATCCATTTGTTGCATTTTATGAATTTTTGGTTTGTTTTTTCTTCCATTTGTTGCAGTTTTTAGTTTTTTTCCATTTCATGTGTTTTTTGGTTTGTTTTTTCTTCCATTTCCTGCAATTTGTGGTTCATTTCTTCTTCCATTTCTTGCATTTTTGATTTGCTTTTTCTTCCATTTATTGCATTTTTTGTTTTTTTCTTCCATTTCTTAAATTTTTTTGGTTTGTTTTTTGGTTCCCTGGTCTGGTTGGTGGGAAGAGAAGACCTGGGATCTGGAGTGCTTGGTTCCCACTGGAATGGGAAGTACTGTGGGAGTCCCCAGGCACTGGGATGCTTGCCTGGATGTTGTGTATTGTTTACCTGGTCTCGTTGATGGTAGAGAAAAACTGGGATCTTGAGTGCCTGGCTCCTGCCGGGATGGGAGGCTCTTTGGGAGTCTCCAGGCACTGGAAGGCACCTCTGGATATGGGGTCTTTTTTACATGGAACCACTGGACCCCTGGTCTCGTTGGTGGAATGAAGACCTGGAATCTGGAGTGCGTGACTCCTGCCATGATAGGAAGATCTGTGGCAGTCCCCAGGCAATCCCCATGCACTGGAACACAGGCACAGATGCAGGGCCAAGTTTTCCTGGTCCCCACTGATCCCGCCGATGCCACTGATCCCATTAGTCCCCTGGAACTTCTAGTTCCCTGGTCTCATTGGTGGAAGAGAAGACCTGGGATCTGGGGTGCTTTTCTTCTGCCAGGATGCGAGACTCTGTGGGAGTCCCCAGGCACTTGGAGGCCCCTTTAAATATTAGTATTTCCTGTTTTTATATGTTTCACTTCAAATTTTATTATATTTTATGTATTTCTTATTTATTTTTCACCTTTCAATTCTTACTTTTCTTTCTTCACTTTTTTCATTTTAAATGTCCTCCATTAAATGAGCTACAGATTGCTATCAAGGACTGGCTGCAAGCCAAATATTGTTTCTGTAAACAAGCATGTTGCCCATTATTAATTCTTATTTAATTCTTTTCTGTGGCCTGGTGTCAGTTTTGGCAAGTTGGCATGCACCATGTAAGAGAGGTAGATTTTGCTTTATCTCAATGTAAAGAGTATCAGAATCAAAGACAGACAGGCTGTGATTAATTGTCTTTCAAACCAGAGAAGTAGCAAAAGATAGGAGGACAAGCATAAAAATTTACAAGTGGTGTCTCAGTCCTTGGAGTTATCCTGACAATAGTAAATTTTCCATTTTATGTCCTTCTGCCATGTTTCCATAAGTATTACCACTCAGTTGGAAAGGTATCTGGCAGTTGTGAGTCAAGTAAAACAACAAATCTACACCTCATGACAAAAGTCTATAAATTTATTGGGAAGCCTTAAACCAGGAATATGGTTTTACTTGTTCAAAAAGGAGCTTAGTACTAAGTAGAAGATAGGGTTTGTGTAGATTTTCTGTGAGATATGGTGTAGCTTTTCAGGGTGAAGTACTCAAGGGTGAGTGTTAGTGGGCTTTCAAGTATAGAGGTTTGACTTGAAACTTAGTAGAACACATACCGTCATGTGCATAGGTGGCACCTTTTTGAACAGGGAGAGATATTATGGGTGGATCTTCTCAGTGGATGGGGCTTAGAAGAGTGGCCTCACCTCATGTGGCTCACAGATTTGAAGTCATTTATAAGACTATAAAGAGACTCATGACCCAGCTGTTTTAGGCAGCTACCCAAACATACTCTAACTGCTGTTCTCTTAAAGCAAATTGTATTCTGGCATATGCCAATGCATGTAAAGACTTCCTCAAAATGTTTAATTTCAATTTTAAAAAATTGAAATTAAAATATGAATGAATTTCTTTTTGCCTTGTCATCTCCAAATCTCTCATTTTAATTCTCATTGTTCTCTTTACTCTATTATGAATTTTCCTGTCTGAAACCATAAACATAAGTATACTATCTAAACAAGAGGTTTAAATACTGACAATAGATGTTATGATATGTACATGGGAAATACCAGTAAGCTGCCACATCATGAAATAATGAAAAAAAAAGTATTTGATGAAATATGGGAAATAACTTTTACAATTTCAGAGAACAATTGTTACTTAATAAAATTATTTGTGTTTATATAAAATAAGAAAAAATTAAAAACTCTAAGGATGTTTCAAAACCATTATGTATAATTTTTAATTGTTTTTTGGCCCTTTTACTTAGTAATGCTTGATACATACCCATGCTTAAACACATACATTCATACACACACACACATATATATATATATATATACATATATATATGTATACATACTTGCATGCACCTTCATAAACACACATATACATGCAAGATAAGTATGGGCGTATAAGTATGTATACACAACCCTGAGCAAACAAGTTGTACCTCATATAGTATGTGTCCTTGATTAATTTTCTACTAATTTCTAAGCATTTTTCTATATCACAGCACCCTGAACCACATACTTGTTATTTGATCATATATATATATATATATATATATATATATATATATATATATGTGTGTGTGTGTGTGTGTGTGTGTGTGTGTGTGAGTGTGTGTGTATTCCATTTCTAGTTTTATTTTCTTATCTCTCTTTCTTTTTTGCTTTTTGGTTTTTATATTTAAATTCCTTGTTAATTTCATGTTTTCATTTTAATTGACATCCATTGACAGAGCTAAAGGCTGACCTCATGGTCCAAATTCATTTCAAATAGAATCAAGCGAAAAAAAAAAAAAACATGCTGCTTACAAATACTAGGTAGTGGAATGTATCCATGTAGCATAGTATGCATCTTATGCATTGGGTTTTCACAATGAATTAGTAGCTTCATTGAAAAGAAAATAATATTTTTCTCATCCTGAATATTAACAGAACCAGTGCAATCCTTGCTATGATTAACTGAAGCATAATCTCCATTAAGTAGAAACAGATTCCTGGGAATTACCAAATAAGCATATAACTAAAATTACCTGCGAAACTCATAATTTGGTGGCAGATTTTTCAACATTGTCAATATCTCCTAAAGAAACATCTGGGTGGACCATCATAAAAATTTCTAGAAATACTGTCACATAACTAGCAAGTCTTCAGTCTACAGATACACACTCACACAGAAGTTCTAGGAACCCAGATAGTGTCTTATGTAAATTTCAGGGCCTTCTCTAAGTATTTTAACATTTGAGATGATGCCTGGATCTGGAAGAGCAGGAAACGAGATTTTCAATCTTGGACGCTGTGGGTTCTACTGGATTTAATAAAGGTGAACTAGGTAGGAGAAGGCAGGCATATGTCATGACTATGTGTAACCACATTTCAGAGAGGAAGTTTGTTAAGTGAGGTAGGTAGGGATATTGAAACCTGGCCTACACTTGATGGTAACTATGGGCCTGCCTGGCCTCTTTTGTAATAGGTCCCAGTCACTAAACAGAACCTGCAAGGAGAAAGCCATGTCTAAAAGAAAGCATAGCAATGACAGAGTGTAGGCCTGGCTGATGAGGATGGGAAAGGAAAACAGGGAAGGAGATAAATGTTTGACAGATATTTATCTACAATGGCTACCTGACCTGAGACACTGATCACAGGCCAGAGATGTTGGACAGTGTGTGCAGCTTTAGTAGTTGGCTCCTGTTGCTGCTGGAGAGCCTTTAGAAAAGGATAAGGAGTTCGGCGTTGGCCTTATGCACACAGAGTTGGTGGCGAGACAGGAAACGTCTGCATATCAGCCCATATGCATCCCAGTATGCAGAGTCCCCTGCAGTGTACCCTAGATCCAGCCAGACATGGCTGCACCAGGAAGAGAAGTGTGACTTTCTTGTGCCCAGCAAGCCAATCCTGTGGCACCCCAGGGTCCCCCGGGGCCCTGCTTCCTTCTAGCCCTCTCCTTGTCTAAGGAGACTGCAGGAGACAAGCTTTTCTCCTGTTGAGGCAAGGAGTGGATGTCTCTCTCTAGGTAGCCTGCAGCCATGTCCCAGTAAGCACAGAAATATAATTTGGGGATCCGCAAAACCATTCTCCTTGATAGCAATAATGCACCAAGAATGCCAGATTCCATGGCTGAAGGGTTTACTTCCTCAGTCATTTCCAAAGTAAGAGAAGCCTTACCAGTCATGCAGTAAGCTCCAAGATAGACACTATAACATTTATCCAGGAGTCTCTGTAGATGGGTCTCTAGATCTGGAACAAGAAAGAGACCCCAGGGTGTTTGAGGGTGCAGGGTGATATGTGGAGATGGGGTCACAGTAAAGGTTTGGTTATCAAAATTCTTAGATGCAGTTTAGGGAAGAAACCAGATAAGAAGTTGCTTTTCAGTCAAGCAGTGATATATATTCTGGAGTTTTTTCCGTAGATAATGTCTTTCAGGAAGTAAGGTCTTCTATTACTCTTAACAGCACCCTTGAGTACCAGAGCCTTACGTGTATAGGCTAAAGGCAGGGGTAGTATTAGGCATATCATGTAGTAATTAAATCATAGGTAGATAGAAAAATAATCTGGTTTATTAATTTACCAGGAGAAAAGATAATGTTAGTATTTTTGTATCCTGTGTCATTGGTGTTTATTGTCACAAAGTAAGCAGTTGTTAAATGTGAGGTAAGATGGTAGGTTTGGTTTGGGATAAGCAAAATGCCTATGAGCATACATACATAAATATACAGTATTCTAGCAAACCAGTCTTTACCTTTTAATGAGCAAACATGGCAACTGTTGCACCTTATTTGTTATAAGAAATATTTAGAACTTGGTACTTTTAAATAAATTTTGTCCCCTGGTGATCTTCTGAATTATTAATAAAGTCCAAGGATTTCTCTAAACAAGTCATTGATATATTTAAAGTTTTATGACCACTGATAAAAATTTGTGGACAGGAAACTGCCATAAATGATGTATCTTCGGGAGAAAGATGTAAACAATTAACTAACATGGTGCATACTATTATGATTGTCAAAATCTTTTGTAAACTTACCTTATTTATTGGTGCTAGGGACAGAACCCAGGCCCTCTTTCATGCTAAGCATAGTAAGTTCTCCCACTGAGGTACCCCATGGTCATTTGTTTTAAAGAAGGTGGGCTCCTCCAATTCCTCTCCATGGCTAGTGGCCAACTTCGCAGATGCTGGAAATTACAACACTGATGAGGGCGGGGCCTGGGACAACCTGCTCTGTGGGCTGTGCTTTCTCTTTGGAAACAACAGTGGCAACTAAGGCAGAAACCTGGGCTGCGAGTAGACTGCCTGGAGTGGAGGGAGAAGGTGCATGCCAGGGATATGCAGGACTGAAGGTGCCTCTGCCCCCAGCGTTCCCTGGTGCTGGCCTAGGGCCTGGGCCTGAGTCTGCAGGCAGCACAGAGGGTGTCCTCGAGGAGTAGGGGCAGGGTCCGACCAGGCAGAGACAGAGAAAGCCTGTGTAGGACATGGGAGGACACTGGTTTCTCAGGGCTCTTCTGGCGCGGCCAGGCTGAGAGTGACACCTTCGATCTTTGGTCCGGAAGTGCTGGCTTTCCCGGGCAGCCTGGACCTGGTGGCTGCCTTCAGCAGTGACTGTCCATACAGGAGTAGATGGGGCAGGAGATAGAGGAAGCGCCCTAGGGTGAGTCTGCTTGAGCAACTGGTCAAACTCCTCTTCCCCGAGTGTCCTAGTCCAGAAGTGCCTGGCACTCAGGGCTATCTTCTCTGTGTCTCAATGGCAATCAGTCATGTAGGTTGCTAGTTCCTTCACCAGAACTGTCACGATGCTTGTGTGTGCCCAAAGCTTGAAGGCACCTTTAGTGTTTACTTTTTCTTCCCTCTCAAATGGGGCACTGCCGTGGACAGAGGTTTGCTTCAGGCACATCGGTCTGGTAGTGAGGCTGGAGTGCACAGGAAAATTGAGGTATTTCACATAATTAGGGAAGATGAGAGCTAAAGTAACAGAAGTGCAGAAGAAATATGAGCAGGACAGGCAAGTGGTTCAGCTACAGTGTAAGATTGAGTTCAAATTTGGAGAATGAGAGAGAAATAAGGAAGTTAGTAAGTGGTTTGAAGTGTCAGCGGGTGAAGATGGGCTGAGGTCAGAGTTGTGAAGTGTAAACCTGGGTCACTTAAGCACAAGTTGGAGTAGCAAACTGGGTGGACACTTTAGGAACTTACACAGAGCCCAGTGGAAGGAGGCAGATGAGCATGAGTGTAGAGTCACTATAGTGCACTGTCACAAAAGGTGAGAATTCAGGGAGGTCTCAGGGAATGGAAAGCATGATCAGCATCTTGGAATGAAAATTTGTAGCCGCATTGAACCATTGAAAGACATGAATCACAAATATTATTTTTAAATGTTCCAGCAGACACATTTTAAGGTTACAAGAAACAGGTTAAATTAGCTTTAATGATTTTGTTAATCGATCATGGCTAAAAGTTGTATTTTAACATATAATCAGTGTAAAAAGTAACTTGTTTTCCTCTCTAGATAGTAGGCTCATCACTGAACAGAAGCAATATCTTATTCTATCATATCCTGGGCATATGTCACAGCTTTTTGTTGTGTAAAAGAAACCCAGTTCCTCTTTGATGCAGGAAGAATTCTTTGGTTTTCATAATGCCTTGCCCAGTTCCTTGTTTAAGTTGAATAAACCAAGATTTTAGACAATGATATGTATCAGAGGCTTACAAGTTAATTAGATTCAAATATTCAGTTTTAATTAAAAACTAGTTGTATTCTATACATTTCCACAGAAGGTTAAGAAAGTGACTCACAATAATCATAACTTCATTACAGTGTTATTAAAATAACATTGGGGAAAAGAGCCATGTTTGGTGGCATTCATTTGGATTTCCAGCTACATGGAAGCTGAGCTAGAAAAATCAAGGCCAGCCTTGATGACAAAGAGAGAGAGTGAGTGAATGAGATGAGATTAGTCCTATCTGATCTCTATATGTTATAGTCTCTAGTCTATTTACAGAGTGTGTAAGTAGATAGGACATAGAGTATATACTGTGTGTATGCGCATGTGTATTTTACATGCAAAGATAGAGTCTGTCTATATATGTGGGTGTGTGCATCCTTCCATGCAAATGGAGGCCAGAGAAGGACATTGGGTGTTTTTCTCTATTACTTACACCTTATTTTTTAAATATATGTTATTTTGTGTTCAGGGTTCGAGGCAGGGTAGTGGTGTATGGAAATCTGAAGTGAGTTATATCCTTCCACTTTTATGTTGGTGCTGGGGATCAAGCATAGGTCTCCAAGCTTGTGGGGCAAGTACCTTTACTTTCTGAGCTGTCTCGATAGCCCCCCTTTTTAAATTACTTTTTTAATGAGGCAAGGTCCTTCTATATAGCTGTGGTTGTCCTGGAACTCACTATGTAGGCCAGGCTGACCTCCAGCTCACAGAGAACTGCTAGAACTAAAGGAATGTTTCACCACACCCAGCATTAGTATTTAAAAACTTAATTTGTGTGTGTTTGTAGACTTATTCTCACATGCATTTATGTGGGTTCTGGGGATGGAATTAAGGTGTATAGCAATGCTCACCAACCCTATATCTTATTTTTTAAGCCAAGAATTCTTTATTGAACCTGAAACTAATTCAGCTAGATGTGCTGGCCTTTAGCTTCCTGGGTTCCTTGTCCCTACCCCATAGTGCTGGGATTATAGGCACAATAGCGATACCAGGATTTTATGAGGTGCTGAGAGTTTGAGCACTAGTTCTCTTACTTGCATAGAAAGTGCTTTTACCCACTGATTCATCTCACCAGTTCCTATACACTGTCTTAATATACTTTGAGACTGTTGGTCTGTTTCACTGTACAGCTAGATGTATTTGACTTTGGTGATTCTAAGGCTTTTGGAAGTACTATCAAACATATATATTTGCATCACATTGCCTTTACAAAATCTAGAGAACATCTATATTCTAAACATGTTTAATCCTGAAGGTTTGAGATAAGAAATCCTCAGCGGAATTTAGCTCAACTTCACTCCACCTTTGGGCCAGCCAGCATTACCATTACAGTAAATCTCCATAGAAGATCTCCAAACCTAACAGCTCAGAACATGTAAGTCTCACTCAAATCTCTACTTCAAAGTGTAAAAGTGTGGGGATTGGTTGGGGACATTTCGATTTGAGAATCTTTTTTGGAGTCCAGGTTGATGGGGCAAGGAATACTAATCCATGCTTGTGTCTTATCAAGGCAATGTCAACTACATAAGCAGGCAAGGCTAACCACACAAGCATAGTTCATGTATCTGTCAGTGTCCCTCAGCTAAGATTGCATTGACAAAGGCACATTACAGGATCTTATACTAAAGGCTTAGAGTACATAGTGAATTTCACACATCACGAGGCCAAAGAGGGATCTCAAGGGATTGGTTCCAGGAACACTAGATTCCAAAATCTGAGAATACTCCAATCCTTATATGAAATATTGCAGTATTTGGGACTGAGAGTGTTGACTTAAACAGAGACCAACACTTGATCCCTAACACTGAGGAAAAAATTCTGAACAAAAATACATTTACTACTTATAATCCACACATAAATCATCTTGTATACTCTTCATTAGATTACCCAATAATGGAGCAGATATACTGTAAGTAATCATGTATTGAGCAAGGAATATGTCACAGCTTTTTGTGTAAAAGAAACCGAGTTCCTCTTTGATGCAGGAAGAATTCTTCTTTGGTTTTCATAATGCCTTGCCCAGTTCCTTGTTTACGTTGTATTGAGTAACTTACAATGTATTGAGTAAGGAAATACAAAGAAAATGACATGCCAAACATTTTTAGTCTTTAGCTGGTTAAAACCAAGGATGTTGAACCAGCCCATATGAAGGCTGGTTCTTCCTTGCGGATACTGGGGGAAGGAAGGAGAGTATATATACTGAATAATAATTTTATCTACCACTGATGGTTCACAGAGATGGAGTGGGATGGAAAGAGAGGAAAAAACCCACCACCCTCAGTAAGATGCATCAAAACCCTTGCTCTTTTTAGTTCTATTACTTTCAAAAGATCTCTTGGAGGGCTGGGGAAATGTTTTGTTCGTCATGCCTTAAAAATCAAGAGTCTATCTTGGCTATTCCTAAATTAGGAGGTTTTTATTTCAGTTTACTTACTTCAGAATACAGTTTAGAGTTTGGCTACAATTATTATTGCATGTGAGCGTTTAGATCTCCAAGTAGAACCAGGTTTGGTGGTAAAAGCTAGGAATCCTAGCACGTGGAAGTGAGTTAGAAGCAGAGAGCATCAAACTCAAGCCTGTGGGGAGATATTATTTATGATTTATTAAAGCTTGCCTAAGGATTCAGAAAGCAAAGCCAGCCACAAGCCAGAATACTGGCACACACCTTTTATCCCAGCAGCCAGAAGCTAGGAGGTGTTGGTACATACCATTTTACCCTAGGACTAAGGACTAAGATGTAGACGATCTCTGAGAGTCCAAGGCCACCCTGATCTACACAAGATTGTTCTAGTGCTAAAGAGAAACAGCTCACACAAAGATGATCTCAGCACGTGGGATCACATGCCTTTAATCCCAACACTAGAGGGGTATAAAAGATAGGAGTAGGGTCTTCAGTAGTCTGGATCAGGCATTTCTTCTCCAGCCATTCTGAGGAGAGGAAGCAGGATCAGCCCTTTCAGCCTGAGGTAGTAGTAACAGCTAGTGACCCACTAATTTGGTTTTCTGATTATAGACTTCAAGCTTGAACCCCAATATCAGTCTTATTTATCATGTAACACAAGTATATTGAACAAGACCATGTTTGAATGAATACATAAATACTAGGGTACACCTTTAGTCACAGCAGTCAGGAGGCAGAAGCAAGAGGATTTCTTTGAGTTTGAGGCCAGCCTCTTCTACAGAGTGAGTTCCAGGCCAGCCAGTGATACATAGTGAGACCCTAGTTCAAACAAATAAGAAAATAACCAAGGAGAGAGCTGATCACGTGTATCACTTACCTAATATAACCAAAATGAATAAATCAAAACTGTAACAGAATTTGGGCTTTCTATCAAGGAGCAGCTGTCAAAATGACAAGTAGAAGATATGAGTGTGGGAAAAAGTGTGTGTGTGTGTGTATTTGTGTGTGTGTGTGTGTGTGTGTGTGTGTGTGTGTGTGTAGGTAGGTAGGGAATACATAAAAGAGCCTAGGTGCCCTATGCCATTTTGTGCAGCCTGTTGGTCAGTTGTGAGACACTTTTCCGGACTTTCATGAGAAAGCTTTATTTTTCTTAACAGGTAAACTTGAGCTCATGAGATGTTCAGCAGTCTCAAAAAAATGACCTAGGTAGATTATGTGGTAACAACAACAAAAAGATGGATCTTGATAAATCCTGTCCCCTTAGGGTCAGAATATCACTTTACATGCCACCCACCTCATACAATATTCATCATAAAATCTTTAAAATCTGGAGCTCACAACCCACTGTTTTGGTCCTCGTGCCTTTCCTTGTAGCTCACTCAGGTCTCTCTTTAGAGTATATACGTTGCTAAATAAACTTTTACTTAGCCTATATGTATGTATGTAGACTGGTTCCTCCCTCCATTTGCCTTAAGAATAAGACCCTCACCGGGCAGTGTTGGCGCATTCCTTTAATCCCCACATTGAGGAGGCAGAGGCAGGCAGAACTCCGTGAGACTGAGGCAAGCCTGGTCTAAAGAGATAGTTCCAGGATATCTAGTACTGTTACACAGAGAATCCCTGTCTCAAAAAACAAAACAAAAGACCCTCAGACAACACAACTCACTTTTGTAGGAATATAAGACAGGAGCTCTTTGACCCTTGAAAACATTTTATTTCCCCATGCCTTGAAAACATTTTATCACTACAATGCATTTATGTATTCCAAAAAATAATTTAATATTTTCCAAGATTAAAGCTGGACAAGTGGCTTAGGGACAGCAAGCCACAAGTCCTTGTTAGTGTACAGATCATGATTATGTATCACAAAAACATTTTTGTTGCGTGCCAATTTTGTTTATATTTATCTCAAGAGTTAGGACATGAGTTCAAAGGTTTACTTGTTACCTCTGAATACAGTGAGAGGGGAGAAAATGCTTTTTATGTTTTCTTATTGTTATTATTTTCTTTACCTGTTTTTGTTTTTTCTAGATAGGGTCTCTCTGTAGCTTTGGAGCCTGTCCTGGAACTTGCTCTGTAGACCAGGCTGACCTCGAATTCACAAAGATCCACCTGTCTCTGCCTTCTGGTTGCTGGGATTAAAGTCATGTGCTACCACTGCCCAGCCTCATGGTTTGTCTTTTTCTGTAATTTTTTAAATTTTAATTAAGGCTTGTTGTAGCTCAGATTAACTTTATACTTACTATATAGCCAAGATGTCCCTGAACTTCAAATTCTCCTGCCTACGTTCTTCCAAGTGTTGAAATTACAAATGTTCAAACCTGTACCTGGTTTATGTGTCTGGAGGTTGGACCCAGGACTTGTGTGCTAGGCAAGTACTTTGTGAAAAAGCTACCTCCCCAGCCTTGTAAATGATTCCTAGAATGGGATTTAATTTTACGAACCTATTCTGAAACTTCAAGCATTGCTGCTGGGATGTTTTTGAAGATTTAATGTATAGAGAAGGTTTTCTAGTTGAGTAGACTTATTTTTCCTTGTGTGTGTTGTGTTATGCGTCTTTTGTTGTTTGCCTGAGGCTGACTTCTGGACTCTTTTTGAATACTCTCCACCTTATTCACTGAAGCATGGTTGCTGTCAAATCCAGAGCTCACTGATATAGATGGTTTGTCTGGCTTTGGGGATTTCCAGTTTCTGCCTTCGGTGTTCTGGAATTAGAGCCAAGATGCCAGAGCCATGCGGTATTAAAGTAGATTCTGAGGAATCCTGTCACCACATTGCACCGCAAGGGCTTTCACCTGAGCCATCTCTGCAGCCTCTTTATATATTGCCGTTGTTTTCTCTAATACTCGGGATGAACCCAAGGGTCCACACATACAGGGCTGAATCCCATTCTTAGTGTCTATGTCTGAGAGCATTGTAGTTGCTCATCAGAACAATGATTTCTTTCTCCTTTGTCTGCCTGCTTATCTTGTTGTGCTAGGAACAAGCCAGAAGCAAAGGGCAAAATATTTCCCAGATCAGAAGTGACATGAAAGTTCTAGGACAGAAAATACACTGTGGGCAGAAGCATGGTGTCCCTGGAAGGGAATAGGGATCTTTTATACAGTCAGGAGACTGACTGCTCAGCCCAGCCTTACCTTCTGAGCCATTGGTGTGGGCTTCTGTTTGAGGAGGTAAAAGTTAGTGTATCACTGTCCTATTCAGGACAAGTTAAAGACTGGCCACGTCTGTTATTGTACTCAATGTCTTCCTCAGGAATAAGTTTAGAGACTGGCCATGTATGTTAATGTATTCACTGTCTTCTTCAGGAGCTAGTTTAGAGACTGGCTATGTCTGTTAGTGTACTCACTGTCTTCTACTGGAGCAAGTTGAGAGACTGGCCATGTCTGGTATTGTACTCCCTGTCTTCTTCAGGAATAAGTTTAGAGACTGGCCATGTCTGTTATTGCACTCACTGTCTTCTTCAGGGGCAAATTTAGAGACTGACCATGTCTGTCATTGTACTCACTGTCTTCTTCAGTGGTAGAGACTCGCCATGTCTGTTAGGGAAGTCACTGACAATTAGGAATTAGTCTCAGTGGTATGTATAAGTCAGCAGCACAGGCTCCATAGTTAGGATCTGATTGTTAGTGGGGGTATGCTTTTTACTTTTGGCTCTTTGATTTCGGCTTCTTTTTCTCCATACAGTGTGTGAGAGAAAGGAGATAGCAGAAAAGTGCTGCAGTGAATCTGTCTTCATCATGTGTCCAGAGTGGAAAGTACTAATATCACATTTCTTTTGCTCCTCCCGCTGTAGTGCAGGTCACTTCCCAGCTACTGGATTTTTGTGTTTATACCACTTGATCAGCTGAGAATGTTATCAAATTAGCAAGTGTCTTTCTTCTGCCATGCTGCCTGAACAGTGGGGTCATTGACATTTACATCAGTGTTTTCAGCTCTTCTGGATCAGAATCAACTCTGTTTTGAACTACCCCTTTCTTTGTACCAGCAGTATGTGTGCGTGTATTTCCCTTATGTGGAATGCCTGTTTCTGGGCTCCTTCTGAAGACAGTTATTAGGCACTGTTATCTTCGAAGCTTCCAGGGATCCTGTGACTTCTCTGGGTGATTAGAAGACCTTTGGGCTCTGCAGTGGTGGTGTTATTCATTTGCTTATAACCATGCACAGGCAGAGCTGATTGACTTCAGCTGAAATACTTGTTGTTTGTGACATGTAAATTCAGAGTCTTAGAAGAATTTTATGGTGGTTTGCTTTGTCTTTGGAAGGACAAACAAGGAAGGTTTGTTGAGAGGTAGAATAAAAGCTCCCTGGAATAGGGTGTGGATGTGGGTGTGGAGGATTCAGAAGAGAATTGTCCATTCATGAGAGTTTTATTATTTTCAGAAATTTTTTGTAGATATATTTTATGTTTTTATGTGTTCTACCTGTTTTTCAGTGTATGCACATTTGTGTGCCTGGTACCTGTGGAGGTCAGAAGACCCCAGATGTCCTGAAACAGGAGTTTGAATGGTCATGAGCCACCATGTGGGGGCTGGGAAACAAACGTGGGCCTTCTTCCCTTTAAATGCTGAGCAAACTCTGCAGCCTCCATGGGAAATATTTTTTCACTCAACTAATTGTTTTTATTTTATGTGCGCTGGTGTTTTGCCTTCATGTATGTCTATTGCAAGGGTGTTGGGTCCCCTGGACCTGGAGTTACAGTCAGTTGTGAACTGCTATGTGAGTGCTGGGAATTGAACCTGAGTTCTCTGGAAGAATAGTCAGTCAGGGCTCTTAACCGCTGAACCATCTCTCCAGACCCCCATGGGATCTTTTAGAGAGTCAAATGGATAATAATTATGAAAAGAATTTTGAAAATATCATTCAGAATATGCTGAAGTGATGGCTATGATATTGATAGTAAGAACTCAGTATGACTTCTTCTAATGGTTAAACAGACTGGATGAGCATTAAAGAAACAAGTTAAAATGACAGAGTCCTATCATAACTTGTCCTTTTTAAAAATAAATACTAGGACTGTCCTTGGAAATTATTTTAGACATCTCAGGTTCTCCTTTATACTGAAAGCAGTTGTTGATGTTAAATATCTTGTTTACTTATAAGCAATAGTTTTGCTAGTAGTAAAAATGAGCTTAGTAATCCTTGAGGTAGTGGCACATGCCGTTAGCCCCAGCACTCAGGAGGCAGAGGCAGGTGGGTCTCTGGGAGTTCAAGGCGATTCTGGTCTGCTATGAGTTCCAAGATAGCCAGAACTATGTAGTGAGAGCCCCATCTCAAAAAACAAAACAAAAAAAAAAACAAAAGAGGAAGAAAATTGAATTTAATGTAATTTAGTCTGAATTGCTGTAGAAGCCATAGGCAGGGTTTGGATTTTTTCTTTTTGAGACAGGATCTCATTTTGCAGGTTATGCTAGCATCAAACTCAGAGATTTGCCTCCAGAGTGTTGGCATTAAAATCATGTGTCACAATACCCAGATGTTGATTATATTTTAAAATGAGTGGATAAAGTGAACATAATAAGCTAATTAGATGTTCTCACTTTCTGTTTAAATTTACATGGACGGAAAGAAAACGATGAACATAAAAGAAAGCCTGAAGTGTTTAGGAATTTGTCATGAAGAGGCTGGGGTGTGGGTTGGTAGAGGGCTTGTCTAACATGAGTGAGGCCTTGGGTTTCTTTCCCAGGAAGTACCTCTCTTAGAAAAGCAATTTGTCATGATTTTCATTATCTGAATATAGTTAAGTATGTCTGAAGTTAGAGTATTGCCTGAGGTCTCATTGCTATACTCCTAACACAGTAAATCTGTCAGCCAAAGGTCATATGTGGCAAGGGAACACATTTCTTCTGGTGTGAATCTTGAAATATCATCTCATTATTTAGTCACTTAAATTATTAATGAGATCTTTGGTTGCCCCCCAGTCATGAATTGTACAATGTCATCTCATTATGTAGTCACTTAAATCAATGGAGAGGGCTATGATCACCACCCCCAGGGTTGAATCCCACGACGTCATCCCATTATTTAGTCACTTAAATCAATGATGAGGTCTATGAGCTTGTCCCCAGGGGTGAATCATTCGATGTCATCCCATTATTTAGTCACTTAAATCAATGGAGGTGTCTGTGAGCACTTCCACAGTGGTGAATCATGCAATGGCATCTCATTTTTGTGTCACTTAAATCAAAGATGAGACCTATGGGCATGTCCCCAGGGGTGAATAATGCCGGATCATCTCATTATTTAGACACTTAAATCAATGATGAGGTCTACGTGTGTCTCCCCAGAAGTGAATCATGTGACATCATCTGAGTATTTAGTACTTATATCAAAGATGTGGTCTATGGGCGTCTTTCCAGAGGTTTATCATGCAAAGTCATCTCATAATTTATTCACTTATATCAATGATGGGGTCAATGGGTGTGTCCCCATCGGTGTATCGTGGGATGTCATACTATTATTTTGTCACTGAAATCAAATATTAGCTGTATGGGATTGTTGCCAGGGATGAATCTTGTGATTTCGTCTCATTATTTAGTCACTTAAATCATGGAAGAGGTCTTTGGGTACCTCCCCAGCGGTGAATCATGCATTGTCATCTCATCATTTAGTGAATCAATACAGTGGATAGGCCTAAGGGTGCCTCCCGTGGAGTGAATCTTGTGATGTCATCCCATTATTTGGTCACTTAAATCAATGATGAGGTCTATGAGTTTCTACACAGGGGTGAATCGTGTGAGGTTATCCCATTATTCAGTCACTTAAATTAATGATGAGGTGTATGGGTGTATCCCCAGGGGGGATCTTGCAGCTTCATTTCATTATTTAGTCACTTAAATCATTGATGATGTTTATGGATGCCACCCCAAGGGTGAATCATTCGAAGTGATCTCATTATTAATCTCTTAAATCTTTGATGAGGTCTATGGTGTCTCCCCAGTTGTGAATCGTGCAATGTCATCTCATTATTTAGTCACTTAAATCATTAATGAGGTCTTTTTTGCCTCCAAGACATGAATTGTACAATGTCATCTCATTATGTAGTCACTTAAATAAATAGAGAGGTCTACGGACCCCCCCTCGGGGTTAAATCCCATGATGTCGACACTCAGTGGTATGGACTTTCCTCTTAGTCCTGCTTTCAAAATGTCCCATAGATTTGAGTATTTTGTGCTTTCATTTTCATTGTATTCTAGGAAATCTGTTATTATTTTCTTTATTTCTTCCTTTACCCAGGATTGATGCAGTTGAGCATTGTTTATTTCAATGAGTTTGTAGGATTTCTGCAATTTGTGTTGCTGTTGAAATAGGACTTTAAGCCATGGTGATCTGATCAAATAAAGGGGGTTATTACATTTTTTGCGTTGGAAGACTTTTGCTTTCTTGCACAGAATGTGGCTGATCATAGGGAAGGCTCAATATCGCACAGAGAAAAAGGTATATTTTTTTGTGTTTGTATGGAATGTTCTGTAGATCATTGTTAATCCCAATTGGATCATCACTATTGTTAGTTCCTTTATTTCTTTGTTATCTTTCTGTCTCGGTAACATCTGTCAAATGAGGGAAGTTTACATACCCTACATCATCCGCAGTCTAGCGTATGAATTGTCAGAAAACATTTCTGAACACAGGTAAGAAGGTAAACTTACAAGGGGTTGGATAAGTTGAAGTCCTTAAGTTTCTTAGCCAAGCATTTTACTTCTTATGGGAGAGGACATCAACCAACAAAATTGATTGAAAAACTACTGCACAGAATATATTTAGTGAGATTAGGTACTCATACCCTGGGTAATAGTTCCAGTTTCTTGGCCAATGTCCAAGACTTTGGCCATAGCTGATTGGGAGACTCACCTCTAGTGCATGCTAACATCCATGATTGTACCAAGGTACATGTCTCGAGAAACTAAAACACACAAATGTACCATTGCCACTCAGGTGCTACCTCCTTCTTTGGCCCATGATAAACTGCCAGCTTCTAGAGTCTCCCTTGGGCACAGGGTTACTGGGCAACAATTATGACTTAACTGTGGGTCTTACCTGATTTCACAAATGATTAGATAACTGCTCAAGTTTTGCTCTCTGCAGGCTGGTTAAAGTTCTGTACCTTCCTGTGCTTAGGGGCCACTCTAAGTGTGATCAGGACCTGTCACTGATGCATGAGCTGAAAATTTGCAACCTACTCCACAAGATTTAATTCCAATAACATCCTGACACAATGGGAAGTACTGCTTCCTAAACTCAACTTGATATTGCAGGATTTGTTGACAACAAAGAAAGGCTCACGTTTTCTTAAAGGAGGAGAAGTGGATCAGAGAAGGAAGTTGGATTTGGAGAGATGGAATGGGAAGAAAGGAGGGTGGGCAAATTGTGAATGGTATGTAAATAAATTTAAGAAAATATTAAAAAACAGATAACTGTTCTGAGAAGAACATATATATTGTTTCCTGATTGACTATTTTAGCTTCATCACTTTTACCACAAATCCGTAATTTTTTCTTTGTAATATTTAGAAAGCTGTAATAGCATACATGGCATTCTATGTCTGATACATACTGAAATCACAACTTTATGTCCTCATAATCTTGGAACAATAACTTCCTCGCTACAGTACAAAATGTAATTTCTCCCTTTTTTAAGATTTTGGGAAGCCAAATCTTACATTATAAGTAGTTTCTATGCTACTGAGTACTTGCTTTTCTGTACCAAGATTTTCTTATGTAATGCTCTCTAGATATGGAAATTCAGAAATGGTAGCCTTTTAAATATTTCAAGGGATTTTGAGCATGTAGTGGAGAAAGGTCCAAAAATAAAGATAAAATAAATCAAGTTGTTCAAAAATAAGCTTTGTTAAATAAACAACAAGGTCATTGACACCAGAACATTTGAAACTCTTTATAATCCACAGGTTTTAAAAAGCATTACAACTCAGCTTTGAAGTATGTCCTTCTACTTTTGTGCAGCCTGGAATATGACAGAGCTTTTGCAACTCAATGGTATACATCCCCTAACAAAACCAGAAGCATAATCTGGAATACAAAGCAAAGGGATCCCATCCCATTGTGTTGACAATGCTATTTTGTTTGCAGAAACAATGTCTGACATGCACTTCATCCATGAATTCAAACTTCATTCCTATTTGTGAGTTACAATTAAAAATTAAGAATGACAGACTGACAGAAAGGAAAGAAGAAAGAAACTAAAAAGGAAGGAATGAAGGAAGAAATAATAAAGAATGAAAATCAAGTTACAGAGGATATAGCTAATTTGAAAATAAGAAAGTGAGAATATTAGAAGATAAATGGCTGGAAGTTGGGGATGGCAGGGATATAGGAAAGAAGAAGCAAATAAGGCCAAATATGTGAAGGACACATGAATATAAAAGTAATAGGAATTGATATAAATACCTACACATGAAAATGTACATGGAATAAAACATTTTATATAAACTAATGTATAGATATCATATATAAACATACATGTTATTTTATTATCAAAAATAAATTAGAAAAATGCATAAATATAGTAAAAATATACAATGTGTTTGTAGACACATGTGGGAAGGATGTTCTTAATTTATATGAAAATTAAATAACGTTAATATTCATTAAAGAATATTGCTATTCTATTGGGAAAACTATTCCTCCCACAGTCAAAATTAATGTTTCTCATAAATCATTGTGAAGTGTAAGCCTTCTAGTGTTTCCTACATACCTTATGGCACATCTATTATCAGACATTCAATTATACAAACCCATAGACTAACAGAATGATATGAAGATAGACTCCAGTCTTCTGTTGCATACAGGAAACACACTTCAACTTCAAAGGCAGACATTATCTCAGAGTAATATGTTGGGAAAGATAGCCATAAGAAACCAGTTGTTGTAGCTATTATAGTATCTATCAAAGTTAGACTTCAAAATAATCAACCAAAAGAGATGAAGAACACCATTTGATATTCATGAGATGAAAATACAATCAACATGAAGTCTGACTTCTGAACACTTATGCTCCAATACAAAGGCAAAAACGTGTAAAAGTAATATTAGCTTGGTGGTGGAGGGGAACGACTTTAATCCCAGAACTCTGGAGGCAGAGGCAGGGGGATCTCTGAGTTCCAGCTGGTCTAGAAGAGGTAGTTCCAGGACAACCTCCAAAGCCACAGAGAAACCCTGCATCAAAAACCAAAAAAAGAAATATTCATAAAATATAATTACATCTAAAACCCCGCACACTAATAATGTAAGACTTCCTCTATCCATCCTCACTACTGTACATTACTATAAGACAGAATCTCCACAGAGAAATAAATAAGCTAGCAGAAGTTATGACTCAGTTGAGTTTATCCAATATCTTTGAAACATTCCATTAAAACAAAAAATCACCCAAGGGATCCTTGTCTAACATTAACCACATAATTACAAATAAAACAAATCAATCACATATAAAGAAATTGGAATAACAAATACATGGTATCAGATCATGATGGTTTAGAGTTAGATTTCAAAGCAACATAATTTGCAAAAAGCCTCCAAAGTCATGGAAGTTGATCAGTGCTCAATGGCATCATCCATGGGGTCAAGAAAGAAATAAAGACATTAAGAAATCCTATAATTCATTAAAATGAATGTACAACATACCCAAAAAATTGTATACTTTGAAAACAGAGCTAAAAGGAAAGCACATAGCGCTAAGTGCCTTAATAAATAATCTAGAGATCTCCCACACTAGTGACATAGCAGAATAGCTGAAATCTCTAGAATAAAAAGAAACAAACTCACCCAGGAGCATTAGGTGACAACGAGTAATCAAATTGGAGATTGAAACCTTAATATAGAAACAAAGGAAACAATACCAAGAATCAATGAAATAAATAGTGGGCTCTTCAAGACAATTAACAAGATAGACAATCTTTATCCAATCTAACCAACAGGTAGAGAGAGAGTATGCAAATTAACAAATCGGAAATCAAAGATGGGATATAACAATGCACACTGAGGAAACCCAGATAATAGTCAGGACATACAATGAAAACCTGTATTCCACAAAATTGGAAAACTTAAAGGAAATGGACAATTTTCTGGATAGTTATCACATATAAAATTAAATCAAGAATTTATATAAACCTGTAATACATTACTAAATACAAGCAATCATTAAAAGACTAACATGCAAAAAAAGAGCCCACAGACAGCTGAATTCAGTGAAGAATTCTAACAGAAATTAAAAGAAGAATTAATTCCAACACTCCACAAATTGTTCTATGCCATAGAAAATGAAGGTTCATTGTCAAACTCTTTTTGCATAGATTCAATCACCTTGGTAACAGACACTCAAAGACACAACTACAAAAGAGAATTAATTGGATGCTTTGGTGTTTTGGTGACACTTCTCTTGAGTTTATTTTGCATTTTAGAAATCAGCCCTATGTCAGATGTGGGGTTGGTGAATAAATTTTCTCACTCTATGGGCTTTTGCTTTGTCTTGTTGCCTGTGTCCTTTGACTTACATAAACTTCTCTGCTTCAGGATGTCCCATTTATTAATTCTTGATTTCCATGTCTGTGCTAATAGTGTTATATTCAGAAAGTATTCTACTCTACCAATTAGTTCATGGGTACGTCCCACTTTCTCTTCTAAGGTTCAGTGTGGCTGGATTTATTTGAGGTATTTCATCTCATAAAAGCAAAGAAATGTTTTGGTTTCTTCAATAAGAGAAAACTGTTTAAAGATAGTATTTCAAATAGAGAGGCAGACTGATTTTACATTAGGTTGATTCACAGGGATCTCTGCTCTTTAAATGTCCCTTTCACGTTCCTACAATGAGGATCCTAAATTAGCTTCCTAATACATGTCTCCAAGATTGCCAAACACTGACATAGACAATGCTTGCCAGAGATGGTACAGGTTGATTCTGTAGAATGATGTTGGGATTGATGTATCTACTAGATTCTCATTTACATAAAGTGGGATACTCCATCAATGCAATATCATAACAAGAATCCTTAGATAACATACATATGGAAATCAGAAGGGAACCATTCTTTGTTGGCATAGAATAGGAGTCTCAGAACAAGCATCATTGACACTGGGCAGAGTCAGATTCATAGACGTCTCACTATGCAACTGCAATATCTTGACATTGACAGTGGTAGTGGACAATACGCTGTCATATGGGCAGCAAGTTCTTTGGAATCCTGCAATGTGTACAGTCTTGCAAGGTGATACTGACATTGTATACCTAAGCTTTTAGAGGACAACAAGTAGAAGAAGTTGGGCATCCCCCTCATTCTAGATAGACACCTGACCATTATTCCTCAGTCCAACCTGAGAAATGAATTAAAACCTTGGTGAAGGGAGAAAGCAATGAGAAACTCACCAGTTGATACATATATCTGAGACCTTTAATTTTCTGAATCCACAATTTTATGTCTTAGGAAGGAGAACATTCATCAACAACAGACTTTGAACTTTTTCTCAACAGAATACATTTTCTCTGATGATAGGTACTCTGGACTTGGAAAATATTGACAGTTTCAGGCCAAATCCAGGGCTTTGGCTATAAGCAACTTAACAGAGTCAGCATATATATATATATATATGCTACCATTAAAGAATATACAGGACACTTATCTTGGGAGAGTAAAATATCAAATGATTACACTGAATTTCAGCTGTTCTATACCTCTTGGGCCTTTGATATTATAATACAGAATTCCATCAGGGTTACCAAATAACTGTTATGATCTCACATTCTCTCACATTCTAGTACATCTCTTGCACACTTAAACAACCCCACCCACTAATGGACTCACATTATGTTATCATTTATTTTCTCCTAAAATGCAAGTCTCCTTCTGAGTTATAATTATACTAATTTTCTTTGAAAGTGAAAAACAGGGATTTCTGTGGGTGGAGCTCTTTAAATTTTTTTAAAACATCCTACGTATTCTTTAACATTTACTGTATCTTGCATGTATTTCTCCTTAGTTTCTGAAATTTAATTTGTCCCTCAAAACAGAGATCTATACTTTTCCATGAGTCAGTGTTGAAATTCTTTTGAGAAACTCTTTGATATTCCCCCATGTATTTCATTTAATTCTCCTACTACCTAATATTTAAACTATGCATAAACTCAGGGTTTAGGAGAATCAAATTGAATTTTGAAAAATCTTAAAGTTTTCAATTAATTGTAAATATTTTTCTCTTTTGTGATGGAAGTGCATTTAAAAAATTCAGAGAGATTGAGAGAGATGTGCGCATTCCATTATTCATCCCAGAGCTATTCAGAGAAAGCTTGAATGTGTCAAAATAGGACAAAAACAATAACACAATGAAACCCCACAACCATCCTCTGAAAAAAATAAATGTCACACAAACAAACAAATAAACAAAGCATATGTTTCAAACGTACAAATTTACCGTGTGATCCTTATATTGCAGTGTAGTGTTAGTAGGGCACGAGAAGTATATATTCAAGGCCAACTACACTTAAGTGAAACCTTGTCTTGTAATAAAAATAAAAAGTGGCCCAGTACTAGGTGACCTTGTGTCCTTCTGGGACTACTACCCTGCCTGTCACCCACTGCCTCAATCTTCTGGGGGCTCACTTCTGGCATCGAGAGGATGTACCCACACAGGAAACATGTAAGCCCTTCCAGAACCCACGCCCCAGGGTGCCCAGCTTCACATTAGCTTGGGTCCTTCTGGGGACCACTTCCCTGCCAACCACTCACTCCCTCAATCTTCACGGGCTATTCCTGACATTTAGATGACCTGCCAACCTAGGAAAGAGATGAGTCCTCACAGTCCCAAGATTCAGCTCCCCCATCCCCATCTGCCATGTTGTAGGTGAACTTACATCTTACTGGAACCCGTGCCCAGCCCATCCCACACTCCGTCAATCATTCAGGGGGCTACTCCTGACATAGAGGGCAACTTCCCAAACAGGAAAGAGGTGAGCCCTTCCAGACCTCACCCCTGGTGAGCCCTTCCAGACCTCACCCCTGGTGAGCCAAGCATTAGCAAAGGTGACCAGTGGAGACAGAGAGACCCCACTAGCACCCAGTGAAATAAGAGATGGGAAGAAGACAGTATAAGAACACAGTCAGCAATAGAAAGACCAATATGACTCCACCAGAATCTAGAGACCCCACACCAGGAAGGCCTTAAAAGCAAAACATAGATGAAGCAGAAGAGACATACCTTAAAAATTATTTTATGAAGATGATATAAACCTTCAAAGAGGAAATGAGGAAATTCCTTAAAGAAACAGAAGAAAAAACAAACAAAAAATACATGAAATGGAGGAATGATGAATTAAAACATTCAAGAAATAAACACTTCTTTTAAAGAATTTAAAGAGTGACAAGAAAAACCAACTAAACAAATGAAGGAAACAATTCAAACAGTTGAATGATCGAAAGCTGAAATAGAAACAGTAAAGAAAACACAGAATGCTGGAAATAGACAGCTGGAAAAATGATCAAGAACTACAGAGTAATGTATAACCAATAGATTACAAGAGATGGACGAGAGAAACTCAGGTGTATAAGACGCATTAGACGATATAGAGTAATCAGTCAAAGAAAATTTCAATACCAACAAATCCCTAACACAAAATATCCAGGAAATATGGGACACCATGACTATACCAAACCTGAGAATAATAGGTATAGAAGGAGGCCAAGAAATACAGCTCAAAGGTACAGAATATATACCCAATAAAATCATAGAAGAAAACTTCCATAACTTAAAGTATATGCATATGAAAATAAAAGAATCTTACAGAACACCAAATAAGCTTGACCAGATAAAGAAGTTCCCTCGCTACATAATAATCAAAACATTATACCTACAGAATAAAGACAAAATATTAAGAGCAGCTAAAGAAAAAGTCCAAGTAACATATAAAGGCACACCTATGTATGTCACAACCGACTTCTCAATGGAATCTATGAAAGCCAGAAGATCCTAGACACATGTCCTACATACGTTAAGGGAACAAGGATGCCAGCCCAGACTACTGTATTCAGCAAAGCTTTCAATTACCATAGATGGAGAAAAAATATTCCACGACAAAGACAGATTTAAACAATACATATCCACGAATCGAGCCCTTACAGGAAGTGTAGGAAGGAAACCTTCAACCCAACGAATCCAACTACACTTACAAAGATATAGGCAATAGATAATGCCACTTTATCAAACACCAAAAGAAAAAGGGAGGGAATCTTACACACAATAACACCACAACCAATCAATCAAAAACAAACAAGAGTCAACAATTAATAGTCATTACTATCTCTCAATGTCAACACTCTTAATGACACAGACAAGCCAATTGGATATAAAGACACAATCCATGCTTCTGGTGCATGCAAGAAACACATTTCAACATCAAATGTGAACGTTACCTCAGAATAAAAGGCTGAGAAAAGTTTTCCAATCAAATGGATCAAACAAAAAAGAACTAACAGAAGTAATGACACAACTTGGTTTGGCAGACATCTATAGAACATTCAATTCAAACACAAAAGAATATACCTTGTTCTCAGGGCCACATGGAACCCTCTCTAAAATAGAATACATAATTGGAAATAAAGCAAATATAGCAAATATAGCAAACCTCCACAGATACAAAAATTGGAATAATTCCCTGTATCTTATTAGACAAGCATGCATTAAAATTAGATTTCAACAATAACACAAATTTCATAAATCTTACACATTCATGGCAACTGAACAATGCACAGTCGCACCATCCCTGGGTAAAGGAAGACATAAACAAACGAAATTAAAGACTTCCTGGAATTCAATGAAGACACAACATACTCAAACTGATTACATAAGACCCTATCAGCAAAAATAATATAAATAAAAATGAAGAAGTGAAATTGTTGACAGGCAATCTATGGAAATATGGGATGACATGGCCCTGTGCATTCTAATGTCTGGTCTCCCAAAGGTGTCAGTTGGAGATCTGAAAGTCTCTCCTGTTTGAGAGACAAACCTGGATTTCCTGCAACAGGCAACCCTCTTTTATCACCTAATAAGCCAAGGCCTTGTAGACAATTATTGGTGTCTGACTATAAAAGACTTAGGTGTAATTCAGGGATGATCTTTTATGTTGAATACCATCAGTTATAAAACTTTTGAATACTTCTTGGAAGAACTTCATGGGGTATGGTCTCACAGGAGACTTAGTGTTCATTTGAACAGTGTACAGAAGCAGTCTTATTATATTAGTGAGCCTACCAAGAGGGTATAGATGAAGCATAGGTATTTGCAGGTCAATAAGAACTTGTAGGGTATTAGTTCTCAAAATTCATAATGTTATGGCAGATTTGTGCTGATGTCTCTGAAGGAGAATTAGACAAGAATAACGTAGTCATTTGAAAAAAATAATTCCCAGTATATTCTGGGATGTACTGTGGTACAAAAGCACCATTAACCATACCTCTCCCTTTCTACTCTTTCACAGATATGCTCTCCTTCAGAGGCATGTGACATTTGTGCAGTCTGCTATCATTCTGGTTAGTATGAAACCGCCTACTAAAACTGTGTAACTGGAGCACTAAAAACACTCTGAACCATACCTGAGATAATTCCATGAATTCCTTCAAGGGAATGGGGGAGAGTGCACATGGGCCAGGCTTGTTTTTCCTTATCATTTAAAATCCACTTGACGTTTTACTGAGAAGGAAAGTGTGCTGTCAAGATTTCTCCAATAGTCAGGACATATTATCATGGATAAAAAGTAACAGTGTAGCAAGATTTGAGCTAAGATCAGATATGTATGGCCTGGATTAGATACCAGATGAATGTGTGCAACCTGGGAAACTGAATGCATAGCTTCTATGGACAGTTACACAACATTGTAGATTGGGCTCTTATCCCAAAGGAGACAAACCTGCCTGGTTTCAGCTCCTAGACCCCTAAATCATCTTATAACAAGAAAAATGTTTTCACAGGAAGCAAATAAACACTGTAGAAAGCCTTAATCTGCGGAGTTAATCCCCAATGTAGAAGGTTCTAAAGTATTTGCAACCAATCAGAGATCTCTGGTTTTAAAATAAGGAGGTGCTGCAGGTTTTGTTTTGTTTCCAAGGAGAAATACCTGAATAGGAAACCTGACTTCTGCTGAGTTATGAGAAATGCTGGTTAGCAGGGAGGACATGTTCTTTCCACATGACAGCAGTAGCCCTTTCCCTGAAATTCCATTGTGTCCTGGAGACCATGGAATCCTGTGAGGTTACCTGTGTGGTAGCAACACCAACAGCCTTTGGAGAGTCCTTCACTGCCCATAAGGTTCAAAAATGAACACATTGGCAAGACTGGGGTATCTACTTAGCAGACAATATGGAGAGGGGAGACTGAGAGAGACTGAAGAAACCTGACTTTCAGCCTCAGTTTAAACTTTCAAAGAAGAAAAGGCTCAAAAGGAAGAAGAGTAAGTCTTGGGAAGAAAATGGGGAGCTCCCTGGAGAAGGTGACCTTTAGCTTGTACTTTGGGTAATTGAGACCAGGAATTGGGGCTTCTGAGAAGAAATCGGACTATACTTTCTGACAGGACTTCTGGAAGTCCAGGATTCCAGGCTAGTAATTTGTCTCTCCAAGAAGCCAGGAACATACAAGGCTAAAGCTATTCTCCTGGGACCTATTGGGTTTAAATCTTGCATTACAGTGATGGGTGACTTAGGACCATCATCAAAACGAGACCAATAGGAGGAAAGTACTAGTGGAGTATGCCCATCTTTAGACAGGTCACAGGTCATCAAATTTTAAGAACTGTGCACTTTATTTATATGCTTGGAGTTGTCAGTGAGGTGACCTTTTGAGTCTGGTGATCAGGTTCTACACGTCTATGGATTCTCCACCCACTTATAGCCATGTGCTTAGAGTGACATATAGGGATGTTTGTGATTCTCAAGAAAGACCTGAGTGCCTGTGGACTATGGTAATTGCTTCCTAGCATCTAAACACAAAGATTGTGAATTCTACAGGAAAACTGAATGGAGACTCTGTAGCTGTCAATAATCCTGAGGAAGTTCTTTGTTTCTTTATATGAAGTAATTCATGAAGGGGCATGGGAAAACAGGAGGCTGAGACATCTAAATACATTTAGGGGTGGGAGATCTGAGATTCCCCGGCAGGGGCATCTCACGCCAGGTTCAAAAATCCATCTCTGTGTCACTGAGTCACAGGCAAGGAGCTTTCTGAAACAGTTTTAGAGCTCAGAGAAATCTGTAAATTTCCTATGCTTTGTCAACACTATCTCCCTGCCTACTGAAAGATAATCGCACTGTGGAGGGCACGCACTTGCCTTACCAAGCCACATTCACTCTGGTTGCTGCACCCATTTACCTTGGCTTACATTAGAAGAGCACAAGTTATTTTTATATATGCCATACGTTCATATAGGTACATGCTAGTGAATACAACATATGTATGAATTAAACACTGTCTTACTCATATTTTGATTGTGGTTTTAAAAAAGTAAAGCTACTGATAATGTTGGAAGGGTAACCGAGGACAGATGCTATGAAAATGTATGCAAAACAGACTCACTATGTCTAAAAGTACAGTAGGTTTGAAGCAATCTGTCTTTGTTTTAAAGGCCATGTCTTAGTCAATGAGAAGTAAGTCCAAGAAACCATTCTGTATTTATTCTAACTGCCATCAAGAGCACAAGATACTTAAAGTATTTTGTTTCTAAAAGTGATTTCATTAAAGGAAGAAAATAGAGTCAGTAAAGGTATTATGTGGATTAGTCACTAGGAATAAATCCAAGACACGGTTCCTATTTCAATGCTCAAAACATGTTAATTTTAGCTAACACAATAACACAAATCTCTTGATATTCAATCCTTCCTGAGAATTTCACCTCAGACAACAAGTGTTCTGTCTGGCAAAGCAGAAACAATAGACAGAACTCATGCTGTCAACAATAATATAACTGGATAATTTAGAGTTCCTTCAATAGCACACCATTCAAGCCAGTGCTCCTTACTCTCCACTATGTCTTCTTCCTTACAAAGAAGTTGGATTCTCTAACATGGAAATTACCATCCCAGAAATAGATATTGGGGTTCATGCTTCAAGCTGACTATAGGAAAAGCAAGGCAGTCATGTCTGTAGATCTTACCACTACTAAGCTGAAATGGCAATCTCTAGCACCCACACCATGAGCAAGTCTAATACATTGGATAAAAGCCTGGAGATTGAAATGAAAGACAAGATGTCTGGTGATTTTGGATAAGAGGTCTCTTGTTTATTGTAGTGAGTGAGCAGTCTTATATACAGGCTTTATAGCACAGTGGAAAAATCCCAGGTGGAAGAGTTTTTCCTCATGCTAGATGTTTATGTCAATGGGGCAAGGCCGGGCCAGTAAGCCAGGACTAGAAAACAGGAAGCACTTGGAGTGTAAACCAGGATGCACCTCTTGCCTGACCAGCAACTAAAAGAGCTGGGCCCAACATCATTCCCATCTTTATATATAAATTATCACCTGTCTCAAGTGACTAGGGCTTTAATGCTGAACTTACCTATAAATGGAGAAATTATGCAGGTTGGATGACCCTGTGTCTTAGGTTGCCTGGCATGCCCTTAATCTCACCTATCACGGCTGCCTAATATTCTCTCTGGTTCTTGAGTGACAAATTGAGCCTGGGCTTGACTAGTTCCTTAGCCAAATGAAGACTATGGCTTCAATGCCCAGAGATTGGGATCCAGCCCATTCTTTTTGATCCAAGCTTGCCATCTGGGATCCCCTAAGAATCTGGAATTATCTTTGCAGAGAGTGGAGGATCATGGTTCTTGTTTGTCTAGTAATTTGATTTGCCAATTGATGTACATAAAATTTGGCAGGGGTAATACAAATGTGTGCCAGGCTAGGCAAACAGGTTTAATGATGTTTGTTGATCAAGCTTTAAAATGCCGACCTGGAATAAGTCATTTATGTATCTCTGGGTGCTGAGATCCTCTGTTGCCCTGACTGCTGGTTTATCCACTGTGCTGGCTGTAGTTAAGGACAGCAAGATGGCAGTCCCAGGTACAATAGCTGCCATAGCAGCAAAAGCATTGACTACAATCACCCCAACAATGAGTGATGCCAAAGTGTGTTTTTTCCTGCATTAAGGAAAATTGTGTTTTTCCAAAAAGATAAATTATCATAGGTGCGATTCCAGGAATATGAATCACCAAGGCTGATGGTTCACCACGCCAGTAGATTTTCAAGCATTCATGTCCTGCACAAAAAATGAAAAGTGGCTTTTTCCACTCATCACTCTCCATACAAGTATCCAATTGTTTTAAATGGGACCATTTTCCCCAAAGGGAAAGGCATTGTGAGTTCTCAGTTTCAACATGTGTCAAGGAAAAATTGCTAGTCCGTAGTTTTTTTTCAGATCTGTGATGAAAACTGACATCCCTGGGAAGTTGATGGAGCAGGCCTGTTGAGATACTGGAAATCTTTAACTGACTGTTACCTTTCTTTCTTGTGCTGTACATTCAATGACATCAAGGGTCAGGAACACTGGTTCAGGGCATCTCACTCTAACTGGATTGGGCAGTCTCCCACGGTCTCATAATGGTTTTTCTCTGCACTAAGTATCTTGCCAAATGTTCTGGCAACAACCGAGCTTTATTCTTTTCATGAAAGAATACAAAAATGTTACCTAAGCCCCAAATAGGGGCAGCAACATGTGTCATCTTTAGTACATAGAAGTCTCCATTTGACCTGAGCAAAAGTCGCTAGAGTTCCATCATGTCAGAGTCTGTCTGAAGCAGATTGCTCACTGGCGTGAACATTTACAAAATTTAAAATGAGGAGCTCATGATTCAATGAATCATGTGGGGACTGGGAATTAATCACCCCTTTTTTACCTTTTGTCATATATATGTTTGCTTTCCCTGTTTATTTATTGGCCATCAAGAAACATGAATACCTATCAACAACCATGTGCACATATTTTAACTTGCCAAATACTGTAATATGAACAAAAACATTTGCCATAAATTATTAGGAAATAGGCCTTAAGGGTTCATTTTTAAATTACTTACAAATAAATATTGTGGGTACAGCTCATTGTTTGACAGTTTTAATGAGCAGTCTCTCTAGTTAAACCAAATTGCCTTCTAGGCTTCTGTCATTCTGAGAAAGAAAGGTATGAGGTTGCAGAGCTCTCTGTACCTGAGATAAAGTGACCAATTTAGATTTTATTGTTTGCTAACATGTGTTGATGCTGGACTATACACTGACAGTAGAAGAACTTGTCTATGCTTCATCTAAATCACCAGTAGATGTACTTAAAAAAAGGATGCAACCATTGAATGTATCCCAACATCTTTCAAAAATCAAAGATTGCAAAATATACCATGTCCCAAAATCTATTGAAAATTACATGATGTTTGGGAGTCTTTTTAAACCAATCTGTAATCAAATATGTAAAGCTCTCACTAGCTGACAAGGCTTCATTTATAACTTAGCAGACATGACCTAATTTGTAACTACATTGCTTCCTTTGTAAGTGGGGTCTAACAAGGCACCCTTTTCCCTGAAGCTTCTTCTCAAAAACTTTTTTTCTCTAGATGTCTCTATATTTAGAATGCCTGTATCCTCTCCTATGCTAAACTCTACAGAATCATCCTTACGGATTTCTGTGGCTATTAGGCCATGTTGTCATCTTCTATTACTTTTCCACTGACTGCCTCTGAGGACTTAAATCACCAACCATTCTTGTTAAGACACTAAATGGCTGGTGCTTCCTTTTGGCTATATCCAAATTCTTAAATATATCCAAAGCAATTTATGTATCCTTTCATAATATCCAAAGCAATTCAAATAGTTCACATTCACATAGTCATAATCACAATAATACCAGTGTGGCCACACAGTATATACAGAACATACATAAATCTTGTAGACATCATTTTCCCTATGTCATGATTAGTTTGTTTAAAGAACAGTTCCTTAATTGAAATCTCCTGTGACAGAAGAGCTCCAGCCAATCCATGAGTTAAATCAGATAAACCTTATATCCTTCACCATCTTTCCATTTCAGATTATCAATACTCTGTTGTAGCTTGGCAATTTGAGAGGAGGTGCAAGGTGTAACCATAACATCAGGTCCTTTGTCAATGATTTGACACAATGTTTTGGAATTCCTACTAGAGAGAATATACCTGGTTATGTGGCACTCATGACCATCAGAGTTTTACTGACCTCTGTAAAAACATGTAATAGTTGCTATTTTCCTATTTTTTCTGATAACAAAAATAGGTGTGTTCCAAGGGAAGGTGGAAAATTCAATATGTCTTGCCTCCAAATGCTCTTGCTCCATCTGATGAGCAGTCTCTGTTACTGATGGGTAACAGAATTTCTTAAAGCAACTGGTTGAGTGGAAAAATCTCTGTGCCCTTAATCATCTCTCTGCTTGAGAAGTTTAGAGCTTCGGTATGGCATAATGATATCCAATGACTAGTAGTAATTTAAGGCAAAGCATTGCAGTAATTTACTAACTGTTCTTCCTGGGCATTTTTAAATGATTTTTCAAGATCAGACAATCGTTCCTTCATCTTAACAGTATCACTACATAGGGCATCTTTCACTAATCTCAAAAAGGGAAAGGCAGAAATAGGAAAAATTTTCAGTCCTTCTTTCTGACATGCCTTTGGAGATGATTTTTATCTTGTTCCCAATCATGAATATTAAGGCCTCCTGAGTGTAAAAACTATTGTAATTTCCAGAGCTAAAATAGAATCTTTGCATTAATGCTGGTACCATGTCTCCTAAACAAGCCTACTAACTATTCTATCAACACATCCTTAGATGCTGAGGTACCCATTTTTGAAATACCCTTTCAGAAATCCTTACCTGCTGGCCAGACTCTGAGCGTGATCTCTCAGGGTCTCCTTTCTTTCTGGATCTTGTTGCCGGACAAAAACCTGGAGATTTAATCCAATCCACCCTGCTAAACTCAGAGGGCAGTCTCTCATGTTCCCCTTTGTTTCCTGACCTTGGTGTTGGGCAAAAGCCTGGAGATTTAACTATTCAATTTACTAACTGTTAGAAATTGAGGTACATATTTGCAATTCCTTTCCTTCCCTAATTCTCCTTTCTTTTTTGTCTTCTTTCTTTTCCAAGCAAGTTGTTTCCCAAAGTTTATACATGTTTCCAAGTCTCTCCACATTTTGCTTGGACTTCTATGCCCTGAGCAAGTATAATATATCAGGTGAATACCTGGAGTTTGAAACGAAAGAGAAAATGTCTGGTTGTTCATGTTACAGGTCACTTCTTCATTGTAGAGTGGGAGAAGTCTAATAGAAAGACTTACAGCACAGTGGAAAAAACGTAGGTGGAAAAGATCATGTTTCTCTCAGTGTCAGATATTGATGCTAGTGGCAGAAGACCTGGGCAGTATCCAGGACTATAAAATAGGATGAACTTGGAAAGGAAAATGGGATGCACCTATTGGCTGACCAGCGACTACCAGAGACCCCATGGTGTCTGGGACCCAAAAAGGTTCTGCTTCTGAGAATCATTTAGAGATTCTGTATTTGACAAAGTGACAAGCTAAATGTGTAGAAATACAGACACCCAGATTTTAGATGAAATAAACTAAGGGTAAAAATTGTGGAGCCAAGATGGTAACCATGACATTGAAAACAATTAATGCTTATTGTCAAGGGAAACTTTAGTGATGGAGATGAGGCAATCTTGCAACTCCTTTGTTTCTCTGGTCACCTGCTCTATCTGGCTGTTGACTCTCCATCTGATTCTACACCTCCTTTTGGTTGATGGGGGCTGGGATTCGTGTTAGGTCTCCTGCAGCAACTGCTTTTTGATGAACACAAGTAAACTTGCATTGTGACCAAATAAAGAGGATATTCAGGTCTCTCTGAGCCCTCAAAATGTTTCAGAATGCTACTTGCCTATGTCTCAGTGACACACCAGTGGATTTTGACCCAGGCTTGAGATGGCTCTTCAGGAGATTTCAGCTCTCACTTAACTGAAGTTAGTTGCCTATCTTACCCACCTGCTTTCACCTGTCCCCTCAGCACATACTTCATGTAAAGAATGAAAGAACTTCCTTAGGCTTATTCCCAGCTGCAGAGTCTCCATTCAACTTCCCTGAAGAATTCACAAGTCTGTAGGGTTAGAAGCTAGGAAGAAATTACCATACTCCACAACATGCTAATCTTTCTTGATAATCCATAGCATTCTGACATGTCACTCAAAGCACATGATTATATATGGTTATAGAAGCCATAAAGGTGAAGTACATGATCACCAGACACACAAAGTCTTGTCAGTGACAACTCGGGGCACACAGAGAAGGTGCACAGCAGTTAAAGTAATCCACTGCTGTTGAAATACAGTGATGACTTGCCTAGAGCTGGCACATTCCACTAGTGCCTCCTTCTAGTTGGTCTCATTTTGATGCTGGTCCTCCAGTAACAAACACTTTACTACAAGATTTAAAACCAAGAGCTGCCAGGAAAACATCTTTGTCTTCCAGTTCCTGGCTTCTTGGACACACAAATTACTAGACTGGAATCCTTGACTTCCAGAAGACCTGTCAGGCAGTAAAGATCAATTTCTTCCCAAAAGCCCCTATTCCTGAGCTCAATTACCCAAAGTCCAAGCTACATACAACCTTCTCCAGTGATATCCCCATCTCTGGCCTAGGACTTGCTGTACTTAATTTTGAAATTTTTCTTCTTTGACACTTTGAACTGAGGCTTAATATAAGTCTTTCTCTGGTCTTTCTTCCTTCCCAATGCAATTGTTGTTGCTACAACACATGTGACCTCTCAGGATTTCATGGTCACCAGGACACAATGGAATTTCAAGGAAGGGCCAGCTGATGTCATTTGGAATGAACACTGGCTCCCTGCTAACCATTTTGCACGTAATTCAGCAGAAGTGTGTTTTCCCTATCCAGGAATCTCTGCTGGGACACAAAGCAAAACCTGCTGCACTTCTTTATTCCTACTTAAGGTTGCAAATCTTTTATAATCTCCCACATGGGGGAAAAACTCTGCAGATTGCAGGCTCTGTGTAGTGTTCATTTGCTTCCTATGAAAATATTTTCTGTTTATAAGAGGAATTAGGGTTTCAGAGTTGAAACAAGGCAGGTTTATGTTGCAGGAATAATAGGAGCCCAAAATACAGTGTTGTGTAGGCTCCCCTAATGACGATGTTTACAGTTTGCCAGGTTGCTCACATCCACCTTGTATCTAACCCATGCCATGAATATGTGATCAAGCCTTGATACACTGTTAATTTTTATCTAAATTAATATTTCTAGACAATTGGAGAAATCTTGCCATCACAATGTACTTCTCAGTGAAATATCTAGTGGATTATAAAAGATAAGGAAAAACAAGGCAGGTCCATGTGCACACAACCCTAGTCTGTTGGGGATTGCAAGGAATGATCTCAGGTGTTTAGGAGTGTTTCTTAAGCTCTAGCTAATCTGTTTTTGGAGGAGGCTTCAGACCAGCCATCTTGGTGGAAGCCTTCATAAAACCAGTTGCCTGTGAAGGAGAGCATGTCTTTTGCAAGACTAGGAAATGAGAGTGATGGTTGATGCTACTCTTTTACCACAGCAGATCTCAGAATGTACTCAGAAATAGTTTCTTCCAGAACTTTGTTCTTGTCAAGTTTTCCTGGGGTGACATCATCACAAATATACCATAACACTGTTGGGAACAATGTCCTTCATGGTCTCTTAGACAGACAAATTTCTATGGTTTAACTTGACCCACTTGACGGGCCCACTAATAAAACAAGCCTGCTTCTGCACACTGTTCAAATTAACACTAAGTATCCAGTGAGCTAAGACATCATTAAGTTCCTCCAGAAATAATTCAAAATATTTATAACTGATTGTATTCAAGATAGAAGAGCATCCCTGTCTTACAATTAAATCTTTCTTGTTCTGATGTCTAATTGTCTCCAATTACTAGGTGGTAAGAGAAGGTTCTGACTGATGCAGAAAATCCAGGATTGTCTCTCAAATAGAGGAGCCTTTCAGATCTCCAACTAACACCTCCCTGAGATGAGAAATGAGAATGCTCAGGCCCAGCAATGCTGTATTTTCACAGACTGATCTATCAAACCTCCCACTTGTTCATTTCTATTTATATTACTTTTGCTAGAGTCTTAGGTAGCAAAGATATGCCTAAGCTTCATGATTATTCTGTCACTATTTCCCTGTTACTAGGATAAGAGTTATGTCACCACACCCCGTGCCTTGAATCTCATCATTACTGTTTGGTTCATTTAGTGATATCAATTTCCTCTTCCATAAGTTGACTAATAATTGAAAAATAACCTCATATCTGTTCCCTTGTCTACATTGTTATTAACTGATTAGTCATCTTGCAAGTCCATCTCTAAAAGCAGTAACTTTAAATGTTATATATTTATATATAGGGTCTCTATGTATGTCTGCCCTTCATTTGATTTTTTTGTCATCCAAAAGATTGACTGTCACACTCCAGTAAAGCCAAGAATTCAGGTTTGGGAACTTTTAATGGCATCTATGAAAACTCCATTATTCAATATGCCTCTCCATAAGTTGTTACAGGGTTCATTTTCTTTTCTTTCTCAGCTGTAAGAGTTCCCAGGTAGAGTGCTTTGTGTCATTTATGTAAAATACAAGGGAAGACCTACAGCTTATTAGCACCTTCAGCAAATTGGCAGGCTACAAGATCAACTCAAGAAAATTGGAAGCCCTACAATATACAGTTGATAAAAGGGCCGAGAAAGAAATAGGAGAAACATCACCCTTTACAATTTCCGCAAACAACATAAAATACCTTAGTGTAACATTAAACAAACAAATGAAAGACCTGTATTGTAAGAACTTTGAGTCTTTAAAGAAAGAAATTAAAGAAGCAATCAGAAAATGGAAAGATCTCCCATCCTCTTGGATAGGTAGTTTCAATATGGTAAAAATGCCAATTATGCCAAAAGCAATCTACAGATTCAATGCAATCCCCATTAAAATCCCAGCACAATTCTTCACAGAACTTGAAAGAACAATAATCAATTTTGTATGGAAAAACAAAAGACCAAGTATAGCCAAAACAACACTCTTTAACAAGGCAATGTCTGGTGGCATGACTATCCCTGACTTCAAGCTCTTTTATAGTCCTGGAAACAGCGTGGTATTGGCAGAAAAATAGACACGTAGACCAAGGGAAACCAATTGAAAACCTTGATATTATCCCACACATGTATAAACAACTGATCTTCGAAAAAGAAGCTAAAAATTCACAATGGAAGAAAGAATGCATCTTAAGCAAATGGTGCTAGCATAACTGGATGCTGTCATGTAGAAGAATGGGGATCCATCCGTGCCTATCAACATGCACAAAATTTAAGTCCAAATGGATCAAAGACCTCAACATAAATCCAGCCACACTGAATTTCGTAGAAGAGAAAGTGGTGGTAGCCTTGAACGAATTGCTACAGGAGACAGCCTTCTGAACATAACACCAGTAGCACAGACACTGAGATCAACAATTAATAAATGGTACCTCCTGAAACTGAGAAGTTTCTGTAACTCAAAGGACACAGTCAGCAAGACAAAAAGGCAGCCCACAAAATGGGAAAAATATCCACTAACCCCACATCTGACAGAGGGCTGATCCCAAATTTACAACGAACACAAGAAGCTGTCGGCAAAACACCAAAGGATCCAATTAAAAGTGGGCTACAGAACTGAATAGAGTATTTTCAATAGAGGAGTCTAAAATGCCTGAGAGGTACTTGAGAAAGTGGTCAACATCCTTAGCTATCCAGGAAATGCAAATCAAAACAACTGTGAGATACCTTTTCACTCATGTCAGTATTGCTAAAATCAAAGACACCAATGACAATTTATGCTGGAGAGGATGTGGTGAAAGGGGAACACTCCCCAACTGCTGGTGGGAGCATCAACTTGTACAGCCACTTTGGAAATCAGTATGGAGATTCCTGAGAAAATGGGAATAAACCTACCACAAGACCGAGCAAGTCCACTCTTAGGCATATATCCAAAGATGCCCATTCATACAACAAGGACGTCTGATACACTATATTCATAGCAGCATTATTTGTAATGGCCAAAATTGAAAGCAGCCTAGATGCCCCTCAACTGCAGACTTGATAGAGAAAATTGTGTACATTTACATAATGGAGTACTACTCCACAGAAAAAAAACAATGGAACCCTGAAATTTGCAGGCAAATGGATGGCACTAGAAGAAACCATCCTGAGCAAGGTAATACATTCAAAAAAAGAGAAACATGGCATGTAATCTCTCATATTTGGAATTTAGACATAGATCTGTGGAGTTCCAGCCTACAATCCCATGTCCAGAAAGTCTGGGAAATAGAACCTTCATTCATTGACTGACAGAAGCAGAGGCAGGCTCCCACAGCTAAGCACTGAGCAGAACTCAAGAAATCCAGAGACAGAGAGGAAGGACGGATGACCAAAGGGATTAAGACTGGGCTGGTTTAACCCCCAGAAACAGCTGAACTGAAAAGTGTTAGCTCTTGAATCCCAGACTGATGCCTGGGATTCCAGCATGGGACTGATCAAGACCCCCTGAATATGGGTATCTACTGAGCCTTGCGTAGCAGATCAGTATTTATCCCGGGTATTCAAACGGACTTTTGCCTCCCATCCAACAATGAGAGATGCACTCTCACCCTGAACTCTTGGGGGCGGGTCTATGCTATTCACTGGATGAAATGACAGACTATCAACACCGCCATTGAGGGCCTCACCCTCCCTGGAGAAATGATAGGATATTGGGGGATTGGTGCGAGGGCATGGGAGGAGGAGAGGGAAACGGTGAAGGACCTGGAATTGAAATGTGAAGTAATCTTGTTTCTAATTTAAATATATATATGAACACATTCATTAACAGAAAAGCAAAAATGTCTAGGAAATTTTTACCATATTCAACATATCCATGTTTTCTCTGAATAACTCTTGAATAAATATTTTGACACCCCCATCTGTCTCAATCTCCCTGTACTACCATCACAGAAGGAAAACATTATTTACATTTAATTGTGAAAACTAAATTTTTCAAAATTTAATTCATAAACACTGAGTTTATGAATAGTTTAAACGTTAGGTAGTAGGAGAATTAAATGAAATACAAGGGTAAATATCAAAAATTATATCTAAAAGTTTCAACACTGACTCATGGTAAATTATAGAACAATGCTTTGAGGGATAAATTAAATTTCAGAAAGTAAGGAGAAATTCATGTAAGATAGAATAAGTGTTAAAGAATACACAAGATAATTAAAAACAAAGATAAATAGCTCCACCCACAGAAATAAATGTTATTCACCTTCCAAGGAAATTAATATAATTGTAACGCAGAGATTTGCATTTCAGGAGAAAATAAATGATGACATAATGTTAGTCCATGAATGGGTGGGTTTGCTTAAGTATGTTGGTGATGTACAACAATGTGACAGAATGTGAGACCATAACTGTTGCCTGGTATCCCTGGTGGAATTTTTTAACTAATATCAAGGGCCCAATAGGCATACAGCAGCTGAGATGCCTGTTATCATTTGATATTTTATCCTCCCAAGATAAGTGTCCATGTACATTCTTTAATGGCCGAATATTAAGACCATGATTCTATTACCCTGTCCATAACTAAAGCCAAGTATATGTTTTCCAAGTCAAGAATACCTACTATAAGACAAAATGTATTCTGTTGAAAAACAGTTAAAAGTCTCTTGTTGATTTATGTTCTCCTTTCTAAGAACTGAAACTGTGTATTCAGAAAATTAAAGGACTCAGAAATGTCAATCAAATGGTGAGTTTCTCATTGTTATCTCCCTTCAGCAAGGTTTTAATCCTTTTCTTAGGGTATACTGAGGAATCATAAACAGATGTCTATCTAGAATGAGGCAGATGCCAAACTTCTATCTGATGACCTCTAAAATCCTAGATATACAATATCAGTATTACCTTGCAAGACTGAACATATTGCAGGATTCCACTGAAATTGCTGTCCAAAAGATACCATAATGTCAAGTACCATTGTCCATGTAAGATGTTGCTGTTGCATACTGAGACATCTGTGAATCTGACACTAACCAGTGTCAAAGATATTTGTTTTGAGACTCCTATTAGATGCCGACTAAGAATGAGATTCCTTTCTGCTTTCTGTATTTATGTTCTCTGAGAATTCAAGTAATGCCATTGCTTTGGTGGATTGTCACAGTTCATGTAAATGTGAATCATGTAGAAATTTTAATCCCAATATCATTCTATGGAATCAACCTAGGATGACCATCTCTGGCAAGCCTTGTCTAAGTTAGTGGTTGATAACCTTGGTGACATATATTAGGAAGGTAATCTGAGAGCCTTATTGTAGGAAGATGAATGGGGAATTTGAAGAGCAGCGGTCCCGGTGAATGAACCTAGTGTTAAAACTGTCTGTCTTTCTAGTTGAAACACTATCTTTAAATAGGTTTTTCTTATTGATGCCCCCAAACTTTTGTTTGCTTTTATGGACAGGACATGAATTCAGGGACACTGCACATCACCAGTGAGGGTAAGATTTCAAACTCTATTGAAATATCCATGATAATTCCATATCTGTTACCATGCACAAAACATAGTTCCAAAGGGATGAAAGACCTCTAATAAATCCAGCCACACTGAGCCTGGTAGAAGAGAAATTGGGACATACGCATGAACTAATTGGTAGTACTTACTGACTATAACACCATTAGCACAGAAATGGAAATATACAACAAATGGGACCTCCTGAAGCAGAGAACCTTCTGTAAGACATACAAAAGAATCAAGCAGACAAAAAACATCATCTCCCAGAATGAGAAAATATATCAACCAACCCTACATCTGGGAGAATACTGATTACCAAAATACAAAAAGAACTCAAGAATCTAGCCACCAAAACATTAAAAAATCTAATTAATTCTCTTTTGGTGATGTGTCTTTGTGTGGTTTGTTACCAAGGTGAATGTATCTATGTAAAAAGTGTTTGATACTGAACCTTCTGTTTCTATGACATAGAACACTCTGAGGAGTATTGGTATTATTTCTTTCAATTTCTGATAGAATTCTGCACTGATTCCAGTTGGCCCTGTGCTTTTTTATGCATTGTAGGTTTTGATGATTGTTTCTATTTAATTATCAGTCTATGTAAATTGTTTATCTGTCCTTGATTTAATTTTGGCATGTGTCCATTTCTTTTAAGATTTTCAATTTTGTGGAGTACCCATTTTCAATTTATGTCCTGACTTTTCTCTGGATTTCTTCAGTGTGCATTTCTATGTCTCTTCTTTGATTTCTGGTTGGTTACTTTGCTTATAGTCTCTCTACCTTTTGGTTAGATTGGATCAAGTTTTGTCTATCTTGTTAATTTTCTCGAAGAACCCACTCTTTATTTCATTGAGTTTTGGTATTGTTTCCTTTGTTTCTTTTTTAATGTATTCACCTTCCAATTTGATTACTTACTGTAAACTAATACACCTAGGTGAGTTTTTTATTATTATTCTAGAGATTTCAAGTATGCTGTTGTATCACTAGTGTGGAACTTCTCTAGTTAAATTATGTAGGCTCTTAGTGCTGTATGCTTAGCACTGCTTTTAATGTGCCCAAAAATTTGGGTATTGTTGTGCATCCATTTTCAATGAATTATAGGAACTCTGTGAAGTCTTTCTTTATTTCTTCTTTGACACATGGGCAATGCTTTTAATTATTTTTCAACTTCCATAAGTTTGTAGACTTTCTGAACAATTGTGTAGTTGTTGTATTTTTAAATCTAAATCAAAGCCCTCATGAACCAATAAAATAAAAGTGTTATTCCAGTTTCTTGATATATGATAAAATTTGTTGTGTTGGCAAGAAAGTGGTTAATTTTCTACAAGGTTCCATGTGGTGCTTTTCAATTTGAATGGAATGTTCTAAAAATATAGGTTAAACCCAACTGAGCCATAACTTCTGTTAGGTCATTTATTTCCTGTTATGTTTCTGTCTGGTAGTCCGGTCCAGTGCTGAAAGTTGGGTGTTAAAGTCTTCCACAATTAGTGTGTTTTGTATTATGCGTGATTTAAATGTTAGTAATATTTCTGTTACAAATGTATGTGTTTTTGTGTTTGCAGCACATTGTTTATAATTCAGACTTCATTTTGATGGTTTTTCCATTGTTGAATATAATATAATGCTCTTGATCTTTTTTTATTAATGATATTTAAGTCTAATTTTGATAGAGATTATGATAGCTCCAGTAATTTATTTCTTATAGCTATATGACTGGAATTTTTTACCATAGTTTACTATGAGACAATGTCTGTCTTTGAATTTAAAGTGTATTTCTTGTATGCGACAGAAGACTGGATTCTATCTTCATATCATTATTTTAGTCTGTGGTCTTGTATAGGTGAATGTCTGATAATAGATATGCCAAAACCTATGTATGAAATACCAGGAGGCTCGCTACTTCATAAAGATGTCCAAGAAAAATATTAATTCTAACTGTGGTAATAATAGCTTTCCAAAGAAAATAGCACTATCCATCAATGTGCATTAACATTTCTTAAATTTTATGTTAAGTAAGAACACAATAACACGTGTGTCTACAAATTCGATAAATACCTTTTAGTACACTCATTGATTTTTTCAATTTATTTTTAGTAATAAACTAACATAAATTTAATTAGTCTAAAATAATTTATTTATATATATTGAATGTGTACATTGTTTTATATAGGAACTATTATTCTGTATAAATTTTATATGAATGTATTTTAGCAATTCATAATTAAATATAACTTTTGTTTTATATATACTGCCCATATTTGGACTTGTTTGCTACCTTCTTGTCATCTCCTCACTTCCAGTCATTCATCTTCAAGTATTCTTTCTTGATTATATCCTGTATAACATGATTTTCATTGTTTATTATTTATTCCTTCTTTCCTTTCTTTCTTTCTTTCCTTCTTCATTTGCTATTTTCCCTCATTAGGAGGACTGAAGTTTTAGTTCATGGATGAAGTACATGTTAGACATTGATTCTGCAATCAAACAACATGGCCACTTTCATCACAATGTAAAACTTTCACATTAGTTTCCAGATTAGGATTCTGATTTTGTTCGTGAATTTGTAGCATCTAGTTTCAAAATGCTGTGTCAGGTCTCAGTGTGAACATAAGTAGAAACAGAGGCTTCCATGCAGAGTTTTAGTGTTTTATAAAACCTGTGGATTAGGAGGAGTATAAAGTGTCCATCTATCATTGACTTTGTGGTTTATTTAACAAAGTTAAATTTTGAAAAACTTGATTTATTTTTAATTTTGGACCTTTCTCCCCTACTTGCTCAAAATCCTTCGAAATATTTTTATAATATTTTTATTTAACTTTTTATACATGTTTCTCCCAGTTCCCTATCCCTGGAACCGCAATCCCCCACACTGCCACCCCACTCTATCTCTGTTCCACTTCCCAGGGAAGGTAAGGCTTTCCATGAGGTATTTTTAGAGTTTGTCATATCATCTCAGGCAGGGCCTATGTCCTCCCCCATGTGTCCCTGCTTAGAGAGTATCATTCCATGTGTAATCAAATGCCACAATCCATTTGTATGCCGGAAATAAATAGTATTATAATCTCTAAAATCCCACAGATTGCCAAGGCCTCTGCTCTGACACCCAGGATCAGGGAGATGGTCTGGATCAGTTCCATGCAGCCTCTCAGTCATCTGTCTTGTTCCATGTGTTCCCCCTTGTTTAGGTCAGCTGCCTCAGTGTGTTTTGCCAGCTGAGTCCTTTACTCATAACTCCTATTTGCACCTGGGTTCTAGGATTTCATTTCAGGATTCAACTGTTGGTGTCTGCCTCTACTTCTGTCAACCACAGGATGAGGGTACTATGATGGCACATAAGGTAGTCAGCCATTGCATTATCAGGGCAAGGAATTTAAGGTAGACTTAATGCTCATTGGTGTCATTCTTTAGATCGCTGAAAATCTCATTAGGGCCACATATCTACTCCAACCTATAATGGCTCCCTCTATTGTTGTATCTCTCATTGTTCTCTCCTCTATTCATACCCTGACTTAACCATCCTGCTCTCTTGTGTCCTCCTATTGCTCCTCTTTCTCCCATCTCTCTATCTCCCCACCCCCTGATCCCAATTCAATTATAAGGTATGTGATTCCCTTTCTCCGTGTTACCATGCACATATCTCTCAGTGTCCTCCCTGATTTCCAGACTCTCTGGTGTTGGGATTGCTGACTGGAAATCCTCTGCTACATGTCTAAAATCCATATATGAGTGAGGTACCATGTTTATTATTTTGTGACTGGGTTGCCTCAGTTAGAATGATCTCTTTTGTGCCATCCATTTGCCTGCAAATTTCAAGATTTCATTTTTTCCACTGGGTAGTTCTCCATTGTGTAGATATACCACATTTTCTCTATCCACTCTTCAGTTGAGTGGCATCTATGTTGTTTCCAGGTTCTGCCTATTACAAATAATGCTGCTCTGAATATAGTTGAGCAGATTTCCTTATTGTGTGAATGTACAAATTTGAGTGTAAGCCTGAGTGGAATTGCTGAATCTTGTGTGTGACTGATTTCCATTATCTTGAGGATTTCCATACCAATCTCCAATGTGGCTGCACAAGTAGGCATTCCCACCAGCAATGGTGGAGTTTTCTCCTATCTCCAAATTCTCGCTAACATCAATTGTCATTAGTGTTTTTGCTTTTAGCCATTCTCACGAGAGTGAGATCGTCTCTCTGAGTTGTTTTGAAAATGTTGAACATTTTCAGAAGTGTCTCTCAGACATTTTAAACTCTATTGAAAATTCTGTATTTAATTCTGTACCACAACGAGATTCTTATGTAAAGCAAAGGATATGGTCAGCAAGACAAAAAGGCATCAGATTGGAAAAAGATATTCGTTAATGCCACATCTGACAGAGTGCTGATCTTCAAAATTTACAAAGAACTCAAGAAGCAAGTCTCTGAAACACAAAAGTATCCAATTAAAAAGTGTGGATTTTTGAGCTCTTTTTAAGTGTCTTTCAGCCATTTTGGGCACCTTTTTCGAGAATTATCTATTTAGTTCTGTACACTATAGTTAGATTATGTGGTGTTTTGGTGACTAGCTTCTTAAGTTCTTTGTATATTTTGAAAATCAACCCTTTGTCAGATATGGGGTCGGTGAAGACCTTTTCCCATTCTGTGGGTTTCTATGTTGTCTTGTTAACTGTGTCTTTTTCCTTACAGAAACATCTCAGTTTCAGGATTCCCATTTGTTATTTGTCAATCTCAGTGTCTGTGATAATGGAGTTATGCTATTGAAGTGATCCCCTGTACCAGTTTATTCAAGGGTACATCCCACTTAACAAGATATTTCTTAACATATCCAGATATAATCAACACCTATATATAAAGCTGGCCCTGTACACTGCCACTGTGTGAAACAGAAACTTCTGTCTACACACATACATACACACAAACTCACACATATACACACAAACACACACACAGAGACAAAGAGAGAGACAGTGAGAGATATTCACAAATAATGCCACCACCCAAAAAAAAACAATAAAATTTATCAACCACTGGTCATTAATATCTCTTAACATCAATGGATTCAATTTGTCTATAAAAAGATACTACATAACCAAATGTATGTGAAATCAGGATCTAATCTTCTGCTGGATATGAGAAACACACTTCATCTTAAAAGACAGATATCATGTCAGATAAAAGGGTGGAAAAAAGATTTTGAAATCTGAAGGAGCAACTAATCAAGCCATTAAGGATTTCCAATATTGTAACAAAATAGACATCAAACGAAAGCTACTTAAAAGAGACAGAGAAGGATAGTCCATATATATCAATGAAAAAACTCATACAGATGAAGTCTTAATTCTTAACATCCATGCACAAAAAAGGGCACTGGCATTTGTATGAGAAACATTTTTGAGCTTAAATCACAAATCAAACACATACATCAAATGTGAAAGACTATGTGGAGAGAAAATCAATGCAATTCCTCTAAAATCAGGTATAAGACAAGGATACTAATCCTCTCCATATATCTTCAATATCACAGTTAAAGTTCTAGCTAGAGAAATGACTCAACAAAAAGGAGTTTAAGGGGATACAATTTGGAAAAGAAGACATAAAACTTTCACTCCTTGCAGATGATGAGATAGCTTACATAGTGACAAGAGAAATTCTAACAGGGAACGCATACTGCTAATAAACACAATCACAAAAGTGGCAGGAGATAATATGAACTAAAATCAATCAGGAGCCCTACTGTATATATGCAATAATTGTACTGAGAAAGAAATCAGAGGAACATCATCCTTTACAATAGTAACAAAATGTAAAATATCTTAGGTAACTCTAACCAAACAGGTAAAATATCTGTATGAAATTAACTTTGATTCTTTAAAGAAAGAAATTAAAGAAGATAACAGAAAATGGAAATACCTTCCATGCACTTGGATAGGATCAAAAGAGTAACAAAAGTAACATTACCAAAAGCAATCTACAAATTCAATACAATAGATATCAAAATCCCAGCACAATTCTTTACAAACATTGAAAGGACAATTTACCACTTTATATGGAAAAAGAAAAGACCCAGGATAGCCTAACCAAACTTGTAAATAAAGGAACATTAGGAGGCAATAACCTCTCTGGCTTCAAGCACTACTGTAGAGCTATAGTAATAAAAACAGCCTGCTATTGGAAAAAAGAGATAGGTAGACCAATGGAATGGAAGTGAAGATGAAGATATTAACCCACACACCTATGAACACCTGATCTTCGACAAAGAAGCTAAAACTATACAATGGAAAAAGAAAGCATCTTCAACAAATGGGACATGTATAACTTGTTGTTGGCATGTAGCAGACTGCAGTTACACACACACACACACACACAAATATATATATATATATATATATATATATATATCCATTAAAAAATTGAGTCCAAAGGGATCGGAAACATCAACATAAATCCAGCCACACTCTTCTTCTAAGAAGAGAAATTTTGGAATGTCCTTGAGGCAATTTTTACAGGAGACCTCTTCCTAAACATAACACCAGTAGCACAGACACTGAGATTGGCAATTAATTAATGGGAACTCCTGAAACTGAGAAGTTTCTCTAAGGGAACAAACAAAGGCAACAAGACTAAATAGTTGCAGAAACAAAGGGAAAGGATTTCACCAAGTCCACTTCTGACAGAGGGATGATCTCCAAAATTAAGTACTCAAGTATGTAGTCTCCAAACCAAAAAGATCCAAATAAAAATTGGGGTATATAACTAAATAGAATATTCTCAACTCAGGAGTCAACAATAGCATATAGACTGTTGATAAAGTGGTCAATATCCTTAGCCATCAGGGAAAGGCAAATCAAAACAACTCTGAGATACCGTGTCACTCTTCTCAGAAAGGCTAAGATAAAAAACACCTATGACATTTTATGGTGGAGAGGATATGGAGATAGTGAAATATGCCTTCAGTCCAGTAGGAATGCATTCTGTTACAGCCACTTTGGAATTCTATATGGTTGTTCCACAGGAAAATGGGAATCAGTCTAGCACAAGACATAACAGTTAGATTCTTAGACATATTAAACTAAAAGATGCACATTAATACACCAAGGACATCTGTCCGACTATTGTAATAACCAGAATCTAGAAGCAACCTAGATGGCCTGCAACTGAAGAATGTGTAGAGAAAATGTCGTATATTTACACAGTGGAGTACTACTCAGTGGAAAGATATTGTTCTCTTTGCATTCTTCTCCGTAATGTTATCCAGGTTATACAAAACCATATGGCAAAGTTTCTGTTTTTCCATTGTGGAAATTTTTTATTTCTTTGTCAAAATTAAGCTGGTCATAGGTGTTTGGATATGTATCAATGTCTTTGTTTAGAGTTCATTGATATACTTTTCTGTTTTTCTCCCAATACCTAGTTGTTATAATTGAATAATAGGTGTAAACTAAGGAAAAAACAGGCCTCAACACACAACCCCAGATAGGCTAGGTAACATGGAGCCCTGAAAAAGTGATGTATAGATTTCCCTGGAAAGAGGAATTAAAGAGATATCCGGAGGAAAGTAGACATGGGGATTTGGGTTGGAAGTCTTGTACACAAAAATGAGGAGGAAAGTAGTGATAGAAATATCTAGATGGGAGCATTTCAGGGTTAGGGAGAAGGCTGGTGTGAAGGAAACTCCCAAGACCTCACAGGAAGTCATTTGGTAAGACTCATACCAAAGGTGGAGTGGGTGTCTGAACCAATCATCTTTGGTAATAAGATGACTGACTATCCTTATTTTCAGCAGAGCACTTTCATCCAGGAACTTAGTCAAGCACATGCAGGGATTCACAGGCTAGCACTGAGAAGAGTGCTGGTTGTCTTCTGAACAGAGGCTGTAGGGGTCAACAGCTTTTCCCAGAACATTCCATTGTATCCTGGCGAGTATGCAATCCTGGGATATCACCTGCGTTGTAGCAACACCAACTGCCTTTGGAGATTCCTTCAGTGCCCTTAAGGTTCAATAATGAAAGTGTTGGCAAGACTGAGGAATCATCATATAAGAAAATATGGTGAGGGTAGAGAAACCAGAGAAGCTGAAGAAGACTGATCTTCAGCCTCAGTTTAAACCATCAAAAAAGAAGAAAGAACAGTAAGTCCTGGGGGAATGTTGCTTTTAGCTGGGATTTTGGGTAATGGCGTACAGGTTTTGGGGTTTGGGGGAAGAAATTGGACTTCACTGCCTGACATGGCTCCAGCAATTCAAGTGTTCCAGGCTAGTAATTTTCCAGGAACTGGCAATGCAACAGCTGCTCTAAAGTGGTGAAACAGCAGATGGACATTTTGAACATTCAGCTAGAGCAAGCGATCAGAGAAACAAAGCTGTTGCTATATTTCCCCATCCCCATCACTGAAGAGCCCCTGACAGATGTTTCTGTTTCAGGATTGTTCAGAACTTTCACAGTGTGCTGTTCTAAATTCTTTTGTTTCTCTTCCAGGTCAGAAAATCTGCAACATGAGCTGGAGCAACAGTGTTGGGGATGGGGAAATATAGCAACAGCATACTTGTGGTTTTTTTTTGTGAAATCAGAGCCTGAGAGCTGACATGGCAGTACCCCACTAGGTCTATGTTCTAAATTCTTTTGTTCCTCTTCCAGGTCAGAAAATCTGCAACATGAGCTGGAGCAAGCTTCAGGGCATGATGAGAGCTTCGTGTAGGTCCAGATGCTGTAACAGGGTCACTAAATTTCACTGGCAAGTGTTCCTCCATTGTTTCACGTTTGTAGAATCCATGACATTTGAGATTGGATTTTCTTTCTTGACTTTGGTTTCGTCTGTGTGAATGGGAGCATATTTTTAGTATAGACAGAAGAAGGTGGGTTTTGGATTTGATTGCCTTTCTTTCTCTCACAGCACACTTTCAGGGAATTGAGGAGGCTGAAGGAAACCATAGACAATGAAAACCAGTAACATTCTCCACTATAGCATCAAGACATCCATCCTTGATGATTGCTAGACCTCAAACACCCCAGGATGGCCTGGTATACTTGTCATGAAAAGGTTACCAGAGTCAGTGGCTGCCTTCCTATTATGTGTCCAAATCTGGCCACAGGGTGTAGACAGTGCAACTAAATCTGACTGATACAAATAATGCTTATCGTAACTTTCTTGTATAGTTAAATGGCTTGAAGTTTGTTTGCTTTGAGAGCTTGGATTTCTTTGTTTTGCTTGGATTTTTTAACAGTGTAAAAAGCGCTTTATATCTGCACCTGTAATTTAAATTCACTGATTCTTCAGTATATCATTGCTGGATTTCTATAGGACATTTTCACCTATCTTATCTTTTTTTAAAATTTTTTATTTTAATTTTAAATAGCTTGTTTTACATGTCAATCACAGTTCCCTCTCCCTCCCCTCCTCCCGCATTATTGAATGTTTAGTTATTTTTTGGTCCTACATTTGTTCTTGTTTTATATCAGATTGTAAAGGGAAGCCTTCTCACCAGCCTGGTTCAAGAGCCGCATCAGTCCCAAATAAACTCACAAGATGCTGTATTAATTATGAAGCTGTTGGCCTTGCTTGTTTCTTACTGGCTAGCTCTGACTTAAGAATTTACTCCATAATTAATAATCTAAGTAGTTCTCTTACTGAAGAAGTTTCCGTGCTTCCTACCCCATGGTGTAACATCTTGACTCTCTGTGTTTCTCCTTCCCAGAGCCCTCCTGGATTCCTAGTCCCACCTATCTTGGTTCCCTATTGGACAAAAGTGCTTTATTGACATATATATAGGACTTCCCCCATCATCAGATATTTTGCTAAGACTATAATATTTGTTTCAAATACCCTGTTAAAGCCCCTATTGAGTAAGTTGGCTATATTTTCATAAAAATTCAAACTCTTCATTCTGAAACTAGGCATTTTATCAAGTGTGCTGTCAAACTCCTTTAACTGTAAAATCCAACAGACAGTGTTGGATATCTGAAATTTTCAGAAGACTTGATTTATTTCCAAGACAGAAAGACGAAAGGAGTTGGTGTCTTTGGTGTGGATAGCATGGATAGCTACTATATAATGCAAAAAGATCCGTGTTCTACACCTGAAAACACATGTTTGTACTAAAAAAATGGAGTCTCCATAAACATGCATGCCTATACTATTCCTGAGAAAATACCTGTGTTTTGTAATGCATCTAAGGAAATGATACTCTTCATTATGGAGTATAAATAAATAAGGAAACCCACGTATATCTTCCTCATTTTCCATGAAAGATAACACCAGTTATAATGGCAAGGTAGAGAAAAAAACCCCACCTGAGCAGACCCTTCATAGAAAAACATGGTTGTTTGTAGTAACTAAATAATGAGACAATGTTGCACGATTAACTCCAAGAAGGGGGAGGCAGACTCTGCTCATCCTCAGACAGATAATGACAGATCTGAATAATTAGAAAATCAGAAGAGGAGAAGTCCTGTCACCCTTGACTAACACAAGGTGGCTCTAGACGTCACGGATCACAGATTACATCATGAAGTCTTTAGCTAATTAAATAAATAAAGAGTTGGACGGTTTTGTTTCATCAGTTCCCAGGAGGACAGGCAAGACCCGGCTCATGAAGGATGCTGTCATCTTCATGCATTTAAAAATTCCACAGTTTAACAGTCACAGGATCCGACGACCTCTCCTGATGAACCCGGCCGTGCTAACATGATCATTGCGGGTGACCAGGTCCATCCAGTCTTGATGCTGCCTCAGCCCTGCAGGATGGGACCAGGGCAGCGGCTTCCCCAGCAAAGACGCTAGTCACCCTGTGATGTCATCCCTGGCTCACCCCCAGATGGCCACAGCAGCCATGGTGCCGGTGCACCTCGTGCCTCCACCGGTTGTCCTCCTCATGCTGGAGAGGAGCCAAGGAAAGGATGTGCAGGAGGAGCAGTGAGACGCCCACCGTGACCGCCATGCTCACTTCTAGGTGGAGTCTTTGTGCTTCCTCCTCTAGGTGGGCACCATGGTGTCTGCTGGACTACATCTCCCAGCGTAACTCACACTCTTGGCATGTGGAACCGCAGGGTCTCCCAATGCAGCCTTAGCCAAGCTCCTATCCTCACCACCCAACCCCTAGTCGTTGACATCATCGTCGATGTGAATAATTCAATAACTCAATAATTCAATGATCCTGTGTACTTAACTGCACTAGGTGGCTCCTAGGTCCGGTGACCGTTGATGAGGCAATAGTCATTTAAATAAATACATAAATAATTAACTAATTAGTTGACACCACACAATTAACTCCCAGGGAGGATTGGCCAGACTTCATTCATGAAAGAGAACATCATCACCTATTAAAAAATAAAATAATCAAATAATGAGAAGATGCTTCATAATTAACTCACACATAATGGAGCCAGACTGGACTATTATTGGAATAGATAATGACTTAATCAAAAAAATCTGGTGTCAGGTGTGTTAAAGTTTCTTTTTTGTGGTTTTGTTTTCCAAGAGATTCCACTGAATAAAAAATGCTGTTGGCATTGGTCTTCTGGCCTGCCAGAACTTGAGGTCTTGTCCCGATTTCTAGATACAGAGTGTATGCGGATGACATATGCAGCCATCCTAAGTTCTGAGTTTTGATCACAGGACAGCTCAATCAGGTGAAATTCTTGTGTTATGCCCATGAGCCCTGTTGTACTGTGGTGGTTGGAGATAAGTAATTGGTCATGTATGGTCGCAGTGTGGATTCCCAATACTAACTCTCTGCTCATTTCTAGGACCCCAGAAGTAATGAGCCATTGGGATGGAACCTTTCCTTTGAATGATTTATTATCACAAAAAAGTGTCATATACAATAGATTTTGGCAGGATAAGTGAGAGGTGATTCTCCAATTAAGGCTATGATCTCAGAATTTGGCAAATTATCTTTCACCTGGAGCTATTTATCAAGTCATGGCTACCTAATCACACTCAATATAGTCACTGGAAAATGTTTTCTGAGTGAATTTTCTGATCTGCTAGAATTGAAAATATAAAATAATTAATTAAAATCCTCATAATTATCTTCCTTCATCTAGGATTTAATAAGTGTTACAGCACAAATGAGAAGATATGCTGGCTGTGGGGAGTCAATAAGCACCATAGAGTAATACCTCACCACAAATCTCACACAATATATTTTGGGAGGAATGCAATATACATATGTAAGTGTGTGTGTGTGTGTGTGTGTGTGTGTGTGTGTTTGTTTGAGCAAGAGAAAGAGACTATTGTCTGGTGAGCCCAGCTTCAGGTGAGATTGGACCTCCAGAGGGACACTCCCCATCCCCTGCCCAACACCCATCCTCTCGAGCTTCTAAGGGCTTGTCCTGGCATTCAGAAGACTTTCCAACACAGGAAAGCCATCAGCCCTTCCAGGCCCCAAACTCCAGCGATCCCAGGTTCAGGAAAGACATCAGCCCTTCCAGGCCCCAACCTCCGATGACCCCAGGTTCAGCTTAAGCTTCAGTGTCAGCATCCCAAGCTTCAGCTTCAGGAAGGAAGGAGACCAGTGGAGATGGAAAGACCCCACCAGCACCCACTGGAAGAAGAGATGTGAAGAAGACAGAATAAGATCTCACTCAGCCATAAAAAGACCAATATGACTCCACCAGAATCTAGGGACCTAGCACTACATATACGAAGCAGAGGAGATAGACCATAGAAATTATTTTTGTGAAGATGATAGAAACCCTCAAAGAAGAAATAAGGAAATCCCTTAAAGAATTAGAAGAAAAACAAACAAAAAATCCATGAAATGGGGGAAAAACTTCAATAAATAAATAAATCTCTCAAAGAATCTAAAGAACACCAAGAAAAAACAACCAAACAAATGAATGAAACAAATCAAACAATTGAAGGATTGAAGGCTGAAATAGAAATGATAAAGGAAACAGAGAAGGAGGGGATCTGGAAATACAAAAACTTGGTAAACGATCAGGAATTACAGATGCAAGTATCACCAATAGGATACAAGAGATAGAAGAGAGAATCTCAGCTGTTGCAGACACATTAGAGGATTACAGTCGTCAACCAAAGAAAATCTCAAAACCAACAAATCCCTAAGAAAAAACTATCCAAAAAATATGGGACAACGTGAAGAAGCCAAACCTAAGAATAATAGGTATAGAAGAAGGCAAAGAAATACAACTCAAAGGTACAGAAAACATACTCAAAAAATCAAAGAAGAAAACTTCCCTAACCTAAAGAAGGATATGCCTATGAAAATACAAGAATCTTACAGAACACCAAATAGGCTGGACCAGAAAAAGAAGTCACCTTGCCATATAATAATCAAAACATCAAACCTTCGGAATACACAGAAAATATTAAGAGCAGCTAAAGAAAAAGGCCAAGTAACAAATAAAGGCAGACCTATCCGAATTGCACCTGACTTCTCAATGGAAACGATGAAATCCAGAAGATCCTGAAGAGATGTCCTACACACACTAAGGAAACAAGGATGCACACCCAGACCACTATAGCCAGCAAAGCTTACAAATACCATAGATAGAGAATACAAAATATTCCACGAAAAAGCCAGATTTAAACACTACATACCCATGAATTCAGCTATACAAAAAATGCTAGAAGGAAAACCTAGATCCAAGGACGATAACTACATTCACAAAAACACAGGCAAAATATAATCCCGATTTACAAAACACCAAAAGAAAAAGGAAGGAGAAACTAAACAAAATAACATCACTACCAATAAATCAAGCAAAAACGAGAATCATCAATCAAAGTTCATTAATATTCCTCAATGTCAACGGCCTCAACTTGCCTATAAAAAGACACAGACTAGCACAATGGATACGAAGACAGAACCCATCCTTCTGCTGCTTACAAGAAACACATCTCAACATCAAAGACAGATGTTATCTCAGAGTAAATGGTTGGGAATAGATTTTCCAATCAAACGTACCCAAGAAACAAGTGGGTGTAGCAATCCTAATATCTAACTAAGTAGACTTCAAATTAAATTCAATCAAAAGAGATGAAGAAGGAGAGTGCATATTCATCAAAGGAAAAGTCCATCAAGATGAAGTCTCAATTTTGAACATCTATGCCCCAAATAAAAAGAGAGCAGCATTCATGAAAGAAATATTAATAAAGCTAAAATTGCACATTAAATCTCACACACTAATAGTAGGAGACGTCAAGTCTATGCTCTCACCTCTAGATAGGACCTCCAGACAGAAACTTAACAAAGAAACAAAATAAAAAATAGAAGTTATGACCCTACAGGATTTAACAGACATCTATAAAACATTCCACCAAAACACAAAAGGATATACCTTCTCAGCACCACAGGGAGCCATCGCTAAAATTGACCACATAATAGGAAACATAGCGAATCTCCATAGATACAAAAAAAATTGGAATAGCCCCCTGTATCTTATCAGATCACCATGCATTAAATGAGAATTAAACAATAACACAAATCGCAGAAACCATACAAACTCATGGAATTGAACAAATTCACAATTGCACCATCCCTGGGTAAAGGAAGAAATAAAAAAGAAATTAAAGACTTCCTGGAATTCAATGAGAATGAAAACACAACACACACAAACTTATGGGACACTTTGAAAGCAGTGCTGAGAGGAAAGTTCATAGTACTAAGTGCCCACATGAAGAAACTGGAAAACAGTCATACTACAGAATCAATAGCACAGTTGAATGTTCTACAACAAAAAAAGCAAATTCACCCAGGAGGAGCAGACGCCAGGTATTAATCAAATTTAGGGCTGAAATCAATCAAGAAAAAACCACGAAAACAGTGAGAAGAATCAATGAAAAAAAGAGTTGGTTCTTTGAGAAAATCAGCAAATAGACAAACCTCTGCCCAACTATCCAAAAGATAGAGAGAGAGCATGCTAATTAACGAAATCAGAAATGAAAAAGCGGACATAACAATGGACTCTGAGGAAATCCCGAGAATCATCAGGGCATACTTTGAAAATCTATACTCCACAAAATTCGAAAATTTAAAGAAATGGACAATTACCTGGATAGATATCACTTGCCAAAACTAAATCAAGAACAGATAAACAATCTAAACCGACCTATAACCCCTAATGAAATAGAGAAAGTCATCAAAAGTCTCCCAAACAAAAAAGCCCAGGCCCAGATGGCTTCACTGCAGAATTCTACCAGAATTTCAAAAAAAAGCTAATGCCAATACTCCTCGAAGTATTCCACACAATAGAAGCAGGAGGCTCACTGCCAAACCCTTTTCACGAGGCTACAATTACCATGATACCCAACCCACACAAAGACACAGCTAAGAAAGAGAACTATAGACCAATTTCCCTCATAAACATCGATGCAAAAATACTCAATAAAATACTAGAAAACCGGCTTCAAAACACTTCAGAAAAATCATCCACCATGATCAAGTAGGCTTCATCCCAGGAATGCAGGGATGGTTCAACATTAGGAAATCTATCAGTGTAATCCACCATATAAAAATGCGAAAGAAAAACCACGTGATCATCTCACTAGATGCTGAAAAAGCCTTTGATAAAATCCAGCACCCCTTCATGATAAAGATCCTAGAGAGATCAGGGATAACAGGAACATGCCTGAACATAATAAAAGCAATATGCAGTAAACCAACAGCTAAGATCAAACTAAATGGAGAGAAACTCAACGCAATGACTGTAAAATCAGGAACAGGACAAGGCTGTCCACTCTCTCCATCTCCTTTCAATATTGTACTTGGTGTTCTAGCTAAAGCAATAAGACAACAAAAGGAGATAAAGGGGAAAAATAGGAAAAGAAGAAGTCAAACTTTCACTATTTGCAGATGATATGATAGTTTACATAAGTGACCTAAAAAACTCCCCAAGGGAACTCCTAGAGCTGATAAACACCTTCAGCAAAGTGGCAGGATACAAGGTAAACTCAAAAAAATCAGTGGCCCTAATTTATACAAATGATGAAATGACTGAGCAAGAAATCGGAGAAACATCACCCTTTACAATAGCCATAAACAGCATCAAATATCTGGGGATAATGTTAACCAAGGAAGTGAAAGACTTGTATATCAAGAACTTTGAGTATTTAAAGAAAGAAATCAAAGAGGATACCAGAAAATGGAAAGATCTCCCATGCTCGTGGATTGGTAGGATCAATATAATAAAAATGGCAATCTCGCAAAAAGCAGTCTACAGATTCAATGCAGTCCCTATCAGAATTCTGGCACAATTTTTCAAGGACCTGGAAAGAACAATAATCAACTTTATATGGAAAAATAAAAGACCCAGGATAGCCAAAACAACCCTATACAATAAAGGAACTTCAGGAGGTATCACCATACCTGGCTTCAAGCCCTATTATAGATATATAGCCCTGAAAACAGCTTGGTATTGGCATAAAATTAATCAGGTAGACCAAATAACCGAATTGAAAACCCTGATTTTAACCCACACACCTATGAACAATTGATTTTTGACAAAGATGCTAAAATTATACAATGGAAAATAGAAAACATCTTCAACAAATGGTGCTGGCATAACTGGGTACTGGTATGCAGAAGACTGCAGATAGATCCATGTCTGTTGCCTTGTACAAAAGTTAAGTCCAAATGGATCAAATATCTCGACATAAATCCAGGCACACTGAAACTTTTAGAAGAGAAAGTGGGAGATACTTTTCAACGAGTTGGTACAGGAGACCACTTCCTGAACATAACACCAGTGGCACAAACACTGAGACTGACAATTAACAAATGGGGCCTCCTGAAACTAAAAAGCTTCTGTAAGGCAAAGAACACAGTCAACAAAACAAAAAGGCAACCCACAAAATGGGAAAAGATATTCACTAACCCCACATCTGACAGAGCACTAATCTCCAAAATTTACAAAGAACTCAAGAAGTAAGTCTCCACAACACCCAGGATCCAATTAAAAGATGGGGTACAGAACTAAATAGAGAATTGTCAATAGAGGAGCCTAAAGTGGCCAAGAGACACTTAAGAAAGTGCTCAACATCCTTGGCCATCAGGGAAATGCAAACCAAAACAACTTTGAGATAATATCTTACTCCTGTCAGGATGGCTAAAATTAAAAGCACTGAAGATAATTTATGCTGGAGAGGATGAGGAGAGAGGGGAGGACTCCTCCACTGCTGGTGGGAATGCCAACTCGTCCAGCCACTTTGGAAATCAGTATCGAGATTCCTGAGGAATACGGGAATCATTCTACCACAAGACCCAGCAATTCCACTCTTAGGCATATATCCAAAAGTGGAAAATACATACCACAAGGCCATCTGCTCCACTATGTTCATAGCAGTATTATTTGTAAAATCCAGAACCTGGAAGCAACCTAGATGCCCCTCAACTGAAGAGTGAATAGAGAAAATGTGGTACACTTACACAATGGAGTATTACTCAGCAGAAACAAACAATGGAATCTTGAAATTCGCAGGTAAATGGATAGCACTGGAAGAAACCATCCTGAGTGAGGTAACCCAGTAGCAAAAAGACAAACATGGTATGTACTCAGTCATATATGGATGAGGATAGTGCCAGTCTGCACTTCCACTGACAGAGAGTCTGGTAAACAGGATAGAATCTAAAAGATATGCATAGTACCCAAGAGAAGAGGAATGAGGCAATATCCTCTGAACAGATGGGGGACATGACATGGGGTAGGGACAAGTGGGAGCTGGGAAGTTGAGAAGGGGAGAAGAGGAAGAAAGTGTAGGTCATGGCGAACTGGAAGGATTGTGTAGAGGGGTTGAGTAGGGGGAAGAGGGAATCATAGGTTAGAAGACAGATCAGGCACCAGTGTGACCTCTAGTGGTCTAAAGGGATGACACCAATTGGCAAGCTGAGCAATACTGGAGAGACCACCTCGAATGCCCATTCCTGATAATGAACTTGATGTCTATAACCATCCGGGAACCTTCATCCAGTGACTGAAGGAAGCAGAAATGAACTCAACCCTAGGAGCCCAGTGACAGAGAGAGAGGAGCGATGAGCGAATTGGCAAAATGGGCTGGCAAAACTAGCAGAGACAGCTGATCTTAACAGGGGAGAGATTTTGGACCCCAGACCGACAGCTGCGAGGCAAGCATTGGACTGATCCGGATCCCCCTAATGTGAGTGTCAGTGAGGAGGCCTGTTCAACCTATGGGGCCCTGAGCAGTGGATCAGTGTTTATCCCTGGAATACAAACAGACATTGTGTGTCCATAACACAAAGAGGGATGCTCTCTCAGCCTGGCCTCTTAAGGGAGTGCCTGGATCCTACCCTGAGTGAAATGACAGACTCTAGATATCCCCTATATGGTGTGAGGCTGGGTGCGATGATGGAGAGGTGCGGGAGGAGCAGAGGGAAAGGGAACTGGGAATGACATGTAAAACAAGCTATTTAAAATTAAAATAATAAAAAAGAAAAGAAAAATGAGAGTCTATTTATGAATCGAAGGATTATTATAGATTTTTTGGTTAAAATTTTCAGGTCTCAGCATTTGTGGGTACGTATTGGTAGACAGATACAAGTGTCCTAATGCTAATACCAGACTCCATTGATGAACTCAGCTCAGTTTTACACCAGGCAGGACCAGCGCTCAGAGGGACAGGATTGCCCCTCTCCTTCCATTCCTATTAAGAGCCGAGAGAGTGAGGAAAAGGCATAAAGGGTATACTGGTGATTGGTGCAGCTCTTCAGATGTCTGAGATTCAACCAAAGAAAGCCCAGCTTTGGTCTGGTCAGAATCTTGAATTATCTGCATCTGTCCTGATGTACTATCGTGGTTTAGGCTTAGTAATGGCTCCTATATGGATGCAAGATTCAAGGCTGTATGGGTTCCCCAAACTTCCTGTTGACAACTTTAAATTTGTTTATTTATCAAGGAGTGGAGAAAATCAGCAAAAATTGCATTTCTGAGCATGACTGGCAAATTCTAATGGTACTACAGGGCCATAGCTTTTGTGTTGTTGTTGTTTTATGAGACAGAGTAGCCACGGCACTGATGGAACTAGCTGTGTAGATCATGCTGGTCTCCAAAC